>NW_027509805.1:17500-367500 GCF_048541705.1 Temnothorax americanus
TAATACTAAAATTACAAAATTCAATAAAATATCCCAAGTAGTGAAAATCCGGGTATCTTTTTCTACAAATAGTAGTAGATATAAAGATAATAAGAGTGTCTCTAATAAAAAACTAAAAACGTCATTTATTCCTAAAAAATAACAAAAGCATATGCCGGAAATAGGAATCTATTCGAATTCGTACCGAATGTCAATGTCATTCGCTAGAATAGATCATTCTCGAGCGGCTTAATAGAACTGGTAGATCGATCTTCTGGCGGCTACGCGATGCATCATAGCATTGACATTCTGGTCATGTCACAGCAAGGAGACAGGTCGGGGAGAATTATCAGGAGGCAACAACGATGGTGAGATGCAAGCGAGAGGAGGCGACGGGATTAAAATTCTGCGCGCGACTTCTTCAAGTTAAATTAAATCTAGGCGGGTTTCTTCTTGTGGCGCGGCGCGTATCACAAACATAAGAAAAAAAACTGCGGATGAAGATACATGATAACATGGTAGATAGATAAAGAAAGAAATAGAGAGAGAGAAGAGAAGAGATTATCGGTGGTAGGATATCACAACAGCGATATGTTGTGTCTATCAGCGCGGATGATGATCACGCAGCTGCAGATAGTTCATTGATTGTCAGGAGGGGAACGGAAAGAAGGACAGAGAGAAAAAAGATTTATAATTGTGGCGGTGGATATTTCTGAGATATAAATGTTTTTTCCTAAAAGTTACAATATCACAAAGTTGCATCGACTAAAATAAAATTTATACAAACTATACACTGCGATCATTATTATGCTTTGATATTAAAATTATTATATTCAATTATATAATTGGTAGAATAAAATTGAGACATTTTTTTGTGCATAAGGCCCTCCCCGGCTATCGAGACTATTTATAAACGTAATCGGCCGAGCCATTATTGAAATCGGATAATCATATCTCGGCTGAACTAAACAGCTCGCGCTATAGATGTCCGGTCTATCCGTCATGCATATAGTTGACGCGAAACATGACAGTATATATTGATGCGTGGCAAATACTTTCCTTGACTGATGTATCATCAGAAGAAGTCATTAATTCTCGTTAAATTTTTAAAGTGGGCAAACTTACACAAACGATGAATAAAAGAGAGGATCCCCCCCTCTCTCTCTCTCTCTCTTTCTCTATCTCTTCAACTCCCTTCCTCCCTCTCTCTTTTTCTACTCAAGTACCGTATTTTTCTAGATCGCCTGGTTTGCTCGCGCGCACAGCACGGATGAAAGCCCGTCCTTCTTTGCGGTGCTTTGCCAGGATTTCCCAGTTATCAACGCACGACATATTTTAAGCACTTGACGCACCGTGTCCCCTGTCCGCTCTTCCTTTAGCGCATTGTCGCGAAGCTCACTGACCGGAAATGCGGACACCCTTGAGAGAGCCTATACGTTTGTACCTCCGGGTTATCCAGGTTATGCTTTTGTTCGCACGCTCCTCTCGTACACGTCGGCCGGAAATATCGTCCCTTTTTTTCGTTGCGCAAGAAAATGTAGAAAAAAAGTTTTGAAGATAGTGCGAAAAAGTAATCGTTTATTATCGTTCGGCGAAAAACGTTCGCCGTAAAGCCGATTACGAAAACACACGCTGATGTTTATAACCCTGTTAAACTATTGCGATTTTTTAATAGCTTATTGCTTTATATTTCTTATATTAATTTTTAAAAATTATTATTATCATTGATCGAATTCATCGCTGATGCCTCTCTAATATTAACAATTCGATAAAAGTAGACTCTCTTGGCTTTCGCGCCGCTTTGAATTATTTTCTTTTTTTCCAAACCGTCACCGAAACGAGAAGGCTCGAAGTACGAAATTAAATGAAATATGCGAGAGATTTCTCTCTCTTTTTTTCTTCTTCCTTTTTTGGAGAAGCTGCCCGCGGGCCACGAGTCTCTGGTGCGGCCGGAAGAGAAGTGCTGGCGCAACCAGTACGGGAGGATAGGACGCCGCCGCTGAGTGGTTAAAGACCGACGCGCGACGACGGCGAAAAAGGGCTGAGAAGGGGAGACAACCGCGATGGATAAATACAATAGTTTACCGAGACAAAAGAAGCGTATTTTGTGGGAGGTGTAGGGGACGACCACCCTCGGAGCGCGCGTGGTTGTTACGATTGTACAATATACTGTCGTCTGGTTCACGGCTCGTCGTGGTTTACCACCGCGATACACGTTACGCACCTTTTCTCTTTAACTGTGTCTCGAGTGCCATAACTCGGGGCGACGCGATTAGAAATTTCAGTCGCACGGATGAAAATTTATAAGATTATCTCGCGCCGAAGTTCAAAGTCTAGATTTTTCTCCTTTTTTTTATTAATTTAAAGCTCATCTTTGTTATCGAAGTTTACACGAAGTATACTAAGTTTACACTAAGTACACACACAGCCGGAATCTCAAGAAACTTCTTTTTCATCGAGAAAAAGCTCGAGGAATTTTAAATCAAAATGAAATCTTTCGTCTTTCGTTAGAGATTTTTAATTAATATCGCTATTTAGGATGGAACGAAAATAATTTCTTTCTTTCGAGTGTTCGGACTTGGACGTTTCACGCAGAAAGTTTGAAAAATTTTCGGCAAACCATTTTTGTGAACAAAAGTAAGAATTAAAGTCTTCCAGTTTTTCGCCTTCTACTTTTCTCTTTCTGACCTTATTATTTACATTAATACTCGCTATGTTCTTTGTTGCTCAATCAAAACAGCACGGCTTACGGTTTATGCGACGAATGAATCATAGATCCGGCGAATTTGCAATTGCTCTCGTGAGTGTACCGCCCTCGCGAATGCACTACTTGCATCATCGTTCCCTTTCTCAATATCTCACTTTGCTCCACCCTTACCTCCTCCTCCTGCTTTTCCCTCTCTCTCTCTCTCTCTCTCTCTCTCTCTCTCTCTCTCTCTCTCTCTTTAGCTCTCTCACTCTCTCGACATTATTAATCCGCTACCTACCTACAACCGTTTATCGTCGTCTGCATCGTGCGCGGCCTCTACTGTAAGTTATAAATCTCACCGGCGACGAGCCCAGATCTTATCGAGTCTCCAGTCAACTGGACACTCCCGGCAGCGAGTCCCATTCTCTTTATCGTTCATCAGTCGCGTTTACCGATTAATGAGAACCAACAAGCACGGAACGTTATTCGGCGAAATGGTGTGCTCACGCGTGACTGATCGTTCGTCGTTTCTCCGATTAACGCTCGCGTCTTTTACAAACAAGCGTTTCATTTGCTCCATAATCTATGATTTCATGTTTTCTCGCTTACCTATTAATTTGGCGTTAATAATACGATGGTGCACCGTGGTTGCATACATAAATTGCTCATTTGCAATAATGCAAACGAGCAATTTGCAGGCTCGGCAAAAGGACATGTATTATTTGGGTCAGATTAAATGTATGTGTATAGTGTACTTGATACATTTGTTTCTGATCCGATCACTTTAGATAAATACGAGAAATCTATTAACTTTGAATGAAAATAATCAATTTGCTTGGAAATGTAGATGTATAAAACGTTCGCGATATGATATGTCTTTCTTTGCAAAATGTGAAATGCGAGGAATCCCTGAAGAATCCTCCGGTCCCTCCTTGACAAGTGCGTCAGAAAATCGGTGGGCCCTTCGTCCTTATACCGGCGATATAACGGATAGAGGAAAATCGATTGGGATGGATCACGCTTCGCGGGTTACCTCCATTCCGATCGCTCGTGTGCAACGAGGCGCGGTAATTCTTTGGTCGTTCACGCATGAAGAATGCAGAGCTACCCGCGAGCAACCCGATAATCCCCTTTGGGATGACCATCATATTGGTCACATAAACGCGTGGAGGGTGAAAGGGTGAATTATGTACGGCTGTTGTGACCCAATTTTCTATCGAAGAAATGTGTCGCGATGCTGCATTTAAAGGTTTACAATGATAAAGGAAAATATCAGATATCGAATATATAATTGTTGTATCTAATTAGCTGCAGGCATCAATTGAAGTTAGCGTCAACAATTTATTAATTATTGTTGATTATTTAATATGGATCTTTCTCCTTTTATATCTCCGTCTTCTTAATTTTTCTCTCTTAAGTTCCTTCCTCCTCTTCTTTTCTCTTTTTTCTTTTTCTATTGTATCAAAAATGTTGTCATACGTTGCACTTTATTACGATGGCACTTTGTTGATGTGCTTTATTAATTATTTTGTCGCTAAATAACACACAAATGACGGATTATCTGTGTTAAGCCCGGAACTCCCGTTCAATACGACTATGGTATAGAGAA
Source organism: Temnothorax americanus (assembly GCF_048541705.1). Taxonomy (NCBI): domain Eukaryota; kingdom Metazoa; phylum Arthropoda; class Insecta; order Hymenoptera; family Formicidae; genus Temnothorax; species Temnothorax americanus. Next base: position 21,778 of record NW_027509805.1, read on the forward strand.
ACATCCGGCTTTTAAAATACGATCCTGCAGGGCTCGATGTCTGCAGGATGAAGGACTGTCGGGAATTATCCGCATTATCTTCCCCTCCTTCCCCCCGAATTACTCTGCATACTACGCATAGGCCCACGTGACTGTTTGCGGACACGTACCGAAATTGTGCAACGCGAAGTGCAGGATGCGATCGGTCCCTTGTTTCAGCCCTACGTACAGGATATTCTATCGTCGGCAAAAGACTTAATGATAAATTGTTTGACTATCTAGCTGATTATTTTTTATAGTCAAGACTTGACGGAAGGCTTAATTAAGAAGGTAAATTTTATCCTTTCCCGAGAACGCGTCTCGCGTTAATTTACTGCAGTAGCGTACAAACTGCTCGTTGATTTATTGACGAAGTTTTAAGTAATTACAGTGACTCTGAACGAAATTGATCGACAAAAGTTCCCGAAATTCAAAAACTTTAAGAAACATATTATTTACATATACTTTTAATATTTAATCTTTATATATCGAATGCACTAATATACACGAGAAAGTTTAAACAAGTTACAGCTCACTTTAAAGGAATTGTCGCAAAATTAATGCGCCAATGGACAAATTATCTTGCAGCGTGCCCGACATTCGTGCGACGCGGCATGTTCAAGCTCATGCCTAACGAGCCGAAAGAATAGGGGAACTCGGCGATGGACCACTTGTCCGGCATAATCCGCGCGGTCTTTCCTTCTCGTGTTACCCAACGACGACGATCACCCTCGCAATCTTTTTCGCGCCCTTTTAAGGATATCCCTCTGCATGTGGAATCCTCTCGGTGGTACAACGTACAGTATGGTCCATCGTACGGTAATAATATGCCGCGAGTATATCGATGAGCTTTAGTCTGCTGGTTCGCAGAAACGACGAGGGTATCCGGAATTTAAATTCCCACCACGGAATTCTCCCTTTGGCCTCGACGAGGATGGCTGCAAGGGCGGTGCTGCCGACGGCGACGTCGTCGTCATTGCCGTCGGAGGAGGGTCAGGTAGTGAAGGTATAGTAGTTTGAGGTGGCAAAACTCAAACGGCGCGCGCCGTGCACCGTGAATTTCGTAGTAAATATACCTGTGTGTGTGCGCGTGTACAAACGAGTACTGCACACGAAGGACCAGTGTTGGCGATTTAATCTTCTTTTTTGGAGCAACGGCGGCGCTTTTGATGTAAAAGTAAGCGAGACTCGATAACTCCGATCGGATTTACTTTTTTTTCCCTCTCTTTTTTTCTGCAGGCACAGAACGCGAATTCTCGCGCGAAACAGGTGAAAAGTTACGTTTGATACTGCGCGTCGTTTATTTATTTATTTATTTATTACGGCGAGAAATTCCTTCGCGCGAAGAAATAATCATATCTCCGCGTAACTCGTAAAGCTCTGAAACTCGCTCTGGGAACGAAGAGGAAAGGTGGATCTCCAATTGGTTAAGAATGTAAAATATCTGTCGATTGAATCGGCATCAGATGTTACGGAATATGATATTACAAGAATAATTAAGAAGAGTTGATAATATCTTAAAAATAATATAGGCTTTTTTATTCTTAATATAATGTACAATGAAAGATGTCTCTCTGCAGATATTGACAAATCTTTCTTTATATTTAACATCTTTATTGTAATCTCTCTAACTATCGTACTCCTCTATTGTATCCAACAATTTTTAGATTCATTTTATTGACAATATTATATTTACTGTCAAAAATTGTCGAACGCGTCATCAGAAAACCGCAGAAGTTCTGTATGGACTTGTTTTTATGCACGCTGCAACATGCATGCGTGAGTAAAATTTAGATTAAAATAAAATTGCTGATCAGATATCAGATCGTGACGATTTTGCGTCGGGTGCGCCAGAATTACAATCGCTCGTCGTCGTCGCGTCATCGCGAACGAACGCAAACGGGTTAAAACTTCATTCGCGCGGGCCGGAAATTGCGCGGCGATAATTTTATTATCAACGCGTCGTTGATTGAGAATCTACGAAATTCAGAGTGAAAATGCGAATCCGAAATTGGGACGCGAGCTAGATGTATTTACGCAAACTTTCGTGGAGAGAAAGGAGAGAAAGGAGGGGGAGGAGAGAGAGAAACACAAAAAGAAAAACGCAGAAAATGCGCTTATTATACGCGATGCAACTCGTGCCCCTGCCTTCCCACTTTCGCAATCTCGACCTGCGTTTTCGTTTAAACGCTGTTTAGGGCGCAATAACGTCGTCCTGGCGCGCTGCCACCGGACGAGAACTTGTTACCGATGCCAGTCGCGTCTCCGCGTATCTGCCGCGGGCTAGTTCTTGCAAATTAAAAGTCCCCTTCATCTCCCTGTCCTTCCTTCCCGCTCTCGTGGAGATGCCACGCGGCCGTGCAACTCGGAGAGACAACATATTTTCCCCGCACCGTTGATAAAGTTGTCGCTGTCAGAGGCACACTCCAGTCCGAGCAATTTCAAATATACGGAGCGGCTCTCGGACCTTTTAGCTCTCGCTTGTCTCGCGAGGACGTCGTGTCGTTCGTTTATTCTTCCATCCCGCTCCGTCACGTCAGACAGTAATCTGCATCTTTATGTCAAAAGAACTCGTGTATTTTTATTAGCAATGAGATATTCAGGACTATATACCTATATTTCGTACGCGATTTACTTGCGCAAATATTATACCGTCCCTCTTGACTTGCTTGCTTGCTTTTAAAGCGCCAACATCGCTTACGCGGGTAAACGCGATGGAGAAATCGCGAAAAAGTTTCGGAGAAAGCACAGGTTTTCCCTGACGATGTCGCACACCGCGTTGACTGCCGGAGAAACGTAATAGAAACGGAGGCACAAGCAGGGAGAGGAGGGAGGAATAAGCAAAATCTGTGATTATTCTGTCTGAAGAGCCAGCGAGACGAAGAGAGACGGGGAATAGCAGGAGGGAAGAGACGAAAGATCCACGAAGGACTATCGACAGCATCGCGACAAAAGTATTTTTCCGAAGTGTCATGGGGAGGGGGAAGGGGACATGTATACACGTATATTCTGCCATCCTTTCTCACTTAAGACTACCCCGCGCGAGATGTCTATTAGTTTGGTCATATCGCGTCGCAGCCCGACGCTCATCGGCCTTTCGTGCAGTTCCAACTGAGATTTTTACACTTCGTTACCCTTCTTCGTAGGGATTCGGTAAATCCCTTTTTCGGTAAAAATTTGACATGAAGGTACCTTGAAAAAAAAATAATAGTATTACTTCCCAATGATATGTGAATATATATAAGTACCCCTCCAGTATCTAATAAAAAATTTGAATAACTTACAATTTATTTTGTTAACGTTAATATCTGAGTGAGAATCTTTGACTTGGAATCGATTTTTCTTTAACATCAAAAATATTATAACAAAATATTATAACTAAAATAAGAGATGTTAAAGAAACATTATATATAAAAAAATATTAAAAAGCACACTTGATGGAACTATATTGTAGTGAATGAAATTAATGAAATACTGCAGCTCTATACTGTTTGAAATGCAATCGCCGCTGTTGTAATTATCAATGATCATTATTGCTGTTATACGTAAATATTTTTCCGTAATTTAAAAGTGCGCTTGAGAAAATACAAAGTATTATTTAAAAATGCGTTTGTTTGCATCTTGGAGCAATCGTTGATCAGTGATGCAATTTCTAAATATTTATGTATATATGTATCAACGTCGCGTTTATCAGGAACTTTTATGACATGCCCGTTCCCTTGTTTCGTACGCGCGATACACATTTTCCTTTGAATTATTTATAAAGTGCGTGCGCACGCGGAGCGTTTTAATTATTCGCTTGCCTCCGCAATTTCGCATTTCGCCGGTCGTGTTTGTCGCCACGGTCGACAAACATTTTCACCGTTTTACATTATTGTCTCACCGGTAGATTGTATAAACCTATTCCTGAAAAATGTAAGCGAAAGCAGCGTATTTTTCATTCGTTTCTTGCGACACGATATAAGAGGTCTCTCCATAGATCTTGGTCGCTTTAATCGCTTATCCGAAGATTCGTGAGATTTATTTTCGCGGACGAATCGGCTAATTACGGCCGAGCTTTTAACGTTTCCGCGAAATCCGAAAGCCGTTTGCGTGCCGCGAAACATCTGTTGGGGAGACACGCGTAATGTGGCACGCGACGGAAAGCAAAAGCAAAAGCGGGAACATTGGCAACGTTTCGAAACGGCACGCCTCTGCATTCGACTTGCCACTCGACTCGGCAACTTTGACGATTACCATAAAAGAAGAGCAGGTCAAATGGAATTTGGTCGAGGAAAAGCCTGCCACGCATGAATCGCATTTGCGGTTATATTTAAAGATATATACTAATATCACCGAGCCCCCGAATGCCGTATATTGGGCAACATTTTCCTCTTTTTCCCTAATTATTAGCGGGAGTTCACTTTCGTTGATTCATTCTCTGCAATCCATCGGATATTCTTCACAAAGAGAGACGCTCGGAGTCGTTTAAATAAAAAGCAACGCGCGAGTCTCAATGATGCACACCCCAGATATAATGCCATGGATTCAAAAGTACCGGTAAAAATGCAGGTCGTCGCGATAACGTGATTAAAAAATACAATAGAAGTACGTTATATGAAAAAATTGACAAAAAGAAAGAAGAAACAAAATAAATATTTAAATGTGGGAGGAAAACAGAAATTTGCTCGACACGTCGCCGTCGCAGACAGCATAGTGGGATCAACGAGGGGGACTAATAAACTTTCAACGGGGTCATTATCGTCATCGTTATCGTCGTCGTCGTTTTTCACCATTTCACTTCCACTCGAAAACTTCCATTCGACGTTTTCCACGCTTATTAGCGCGGGTCGACGCACAGTTCAGCGGGTTTCGACGTTCGACACAATGAATTTTTTCGTGTGGCATGTTGCCGTATTCGATATCTATAATACCTGCAATGTGTATACGCGCATCGAGAGACGACATCGAGAGACGAACGGTGGAAAACGGGAACCGTTGATGAGCACGGATCAGCGAAAATCGCGAAATGACATCTAGGTTTCGAACGGCTTCCAACCTGTACGGGAGATTTGTCTCATAGCGATGCGAGACGGCACATGATCGGCATAAATACGTCTTAAAAATTATACAATTAACAGTAATTATTAATTTTTTTATAACAAAAATCTTTGCTCTTTGTGTAAATTTTGGAATCACTTTGTAAAATTAAGGAGGCTCTTACCTCGATCATAATATGACAGATCTTTATGAAATTAATATATGTTGTAAAGTGAACCACAACGGACCGATGCCCAAAACTTGAGCATAGGTTGACGATAAAAACTGTAAAAATATCAGTATTGAAATTCGCATTTTTAACACAGGGCATATGGTAAACACTAAAATTTTTACCGGAAGTGATGTATTTTCTTGGCAAGTTTGCGAGCCAGGTAAACAAAAAACTAAGGAATTGTAGTTAAAATAATAATCTTTCTAATGATAAGAAGAAAACTTGGTGTTGACGATGAGTTATAAAAGATATTGTAGTTTTAATATGACGTACGACAGGTTAGGCGAATGATCTTCCGAGTGTCAAAATAGCGCGAAGTTTCTAACCTCACTTGCACATGTCTTTTCTCTGCGCTGTATGGTAGCGGCATAATTATTCTCTCGCGCATTGACAACCTTTATTTTCGCGAATTTTCCTTTCATTTTCCCTCTCAGCATTCTCACGTTATATCTTTCTTTTGGCTCCATCTCTTCATCGCGTCATTCGCTACAACGCTACACGGCTACACCTCACTTAGCTGCAGACTGCTACAGACGACGTTGTGACACGCGCATGTTCTGCTCTTTAGCACTGACGTAGTCAACTGACTTATTGTATAAATTTTAATATTTACACTAATAGAACATATAACTTACTCTTACACTATGTAAAAATCATTATTTATTTTTTTATTTAATTTTCCGATAATTTTATAACCAATTATTAATGATAATTTTTCGGTTGCTACATTGATTAGAGCAGCCGGGTAGAACGAATAGATTATGCAAAGCTGTGTGTATACTACTTTTAACTTTTAACTCCTAAAAAGAAATATATATATATATATATATATATATATATATATACTCGTATTGCATTGTACAAACATTTGTAAATTGTAAGCGAACAAAAGTGATTCTTATGGAATAATCGAAGATACTCGTACTTTCGCAAAATCGACATATCGACAAAACCAAAGATGAGAATTTACAGAGCTGAAAAACTGTAACGATAATTTGAACAGGCTACCAACGATGCGTGCAAATCGCGGTATTCGACGATATTCGACTCATCGACGGAGATGAACAAGATAAAATGATCATATCGAGGGCATGGTTTTAATTGGTTTTAATTAGTAGAAGTTCTCCGGTATTATCGGTTTATTTTCCATAAAATTTGCCGTGTAATCGCAGTTTGCTCTTTCATGTTGTCTTCTCTTTGTTTTCTGCTTTTTCTTTCAATTCATCTCGCTGTACGATGAATTGATCAAAAGAAACGGCATATCGAAGAGCGGTATCATTGAGCAACGAACAAACCGCATTGAATGGAATTCATTTTAACGAGATTACCCCAATCGTTCCAAAAATAATAAAGCCGTCCCGCTCTCTTCAACCCTACGTCGCTCGGCTCGGTACTTATAATTTGCGATACGGGGGTTTCGTGTTCTCAACTCTCGAGATCACGTGTGTCACATGAACGATATGATAGTAATAATTCTTATTGTTATAAACATGTACATGATACATGGTAACGTGAAGAATATGAATCTTGGCAACGAAACGATCGGCAGAAACTATGGGGGGAAACTAATGATATATTATTTCCTAACATAATCGCAATTGCGAAGACAATAGAATGAAGGTTATGCATACATTTTTGCTTAAAAGTTCAATTATTGTATTAGACAACTAATTATGATGAGTCACAGATTTTAAAACAATTGATATATTTTAGCATAATTTAGCAAAATTTTAGATCCTTTTTTCACCATCTTCATCTTTCATATGGAGAGAAAAATGTGTTATTATAAGTATTATAAAGATTGAAAAGAAACAAGTTATATATATATATATTTCTTATATTTAATCTTGTGTTTTACATAAACTATTTTTTTTACGCATACAGCACACCTTATTGCGTTATCATTTGAGACTGCACGAAAGAAACGTAACATAATCGCATGCTTATGAGCTGTAGTTATCCCGTGATTTATCTGGGAGCACAATGAATGCGCGTGCGAGACATTTTTTCCCTCTTCGACATCTTTTTCCATGCGATCGAACGCACTTATCGGGTATTATATCTGCAGGGTCGACTCTCCTCTCCCTCATCTCTGCGATATAAATCGAATCTCCGTCGTCCTGATGCTGCGCGACGATGCAGCGTGCTGCGTACAATTGCGTGTCGTGATGTTGCGTTCTTGTATCTTCTTTCACGCTTCACCACGACGACGTCGTCGGATAAATGATATAAAGTCATACACCGCGAAAGAAGAATAAGTTTCAACGAGAAGAAATTATTGCGAGGTTTGAACAAACGATCGGCATTTAATTTTTCCTTGTGTGCGTGTGTGCGTGTATTTGTGTACATATATTTCGCATATTTCTACTTAATGGAGAATATCTTAGATCTTGCAGCACGTATCAAAAGTTGCTTTTAAGTTGCTTTTGTAGAAATCGCAATAAAACGGCAAATACTTGTAAGTCTGCGGCAATAAGATTCACATTTTCGTGCGATATTTTTTATTGTCCGCAAAAGCGAGCCCCCAGAAGATTCCATTCCGTTTTTACGTTTCGATATGAGATTTGGCGGTGAGATCCCATCCTTGACTGAAATCGCATCTTCGTCGTGGCTGCGCATAGCAATGTATAGGTATCATAATTTCGACTCGAGAACCTCTCCACCCTCCTCCCTTATTGCACTCTTCCGATGCCGAATGTCAAACAAGTTTACAAAGTGGTGGATTTTGCGAGGTCTGGCTAGACGGTTGACTCGGTGGAAAATATATATAGGATCCGAGGACCGTCGTACTTTCAACCCTGTACCGTTTCACAAATGTTCGCAAGATTATGGATACACTCGAATACGTTTGTTATACCTATACGTATTGTTAATCAAATGTAAAGTTATTATGACTTGAAAAGTATTGCTGCATAAAATTGATTGGCTCCTAAATCGATTGCAGGCTTCGTATTATAAATAAAAAGCACTGCGTTCGCGATAACGCATCTTGTATACATATCGTTTTATCAATTTACAATTTACTATACATTGTTTTAATCATGTAGTTATTTATGAAAGCTGCAACTTCGAGGGCGATATAATAATTCTATTATATATATATATATATATATATGATATGCATGTTGAATCAATGGATGATTATAATGTCAATTTATCGTCGCTGCATTATAAGCGATGCACGACGAGTGAATCGACATATTACGGGGCTGAATTATTAAGCTGCTTATATTGAAAATTATGTTCATTTAGTTGGTACATCTAACAACGTGTATTCACTTCGCGTAAACCACAGTTCGTTAAGCATTTATAGCATTACGATCAAATATTTAAACAAGTTACATCGACCCGACGCGCCGGTATTTTTACGATGTAAATCTATCAGCACGCGCACGGGCTGACGGTACAAAACGGAAAAATATCACGCAACATTTCCGAGATGCAATATGAAACGCCATTTCTATGTCGGGCCTAATACGTTTCCCAATTCTTATACCGACTTGCAAGTTTACAAGAAACTTATTGACGGTGCTATGTTTCACTTGTATCGAATTTATTGTTTCGATCAGCAACTTTCCTCATATCGAGGAAGTGGACCAGCAAAGTATTCGAGTTCCGTCGCTCGATCAATTAAAAAATCCGATTGTGGTCTCTCTCGTGGTAGAGGGGGAGAGAGAGAGAGAGAGAGAGGAGAAGGAGGTGCGTTTTCGCATTACTCGAGGGAATATCGCGTGTTCGGTACACGGTCGGCTTTGATAATCCGACTGCCGCGAGCCGCGTGACTCTGTCAAAATGTCTGTCGGAATAATCTCGGCTGCACGTGTCGTCGCGCAACGTCACGCTGCCGCTTTGGTTTCGGCTCGACATGACCGAATCCGTTTCCATCGGGCAGCTGTCATCGCGTTACCGTACCGTCAAATTTCCGGCACGTTCTGTCGGCGGGGGAAAGAGAAAAGCAGAAGGGAAGGGGATCGAATCTTATCATCGCGAGCGAGGATACGGCTCAATCCTCGGATTTCCTCTCTAGAGCGAAACCCGCAAATTTTCCGTTACCGATCTTTCTTAGGCGCGATAGCTATCTGAATTTTTTCACGCCGCGGCGCCGTTAAATCTGGAAAATGTAATGTGCAAAAAAATGTTTCATGAATTTTTTTAACATTTTGATAAACAGTTTATCTGATAAATTTAAATTCAAGTACACGCGACATGTGCGAAAAATTTAGTTTCGATTTCTATTCGAACAGAATAACGCGTTTTTCGCTTGGCAGCAACCGATCGTGTATCAATCTCGGAACAACGCGATGTCATCGATCTTTAATTTTTACGCATTCGACACTTTTGGGTTCAATGCGACCCGTATTTATTCGGAATCGAGATTTTCCGTCGATTCGGGAAGATTCTTTGGGGATGCGAATCGTCATCGTCGTCGTTGCCATTCGACATCAAGTTTGCACAGGACGACGACGGTCGTTAGGGTAGGTAAACTTCGAGTACCGCGATGCGCGAGATTCTTTTTGCCTCCTCCATCGCCGACGACGAATTTCCGGGTCCGCCCTGCCACGAACCCCGATGCACGCTCGCACCCCATCGTTTGTCACGACGAAGGGGAAGCGTGTGTCGGGCGCCTTTCCCCCCCTGAGTAAGCCTTCCGGCGTGATTTGAGAGCGATTCCGAACGTGTTCGCGACGGGCGCGGCTGGTAAATAAGGGGTCCTGGTAACGTTGGGTAAATTCCCGTGGACTACTCTTTTTTCTCCCCCTTCTTCCTTTTCATTCGGTGACGGTAAAAGTTCCTTCAAGAAATTTTCCACCGAGGGTGGAATTTATTTCGACTATATATAATCGTTTAATCTATCTGCGTTTGTTTATCTTTGTCGTACGCAAAGATGGGATAACGCGTCTTGATGAAAAAGAACTTGATGCGAAGCTCTGTTTTCGCAGAGCAGATTCTTCATAATTTCTTTCATATTTAATATTATACTGCATATATATATATATATATATATATATATATATACTTTATAATTGCACATTTATATATATAACCAATATAATAAGAATATATATAAGATACATATGTCTCAGAACTGCAAGCAGGGAAAAGGAGGTGATTCTGACACGAGAAAATAAATCGAAAATGTAGAGTGAAACTTTTTATACGATACTTTATTTACTTTTTTTCGCTTGTACATACCACTAGTGCTGGAATACCCTGTACATATGTTTGTATCTTTAATATAGATTGTGTTTATTTAAATGTTGATTTGCGTCATTTTTCAGTTGTCTTCACGAGAATGTCTAAGGTGATTCCAAGAATCCGTCGTTTTTCAGTCTTGAAATCGGCAAACGCAAACGCGACTTGCTCTTAAGACATGATTTTTGCGTACTTTTACAAATTTCCAGATGCGATGTCGCTTAAAAGGCGCGCGACTTCTTCAAAGTCTGAAAATCGCGTTGTGACACTTAGACAACGATGCATCGTGCGTACGAGAGAAAAGAGAAATTTTGTCCCTCCTCTCTGCTGCATCTGTACTTTTGTCACGAGGTCTGCATGGGTGTGAGCACACGTTCACCGGGTCGTGTTTCGAAACTCGGGGCTAACGAGTGTGCTGTTAATCCCGATGTGACGGCGCGGCCGTCGTTTACATCTGTCATTCGTATGTTTAGCGGGAATTTCACTGGCTGAAACCGAACAAACGAAAGGCACACAAGAAAGGATTGTTATAGTAATAACCAACGGCGTTCGGTTGTTGCCGCTTTGAAACATTGAATTTGGGAGAGAATCCGATTGATAGTGCGCTGTATCACAATTTTGCCGATCTTTTTATTCATTGATGAAGTCGGTGAAACATCAAATTATTTTAAAAAATTATTAATTTCACTTTTCTCTTATACTTAAAGTAGATATTTTATAAAGCAGTGCTTTTATTTATATAGTTTTAACAAAATCGGAATTGTAATCCGTATTGCTAACGGTTTTTCCAAAATTTTTACATAAATTATGAATAGCATAAATAACAAATTTTTAGACACAGTACGATTTTTAAATCTTTTTTCTTAATTTATTATACTTTTTCCCCTTTCAATTACTAATCATTATTGACTTTATTAATAATAAACATTAACGTTCCTTTGCATCAACTCATTATTTTTGCATTTTCAAAAATGGTAAAAATGTTTTAAAGTAACAAGTACCTATACCGTTTCAAGTATCTTGCCCGATCTACAAACAATCGAAAATAAAGGAGATTTTTAAATTTAAATTTTCCAAAATTACTAACGAACAACAAAAGCTCAATCTTTGGAATCTCTTAAGCAGGCTTTATTTTAATAACTTTTTTAACTTAAAGTTTGTTTATTGAATTATGCACTATTGTGTGAAAATTCTAAAAACTATGAAGAGAATAACTTCTCGTTGAAGTTATCCTCGGTATGAAAGTGATAAGGCAAAATAGAGTTGAAATTAGCCAAAGTGCGACCGATATGGGGAATACTCCGTACAATATTACAGCAAGTATCCTGATTGACTGGTCTGTCATGTTCGGATCCGATCGCGTCTTGTTCCTCCCTAGAAGGGACAAAAGCCGACGAGACGACGCGATCGATGAGGCATCTCGATCGCTCGAGGATGCACTCGGGGGTCCAACGGGGGTGCGGACCGCGGTAGAGTTGCAATGCGTTATCGACGTGCCTTGGCCGCGACGTTTCCGCGCACAGGCGATTGGACGAAACGATCGCGGTCGGATACCGCGCATAACCGGCCCGCCCGTCGACCGTCATCGACATTGTTGCGGCACGATGCCGATCCCGAGGGTCGACGGAGTGAGCCCGCGTGGGGTCGCCCGCGGTTATGCACCCGGGCTAATGCGGGCTGCTTGGTCGCATCGCTCGGATCGACGCCTCCCTCGACGGTGCGGAATACACACCGCTGTCGGATACTGTGCGAACGGATTCGCCGAAAGAGCCCCACAAGATAGTGCAGGAGAGACACGCCGCTAATCATCGCCGGTAGCGCTTACGGGCCTCTTCCGATAAATACGGCAATAATCCCCGCAATCTCTGGCGTTCCTGTATCACCCATTAACGCTTTAATGCAGTTTGACTTCGCGGGTCATTAACTCTTATCGGAGCAAACGGAGTCCGCTAGACTTTAGCGAAGGTAATATTGACTAATGACTAGTCTATCTGAAGGAAAAATTAATGCGACGAGTTGAGTAGACGGACGCATATATGGGGATAGTGTTGGAGTAAAGATAAAAAGGTAAATCGTATTAAGTTAAATGTTGCAACGATAATGAGTAATGAGGAAGAGAAGGTCGCATTAAGTTATTATTTGTAATATTTTAAGATTATGAAAGTATTTAGAACATTTGTTTTTAGATAGTTAGATATGCATGCTCCCTTTTTGTTAATCGTTTAATATTCTGCCTACCATCTCAATGATGCGAGATAGACGTGCAATTATATCGTTTAAAGTTTACGGTTAGGAGATATTGTGGTATTCATATTTGAGTGTCATTGTCGCGCTAATTGGGCTTGTAATAATTAGCCCATTAGTACACGTTATATTAATTACAGCGCATAATAATTACGTCATTGTCACGTTAATTGAGTTTAACGGGAGTAAGACACGTGGACGTGAAACACGAGCGTCACGAACAATAATTGTTCGGTTTACACGCCGCGCGTTTAGCTCGTCATCGCGCGATAATTGAAACACGAAACAAATGTGGCGTAAGCAGTGCCGCGGCCAGACATCATTCGCACGGCGTAAAACGTGATACGCGATATTACGAACGGACGACTCGCAGAGTGAGCGCGCGCGGGCGCGATAACGCGCCGGGAAATGATGCGGTTAATCTGTTTCTAATTGAACCACCTGTAATATATCGCGCGATTGTCGCCTGCAAATGTCAGCCAATAGGTACGGCGGATGATACATCGCATACACAATGCATCTCCCGTGCCGATGATAGACCACTGTTTGCCGTTGCCGTGCGCGCGCGGATCGATCGAGGATTCCTTGTCAAACGCAGGTTATATACGTTATTGCTTTCGTCTAACCGCGACTGGCGGTTTCGGCAGTCGTCGTCTCGACAGCGATATCAAAATGAGGACGCGGCTCATGCTTGTGCACTTATGCAAGGTTGTCTGGATAGACCCTTAAAGTGGTCGGTTACAGAAATGCGTGAGGTACACTTCGAGGAAATAAGACACCGCGCTTTGTACTTTCATGTTGATGTAATCGGCGAATCGATCGAGCTTTATTACCTTCTACGTATCGCTTTTTCCAAACTGTTTCGCGAAATTGTACATCAAAACGTTTTCGAAATTGTAAAACAATTCGGTCTTTAACCGACTTTTACCTAACAGTATATTTTGATAGATCAATACTTTCTTTGTAAACTTTTTGAATTTTTGCAATATCTTCAAAATTGAAGAAAATATAGTACACGAAAATGTGCGTGACGTCATAATGTTGTTGCGAAATCTTTTGAAGTTGCCGTCATCAAAGAAACTTTAGAAAGCTATAACTTTCTCAAATTTGGGTTTTTTTTTTAATTCAAAAAGTACTAAAAATCGGCTTAGATTCTTTACATTAATTATGGATACCGCTTAATAAAAAAATTTTACTTAAGAACCCAATTAGTGATGCGGCTGCATCGTCACGTTCAATATTCAGGGTTCGTGATAACTTTTCTCGTCGTACAGTCCGCACATTCGAGTATTTACTTTCTACTTTCAAGATGTAATATTAGTTATTTGAGTATTGAGATATTTGTGCAAGGTACGCTGTCTTCGAGTGTCGATTGATTGAAAGCGTCGCGTCGCGTCCCGAAATGCGTGCGTATCTTCGACGACATACTTTCGTATTGATACAGCGGAACGAAATTGAATACATATACGAGCGACGTCGATGAAAGAGCGATAAACGCACGTCCACTGAAAGGCATACATTTTTATATATACATTGCAATTGCGGATATTACGAATGAAATTATTTGCTCGATCGTGACACGGTGGTTCGTAGGCAAAGCTAATGGGAGATTTAATTGCCTCCGCGCACGACTATTGGCGTAAGTTCGCTCATGTGCAATGCGCATCGGCGTTGGCCGTTGCTTTAATTAAAGTATAAAAAAATCTTGATGTAATTTTTTATCAGTTAAGAAGCGGTCGGTACTAGTTTTCCTAAAACGTGAAAATCTTAAAACAAAACAGTTTAGATTGGTAGAAGTGTGCTCTCGTCCATATACATTTTTCAAGTAACTTTCGTGTATCGCGACAGAGAAACGAGGAAACAATTAATTACTTGTCGTAGTGACGTGAAGGGAAATGGCCAGTAAAACGCCGGTGTAGCTTTACGACGAGTCGATCTGCTCGAATTCTCCCGAGATAATCGCAATCGACGACATCCTGGATCTCGGAGAAACGCCGCGTTTCACATATGCACGCGCTGCCCCGACGAGTGGACGAGGAGTTAAAAATATGTATTTTATCGTTCATTCCCTCGCGGATGAGTCGGACGATATGTGCGCGGCGTATTCCCGCCCCGTTGCTCTTATTGCTCTCTCTCTTCTCTCACCGTCGTAATTCTATTTGCAGGTCGCGGGACGGCGTGAAAAGTCGGACGTGTTCCGCGCGATAAAGCGCGAGGCGCGACCGACGCGTCGTCCGCTTCGCGGAGATGACGCGTGCTTCAATTAGCCGAATAACGTCAGCCCGTAGCGGGGTATATACCGTCCGAGGGCGGGCTTTTGACAGCGGGCCCTACATCACCCGAAATAATTTAGCGCGCGAGAGCAACGCCGATGACATATCTTGCATTCGGAACGACGTGACACGTCGTTTGGATAACGTCGGACGGCGCGCGCCGTTAATTCTCTCTCGCGTATCGCCGAGCCGTTTACGGACTCGCAAACTGCGCGTACACTATTTTTATCGTCGCAATTATTACGTCGTCCGAGTATCCCCGTTGCACGGCGCGTAACCCCGTGATATCCATGTTTTCCAAAAGGAAGAGAAAACGTTGGGCAATATGCATTCTTTGCGGAAAGTGAATTACGGCTGCAGTAATATTTTATGCTATAATACCCATGTCGCGGGATTTAAGACAGATAGTAAAGACGCGATCTCAGAGATCGGGCGCCGCAAATCGAGCATCGTAAAGAGGGACATAATACTGATTTACGCGTCGTTTCTCCGTGTAAAATTAAAAAACGAATCGTCTCGTCTCACGAAAGATTCCTAGAAACTTCCGTCTCTAATGTTCATCTAATATCGAACAGTTATTAATCCTTTCGATGGCAACGCCTTATATATGCGTCGTTAAAAAGTAGCCTCTCATTTGCGAACGATGTGTATATATATGCGGCCTCAAAAATCACTCACGTAAATTCGTATATATGTGGTCAGATGTGTATCATATTATTATTTTACACGTAATAATCTCTCGCGAGTTGTGGGCATTGAATATATGCGACGGAAACATTTATAATTTATAGAAGACACTTCTCTTTGTTATTTTTTTTAATTTAATAATTCAATCATTTTTAGTATCCTCAAAATTTAAGTATCTAAAAGATTAGCTGGATACAGATTTGAAAATAATTATGTTGAACCATCTAAATAATTATATTGATAATAATGCTGCAAAAAGTTTTAACATTCTAATAACCAACTTGAGCGTCCTACGCCTTAAAGTTTCTCTAAGAATTTGATGGAAAGCAGTGAACGCGTTATCGAGAGACAAAGAGATGTAGAACCATCCGTTCCGAAATTAACTATTACCGGGGAATAAATAACAACCGAGGAGAGACGGAGAGATGCCGGCGCGGGTAGCACAGCCGGTCTGCGCGATAAGGCAATTTAAATTACCTGCCATCCAGCCGATCCGCGCTGCCCGTCAGCTCTGGCAGCTGTCGGAGGTGTCGTATCGTGATTATCGTGTCACGGGTCACGGTACGAACGGGAGAGCGGCGCGTTTAATTTCATATATACATCCGAAATCGCGAGCGCGTATCCTTTCGACGTGTGCACGCGCGCATTATCGGAGATCGCGAATCGCCACCGAGTACCGACCCGTGGATCATTTCACTAACCGACGTGCCGATCAACGAACATGCGGTACTCGAGAACGCCAGCCGTATACAAATGACCACCAGCAGCCGTGTCGAGAACCGATCCCGTACACTCTCTGCAGTGTTCGCATTGCCATTCCGTAACAAAACGCGATATTGATAACGGCCAATCGATTAATCAAGTCCAGATATTGAATCCGCGGTTCACCGATGTTCATTGGACAGCATTGCCGTTTGAAGGCATCTGCGCGCGTATTAGTTGCAGTTGCAATTGCAGCGGTGTGAATCGAATTTAGTTAAAATCACTGGAGAGATTAGAATTAACACATTAGAAAATGATATTTCTTTTTATTATGAATAAATAATATTTCTGCAGATTAGAGCCGACTTTAGACGATCTATATGACTCGTGCAAAAAATTAGGGTAGAATTTTACAACAACAATTTTTAAACAGCAAAAAGTAGTGTAGTGCCACTATTGAAAATTACACCAGACGCGAAATATCTAATGAACGCAAATGGTGTGCGGTGTCGCTCATTGTCAGTAAAACAAGAGTGAAACAATCTTCTCTCCGACGATAGTCAGGCTTGGCAGCCCCCGCGTATATCGGGACGTTGATTTTCGTCGGTGGCCTTGCAGTCGCCGCCGTTAATCCCACCGCATTCAGAATCTTAAACGGCGTCGCGGATGCAGCGTCTGGTCGGCATTGTTTCGGATGTCTCGGTGTCGCGCAGAAACAATTGGGTTTCCCCCCTTTTCCCCGTCAGTTTCCCCCTTTCTTCGTAACAAGGTAAAACTGTAAAATGGACCTCATTCGCAGGACGTGACAAAGTTTGCGCGCACTACGCCGTCCGGTCAACGACGGAAACGGGGTCTTTGTTCGCGCTTAATGAGATTCCACGTTCTTGCGAGGACTTGCTTGATCCCTGCGAAAACCACCATCCCAAGATTTTCCAGGACGAAAACGCCGCGAAAAACATAAAGGAACGACGATTTGATTTAGGAGCGTTAACTTAATTGACATACGATAATTTACGAAATCGACGACGATGAAAAATTGCAATTGTACATACGTATACAGCGTCGTTTCACGACCGTGCCGAATGGAAAACGAAATATTGGCAGTTTCGCGACACAGAGGAAAAAATATATTCCTGATCAGAAAGCCAGTAATAGAGAAAAAAAGAATTTTTTTCGATTCTGTGAACTATCTGCAATCACTTTCGAAGAGACTGATATATTACTTAGTTTTTAATTCAACTTTGATTGCATTATTAATTCTCTTTCTTTTTTTATTGCCTAAATTATTATCCGTAAATTTGAAAGATATTCAATATGCAGAAATTAGTTAAATCTGTACTCTTTTTTAAAGATATGAAATCGTAAATAGGTTGCCGTATTTTAACTTTAAAATGAAAAGGGTTGACGAACGAAAAATAGTATATGAAGGAAATAAAAGAATAAAATTGATGTCATTTTACATTGGACAATATCGAGAGTTAAAAGTTATCTGCTTTATCGTAGAGATTATTCAATTCGTTATATATATTTTTACATGGTTTTTATTTAAGTATATTATCTTATTATCACACACACAACACACACAGGTTTATCAATCTTCGCGTACGTTGAAATTTAAGATAGGAAAGGTTTTATTCACATTGTCGGTTTAGCATACAGATTATTATTTTGATTTTAATAACAGGCCAATAAAGGAGAAATTGCTCGCCTAGTCGCGCCTTGATACACCCCGGGCTCGATTCACGGTCCATCCGGAACGTGAACGACGCAAATCGCCGGATGTATCCGTTGTAAGCGACAGTTATTAGCGTAATGCCGCGGCATACACCGTCATGGATACGGTATCGTACGTGTTATTACCGTAGCCGGCGACGCGCGTCCAATCCGTCGGTATACACCAGATTAATAATTCTCAAACGGACATCGAGGCAGGAGAATCGGGAGTTGGTGGGGGTTGGCGGAGGAGTAAGCGCCTCCGGACACAATCGTCCGGCCGCGTGCAAATGCGATCACACGTTACACGCCCATTATACGGCTGATCTGCTCGGCTTAAATACTCGAAACAGCCGGCACGTCGCGCCGACAGGGTGAAAATACCGCGTCCCCAGACTCCAACAGCGGGATTACTCGTCGGAACGCAACAAACGCGGTATAAATTAATTATGCAGGGTGTCTCGCCGCCCCTCTCTCTCTCTCTCTCTCTCTCTCTTTCTTTCTCGCCCCTGCGGATTCTTGGAGAAATTCAAAGTCGATTCTACCCGCGAGAATTTGATGAAATTTTAACGTTGAGCTATAAGTGGAAGGAGACCGACGTTTATAAAGTTTACAAGTGAGTTACAATTGCAAAGTGAAGTAAAAGTTGAAGCTTTTATTCGCGCCTGAAACTTGTCCACTGAAACAAATTAAAACCTTAGGTGGTTCCTTCCTTCGGTGATTTATGAATGGAGAAACCGTCAAGGCTCGCAATCAGCGTCATTGAAAAACAGAGGGGTTTCTTTTAATTCGGTCGATAGTATATATTTTTATTGTTCTCGATATTAATGATATAGTCCCGGAACATCTCTGTCCGGTACTATTCGACGGCTTGAAATATCGTCGCGACAGAGATACGCGACGCGGCATGAAATACTAGAGAGATCGTAAAGGACACGGGATTTCCGCGGAAAAAATATACGGTTGCCGCCGCGGATATTTTCCAGTTAGTAATAAAATCGAGAGGTCGAGCCGGGTGCGGGTGCGGGTGCGGGTGCGGATGTGTGCGGGCGCGAGCGGAGCCTCGGTAAAACGGTTATTGCGCTTGTTTCTGCCGGCGGTAAAGCCGGGAAATGGGAATCCGTAATACCGAGTTTCTCGCGAAATTATTACTTACCCTTGTAAGCGTTTGAAAATTTGCGACGCGATCGCTCACCGCCGCGCGGCGAATATCATTATCCTGTTAAATGGCGCTGCAAAACTGCCGGTTTATGCAATTTTAACTCTCGTAAATTGCCAATTGTAACGTGACATCGAATTTCACGTCAAATGAGTTGAATATAAATTGTTGCGATTCTATAATAAACGCGTGATTATACGATTATACAAATGGCATGGAAAATCCACTTGTTACCGTATACAATTATACTTCGCATATATTAATCAAAATGCTCGGCTTCGTCATTTAAAAAACACACGATTTAAATATCTTTTTCAAACTCTTGCTTTAAATTTTGATATTTTTCACGCATGGCATAAGAACCATCGAACCCCGCTTTTTTCATTAAATTTAGGGAAAAGGCGTTCCTTGAATCATATATACGACATTTTTTACGAACTTAATTTATCAGCCTGCCGAAATCTAAATCTACAAATCCAATCTAAACTTTCCATTGCAAATTGTTTCGCCGAAAAATGCTTCCGATTATAGCAGGCGATGTTCTGGGCGGCGAAACTTGGCATGGAAGTTGCACAGAGGATTGCTGGATGCAGAGGGTACGACGGATCGGAGGGTACTCGGACCACTCGGGCACTCTCGGAAAGTAACGAACGAATTTGCGAATAAATTTGCATGCCGAGCGTGTCGTGCCGTCGCGCGGAATTTATAGCTTAATTCCGATTTTCAGCGGATCTCGGCAAATGTTTCGACTCCGGGAAGGGCCGTGTCGAGCGAGAAAGAGAAAGTGTTGAGAGAGAGAGAGAGAGAGAGAGAAGAGATGGAAGAAGGGCGAGGCGCGGATGGTCGTCGGAGTACCATCGCGAAGAGCGCGCGCATTAAAATTTATGACGGTTATTAATATTTCCCCGGGATATCCCCTTGGCGCGTGCGACCGCCGAAATGAGACTCCGGTTAAGTCCCCAAACGAATTATTAGATCGCTGATTAATCGACGTTATCGGGAAACGACTCTGCTTTTTTTTGCGTCGTTTCGACGATGAAACGTTATAGGTTTTATGATCCGCGCGATATAAAGTCTCGCGGAAGTTCCTCTGATCAACCGATGTTCGAATATATCGAAGTATGTGTGCAGACTTTGCTAGAAATCAAAGATGTTATTAAAACAGTTATCCCGATAGTGTTGCTGACAATAACGCGTATAATTTTTAATAATTTAAATTCCTTGCATCTCTTTTCCTTAAATTTTTATTTTATATTGCATTTAGTAATTTATTTAGCAAATTTTGTGAATTTGTTATTATGTAAGTAATAATTCCTAATGAATTAAGAAAGTTATACGTGGCAGTAACAATAATTTTTTCCATATCCTTTCAGCAAAAGAGGTCCGTGTGTGTTTGATATTTCGCATTGAATAGCAGAGGAATCTGAATGAAAATTTCTCGTAAACGATTCAAAGGGAAATCTGCTCGAAGGGAATCGTATATATTTGACATTTGAATGCAATAATGTGATTCCATAACGCAGGATGTTCTTTTCTGCATATTCTTTCCTTGATATGACATACATTATGTAAATATCTATATTTTATATAGATACAGAATAAAATAAGTAGGTCTATGTTAAATCTTTGTATTCTGCACGATTAAAAAGTGATTGAATTGATTTCAATTTCTTGCCAAGGTAACTCTTGCCAGGATGTACGTTTCAAAGAATTTATTTGAGGAATATATGCATGAGATCTAATTTTAATAATACTATTATTAATCACGGTTATCGTTGATTATTAATTCTTAATGTAATCAACGCATATGACTCTGTGAAACGTGAGGAAGCAGCATCGGCGCTTCTTTGGCGGTTAAACGATGAATACATCGCGGTATATATATCAGCTGTGCTAACACACCCTGCGGTACAGTAAATAACGGCGCCTTAAGGCGATGACGGTAATTTGCTTCACCAGCACCGGCGAATTTCTTCCCGCATTAAGGATTAAACACATGGAGATTATCTAAAGGTAATTAAGAGGTTTTAGGAGAAGACCTGAAATTGAAACGCTAATACAATCGTCGCTTAATCAAGAATTAATTTCCATTAAAAGTAACAATCTTCGAGCGAAGGATTACGTTACGTACTGCCGTATTATATTTTAAAATATTACTACTTACCCGGCGCCGCGGCGTTTGCGCGCGTGATACCGCTTAAATATTTCAACAAAATATTAAACCATCCATTACCGTTATTATGGTACTTAATCATCCCTTGCCTCTCTGCGCTAATACGTTCGTCCTGCTTCTTGACAGCGCACGCTGCGTAATGAGCATTCATAATGCACGTTCTTGAGGCCATGAATGTAAAATCGCCGGTTTATACGGCGATAGTGTACACGCACGGAAGCTGCCAAATATCATTTTTCATCTCGGACGGTCCGCTGCGCGCTGGACGGTCGCTCGCGCGGACTAACCCGCACCAACGAACCGCGGAGAGGACCAAAAAGCAGTCTTGTCACCCTTGCCACGGTTTTTGTTCCTTGATGGCGGCAGGTGCGATCTAAATAGTTACGAGATACGAGGTGAGCGGCAAAAAAAGGCCAAGGGTCCCGAGATGAGGGACGTGAAACGCGGATCGGAGAAAATCTTCGGGTTTTTATCCGAACAAGGGGGAGGAAGGGAGGAGGGTTCGCTTATTTCGGAGAGCAAATCCTACGTAAGATGTAGCGAAAAATCTCTTTCTGACAGATAGAGAAAAAAAGTGCAAGGAATGTAGCTGTATTGGATAGCCATTTCGGCGGCTATCTTTTTTCTCGGCTCCGTTCTTCATTTTGCTATCGCGTCAAATAAATATTTCATTACGGTGGAAAGAATTAAAAAAGACCACAGAACATTTTTTAAAGAAATACCGTCACGTATATACGTGCGTGCGACTAATGGAATCCCTTTAATACGCGTATATGTATATATGTAGCGTGCATACATACTCTGCCCTTTTTCTCTATTCTTGAATTTTTTATTCGCTACATATTTCATTCTCATCCAAAGGTTTTTTTCAGACGAAAAGCCTTTAGATACGTGTATTAAATGGATACGGACGAAACCCTGATTCTACCGCGTTTTACAGACAAATCCTTCGATCAATCCGACTTGCGATCTGGAATACGCCGTTAAAGTCCAAGTCAGATTTGCCGACGTCGCTCGACGCGTATGAATATACGTCAAGGTATATCGGCGATCACGCAATCGATTTTGCACGCGGTATGCGTAACTCGGGGATGTTCCACATGTTGCGTATCGAGAACGGAGCGATACGGAGCTGTGCGGTATCATGCGATGCGACGCGAGGGATATAGCGTTTGCTTGCCTTGCCTAAGGCGAGCAACCATCGAGAGAAGCTGTCGGTTTCGTGAAGGTATTCGGTCCTGATGCCGTTGGGCTGAATATATATAACTAAACGTACCGACGTGTTTTCCTAACGCGGTAATTAGGATCGTCGTCAAACGTGCGTACCCATCCGTCATATTAGGTTCGCTAATCGTCGTCGCTTCGCTCAAAGCGAGAGAGCGTCGTCGCGCGTCACTTTCAGGCTTTCTCATATTTGCGGAACGGCATCCCTCTTTCGGCGCGACGAGCTCTCGGCCTCTCGGCTCTCGAGTCTCGGGTCTCGAGCTCTTTCCGCGTCCCTTCCAGGAGGTCCGGGAGTTTCCCCTCGCTCTTGTTTTCCCTCAGCTATACCGGATTTCCTATCTTCCATGCTATCTTTATTTCCGTCACCTCTGGAACGACCGCGCGAAGAACAGATTTATGTATCAGCATCATAAGCACTCACTCTCTGTGCACGCATGCAAGTAGAAATGTCAGACGAATCGATCGGAAAAGCATTAAACACTGCAGTTTTGAAAAGCTATAATTGTAATTAACGTTCGCTTGACATGCGATTGTGCGTATAAAATAAAACGAACGTTGGATGAATCGATATGAAAAAGTATAAATTTAATTATTGAAAGAAAATTACAATCTCACTTCGACTAAAAATTGATTTAATAAGAAAATCATTGTCTACTCGTTTGCACAATATTACTGGAAATAGTGGGAAACATAATTTTTGATAACATTATATAATTTACAGTATTATCATTATAATAATACAATAATTAATATTATTAAATACGATATTAATCGCAAAATAATCCAATGTCCAGAGAGTCATATCTCTGCCTGGAGGGGGTGGGAGGAGGTGTATAGATCGTAAAATAAGATGAAACCGCCTTGGTTAATTGAAAACGTTCGAACCACCACCGCGAACAGAACGTAGCGGAACCCCGATAGCCACGCGAACGCATTCTCGCGAAAGTAATACACGAAATTGATATCGTGCCAGACAAGATTTTTTTAATTAAGCGGCAGAAATAGTTTTGCGCTTTGAAAGACTCCGGTACTCCCCCATTCCGATATTATTATCGGCCGATTCACGGTGGTGGAAATAAAGAAATCAAGGGAAAGCAGACGCGGTACGTGGCGCACGCGGAGGCCGATAGTCCGTGAAAGAGTTGCTCGTGTCCGTAGCCCGGGATGAAATACGGAGTCCTGGGAATTATAAATCATACCAGGTATAGTGAAACACGAGGCGCCGTGGTCGGAAGAATTATCATGACGCGACGCCGAAGATATCCCTCTCCTTTCGTTTCCATCGTTTCGACTTTTTCTGTTTCGTGTTTAAGAAATCTGGATTAGTTTTTAAAGAAGAAGTGAAATATTTGAGTATATTGCATAAGTAATTATTATCTCAAGTCACCCTCTTTTCTTCTTCCTCTCTCCCTCCTCTCTTCCCTTCCTTTCTTTTCCTCGTGCGCGCCGCGTGCTTCAGAATTTCAAAACTTAAAATTAACTCATGTCATTTTTTAATTTTGGAAAATGGAAATTACATTTACATAATTAATGAGCAAAGTAGCATTATATGTATTTTTGTGCAATAAATAACAAATGTTTTATATATATATAATAGATACTTATTATTGACTATATAATTATAGATAATAAAATATTCTGTAAGTACAAGGACCTGTTTTTGCACCTGAATACTTTTTGCGACGGGTATCTATATCAAGGTGTATTTTTTCTCACGTACCTTGCTTCTATACCTGGATGCTTTCTTGCAGCAAATACTTTTATAGCAAATTGCATTTTTATCTGAATCGGTATCTGTACTTAATATTATTTGCAATCAAATGCCCGTTATCCGTATACTCAATTATATTTTTTCTAGTATTTGTACTTAAGCGCTAAGAATGAACTGCCTACTCCGTAAGTAGTCATCAACACCCCGAAACTGTCAGACGAGTACGGGCGTTCTTAACGAAGGGTTGCTGGCTTGTAAGAAGGGACGCGCCTAAAATCGAGGGAGGGGTCTTTTTAATACTACTTAATCGCGTTTACGCCGTACGTCTTCCGTCAAAGGCTCGAATATTCACGGCAAAGTGCTTCAGAGTCCCCTTGAGGGTCTAATGTAATAAACGGATGGACAAGCGGTCGATCAGCTTCCCTTGATTGGATATTGATCAGCTGTTCGGAGAACGTCGCTCACTCGAGCGAAAAAGGAAGCAAGGGAAAATGTTGCAGCGTATTTTTACACCGAGTTCGCCGTCTGGAGTAGCTACGATTTTCCTTTTTAAATAACTCCCTTTTTCTCTCCTTCTGCTTGTCCGACACTCCCTCTCCTTCTTTCTCTGGAAAAGTTCACGGGTCACGGATAAGGACGTCGCCTTGCGTAGAAAAGGTTGATATGTTGATTGCGCCGTTCATGGTTTGCATTTTCGACAAAAGGTACGTTTTAACGCGCCGCGTCTCACGTAACTTAACCTTTCTTCAACTTTCGGAATTACCCACAAATCATCTCAATTTCAATAGATCGAATTACCAAGTTAAAAATCTTTATTTCTTTCAGAAGTCTAAAAATAATGTACGTAACATTGAGGAGTGCGATCTTAAATATCGCTGCACCTTCGACGATGTGTAGTGCAGAGAAAATGATAAAAGTACTTTGAGATATTTTGCAGGATACATATTTAGCAGATAATTCGGTCTTCAACCGACTTTTACCTAACAGTATATTTTGATAGATCATGGCATACTTTCTTTGTAAACTTTTCGAATTTTTGCAATATCTTCAAAATTGAAGAAAATATAGTATACACGAAAATGTGCGTGACGTCATAATGTTGTTGCGAAATCTTTTGAAGTTGCCGTCATCAAAGAAACTTTAGAAAGCTATAACTTTCTCAAATTTGGGTTTTTTTTTTAATTCAAAAAGTACTAAAAATCGGCTTAGATTCTCTACATTAATTATGGATACCGCTTAATAAAAAAATTTTACTTGAGAACCCAATTAGGCAAAGAAATTATACCTATACCCTGTACTGTACCTACAAAAAGATCAAATTGCAATATCGTTGAGACAATCGATATACGTGACAAAAAATCAGGCGAACGTATGTACAAGTTGTTGCGGTTAATTATAGTGATGTCGAGAAACGCCTCGTTACGTTAGTTAGTGTCAAGACACTCAGATCCTCTCTTGCTTGCAGCGAACAAAAAGCAGTTTGCATACTCAAGCTAAGTACGTCAAGATACTCGTGGAGCGTTAATACAACAAAGGGGCAAGTAAAACGATGCGCCAGCCTTTTTTGGTGGAATGATTGATTTTTGAAGAAAGAAAGAGTAAACTATGTGTAAGCTAATGAATTATGTACTACGAAGTATTTATAATACCCTTTATTCTTCGCGTTTATAAACATATAATACTATATCGCATAACAAAAGAAACTGTAAATAATATATAACTTTAAGCAATGAACAATATTAAAAATTTTACGTGTCACTTTTTAAGTTGTTGAACCAATCTGTTTAAAATAATAATGAAAGAAATTTTTAACTAACCACACACAAGTGCTTTCCTCTCTCTTTCTCTCCGCACGATAAATTATGTACGCTAGGTTGGATTTTTCTCATTTTTCGCAAAATTTACATGTTTTATTAATCGAATTATAACGTCACCAACGTGCGCACAATGGACATGAAAGGGAAACGATGCAAAAACGACGCAATTATTAACATTATGTTCGAATCACGCTGACGATTGACATCTGTGTTCGTGATCAAAGACCGAATCATCCCAATGAATAATTCAAAGCAACAACCAAAAATTTTTTAATTGAAAATAGTTGAAATTTGAAAGACCTTTAATCCTACGTTAATCACCTAGGGTAGAGTAAAATACACCCCACCCTTAGAAATCTATTAGATTTACAGAATAAAACATTTTTCTCGATCAAATGCACAAATTGTTTCACAATTAAAGAAGAACTTTTGCATTTATGTTTATTTAAAAGATATATAGAATATTATCAATCTTTTTCAATTGTAAATCATCAAAGAAAACAATAAAAATTGAAATATAATGCTGGGGTGTATAATACACCCTGTGTGAGTAATTAGATAAAAAAAAATCACGCAAGTATATATAATAATACAGGGTTAATTGAAACCGCGCGAATGTAATCAATTTTTATGGATATTATAGTATAAATCCGCAACATATGATTGTAACATTTATGATCGTTTGAAATCCGCGCATAGATTGAACGTGAGAGTAGACTCAGATTCATAATTAAGTGTGTGTATCGCGTACAAAAGAGTAATGAAGGACAGATCATTAGAGAATTAATAATTTTGCCAAGGAGACATTTCACGCCAAGCCTCGTTAATTTTAATAGATTACGCGAGGAGTGACAAAGCCATTCATTGTTCACAGTCCTCGTCTGAGACTATACCTGAGGAAGAGACAAAGCGTTAGAGTGTCTAGACAAAAGTTGAAAGCGAGTACCGAGCACTTTCCATATATGAGTAGATTATTTCGAAAACGACATAGTTGCAATTTGAAATTGCTGTTAACTTAAGTACATTGCATAAGCGATATTTGTCTTACTTAAGTTTTCTGTGTCTTGGAATTTCGAAATCCAAAATTTATCCATCCGTCTTCGTTCAGCTTAAAATATGATTAAAAGTAAAATTGTTTTCTATTATTGTGTGTGTGTGTGTGTGTGTGTGTGTGTGTGTGTGTGTGTGTGTGTGTGTGTGTGTGTGTGTGTGTGTGTGTGTGTGTGTGTGTGTGTGTGTGTGTGTGTGTGTGTATCACTATATATTAAAGAAAATAAATTTAGATTTATATAATTTTGTAGTCGAAAAAATATATATATATATATATATATATATATAATATAGATTTTATATTAATAAATTAATTTAAAAAAAGTGTTAAGAGAAATAGTCATATTTTTTAAATAAAAAATTGCCAGACTATGTTACAATGACAATCATAACTATGTTATAATATGGTTCTAAGTAGACTAGATTTTGCTCTTTCTCTTTTTTTAAACCTTAATTGATTTAAATAATTTTCGATCTTGCCGTTTTGATTTGATAATGAACTCATCAGTAGTTGACAATATTGCGATTGGTGAAATGTAAATGTTTGCGAATCTCTCGAGCCTCCGTTGGAAGTTAACTAGTCAAAGCAAGCAGTTAGAAATTCCATTTTGCAACCGAGCGTGGTGGACACAAACGAAACTTTGCAGTCAAGTGGTATATCAGATATCGATACTAGTCTGATGGATGCATATCGAAATTTTTATGACGGTCAATATAACGACCACTCAATATCCGGCGTTCCATACTCGGCAAATAAATACATTCGCGCTTGAGCGAGCTTAACGATTTATAAATGTAGTAAACTACGATTCGAATACGAATGCACAGCAGTAAAAGCTTGCGATAATGTTCAAGAAACGACAAAATTATAATAAATATGATGTTGAAAAACATTGCAGTAATATTTAATTTAAATAGAGAATTTAATGAAGCTTATTATAACTACAAATTGCAGTTGCTGATTAGAATGAGATGCATGAATCGAAATTACACACATATATATAAGATTATATAATAATATAATTAATATGATATGACAACTATATATATATGACATTTTATTTAAATGTTTTAGCATTCGCATGCAACGTGATTTAAATGTTCTTTCATGGAAATCTAGAAGTTCCACTATTATAAAGTTCTTTCGCTGGCGCGATTCTTAGATGTTATCGCGCGAATCACGATGATTTATATAGATTATGCAGGATCTACAGAGCATAAATCTTTAGCGAAGCCCTCAAAAAGATTTTTCACGATTAGAGAAAACCGCCAGGCTATCATTATCCCGCGTAGAAAATACACTCCGGCGGTTTGTAAGTTTCAAATTGAAACGTCGAGGGTCCACGGCTCGTTACGACGCCCCCCATTGTCCCCGCCCTATTCCAAATCCTTAAATCCTAGTACTTAGTGGGAAATTAAGTGCCACCTGGGTACCGGGTATAAACCGGGTGCCCACCGGAGGTCCTCTGGTAAAGGCAAATGTTTGATCGGACGTTATGACCGTGCCCGAACGAGGAATTAGGGTTTAAGAGAGGGTTATATCTGCCGAGTTTTTTTTTGCAGCTTACAAAAGCTCTCCATTCTCCTTGACCGACGCTGCGACGGTTGGACAATCACGTTTTTCACGTGGACGTCTATATCCTTTAATTAGACGCCGTTCCTGTCGAGAAGCAATTTAGAGCCGCACAAGGGCGTCGCCTAGCAAACACCAAAGCGATACGTATCAATCTACAATCAATAGCCAATGGCAGGACAGTCTCTGCAGGATATTAAATGTTTAATTGTGAGGAATTAACATCTGATAAATTGGCAGCGGCACTACCAGACGTCGTCGCAAAGAACCCCTAGCACCACCGTCCTCATCTACCCCTGTCCATCGTCTCGTCAGCATCCCCCGTTGACGGCGTCGCACCGAGTTATTTATTTAATTGGACATTAAAGCGCGAGAAAGCAATTATGAGGAATGATGAGGTGTCTCTATGTTCTCTTCGAGGGACGTATATTTTAATTAAAGACGGTAGAAAGGAAGGGGGAGAGAAAAATTGGATCCCCGTTGTTAATTTTCTCGTCTGCCAATAGAAAAGACGTGGTCATAAGTATTTATTCGATATTTGATGAACCCACGTTATATCTCTGGTATATTATATACGCAATACTGTTAATTTATTATCCAATTACAATCGATTGCTGAGCCTATCAATCTCACATCGAGAACGCGATGTAGGAAATAAGAATAAGTCTGAAAAAGGCAGATGTTCGTCAAGAAATCTTGATGTAATATATCACCTAAATATATTACCAAATTTAATATTTTTCATGTTTATCTTATTTATTATTATACAATTCTCTTGAAAATGTCCAATCTTATATATACTTATTGATATATTTGCTTTCTTGTTTCTAGGTGAACGGGCAGGACGTTTCAAATTCTAGTCACGAGGATGCTGTGCGTTGTTTCCAGTCAGCTCAGGAGCCAATTATCGTCGAGGTCCTTCGACGACAACCCATCAGTGGGCATCAACAGGTACCTCACGCGCCCTCGAAGGAGCACGAAAGGATCACGTGTCAGGATAAGAATGAGGGGACGACGAACGAAAGGGGCGTGACGGACGACCGAACGTGCAATGACGATGTCAAGAAGGACGATATGTGTCCCTTGGTATCGACTGCAGTTCAAACGGACTGGGCTGGTCTCATAGAGGAAGAGGAGTTACTTCCAGTTCCCCTCGTCGTTGAGGAACAAGCGAACGACAGTTTCGAGGATTTTCTCACTCACGACATCGACTTTGAGGTAATTATGTGTGATCATCGATTTCTGATGACTATGAAAATATGTGAAGCAATAATTGAGAAATTTATTTACTTGCTGCATTGATCGCAACATTAAGTATAAGTGTGAGCATATCTTTTTTACGTCCATTGGGACAAGTATACGCCCCAGGGTTTTTCAAAAATTGGACGAAAATATTTATCTCTTGAATTCATCCTTTTTTATGTTTATAATCTTCACGGTGAATAATAATCTATTGTTAAAATAATAATTGATACGAACACACATGTGTGCAGAAGGTTAAAGATGTGTAAAAATGATTCAAGAAAGGAGATGTAAATTAGTAATTTATTAAAAAAAATATATAGTAGATATTTATCAAATATAAAATACATAGTATTTATTAAAATATATAGCTGCTAAATTGTATGCAAAAGTGCATCTCACTTTCCTGTAACATGTGTTTGTCGAGCGACGATAATGTCGCGTCGGCGTGTTAACGTTGTTAACGAGGCGGGCCTTGTGCAAACACGAGTGTATTTAGTTTCACTCAACATTGTCTACTGCGGCGGACATTAATAATGGTTGCGAAATGCTGTAGGAGGTGACGTTGCGGAAAAGCGGGAGTGCCGAAAAACTCGGATTGACGGTGTGCTATAGCTCCGGTTCCGGCAGCGAGGACGTCGACACCGAGGTTTATATCTCGGAAATAGTTCCTGAAAGTCTCGCGGCCCGGGACGGCCGGTTGCGAGAAGGAGATCAAATTTTGCGGGTAAAAATCAGAAATTTTTCGTTATCATCACGTGTTCCATCTCGCGAACGCGAAAACGCTATCGTAACAATAATTGGTTGCGCAATGATTCGCCAAAGGATTATAGTTGACTAAGGAAAAGTAGAGAGCTGTGGAATTATTGATGATAGAATTTACACTTGCATCGGAAAAGAGAGGTAAATTTTATTTGTAAAATTCGATATATTTCGCATTCTCCTGAGAAAAATGTATTTTTATAATAACTCGATAAATGTATCCTGAAGTTCGAATGTAGAAATGCGCTGGTTTTTAAATAGCGTTCACCGAAAGAAAAGAATTTAGGTTTATCAGTAAATTAAAAAATGCTTACATTCTGTTATATTTTATAACGTATAAAATATAATATTTAATGTACGATACTTTTATCTCTGAATCGGGGAGCCGCCAAAAAGGTATAATATATAATGATGAAACTTAATCAACCAGCAGCTAGTAGTATAATAAATGTTACGTTACACAGATATACAGACTATAAGATATTACAGATTTAATAGGCCAAAGAAACGCCTTATAACCCCGAAGGGCAACGATAAAGACATATTGCAGGCTGTTGCACTTATATAGAAAGCATACAGCAGCATATAACGGTTAATTTATGTTGAATTCGGATAAGCACTGTTCGAAGATCATATCGTTGGCCAAGATATTTATAACAATGTTCAAGATTTTTCAATGGATTCTAATGGAGATTCAATGCTGTATATTAATTATCAACAAAATGACTAGGTATTACAAAATATTAAGGGCCGAATACATTTATCTATAATATGTAAAGAATATCATATTAAAAATGCTTTCAAACATTTGAAAGCTATGACTACGTGGTTTATTTCTTACAATATTAACATAACGCGATTTCTATGGATCAAGGAAACATTGGAAAGAGAAAGAAAACCGCATCTTTGTATAATTCAGATAAATAGAAATCATATACTGATTGAATCGTATACCTTTGTCAACGCAAATTACATCGGATTAATATATACTGATCGACAAATTTATTTTCTTGAGTTTATTTTCTGACTGTATTATGTACCAGTGTCAAATGTAATTGTAATTTTTGCAATGTTTGCTTGAAGAAATTATAGACATATTCCTAATCAATTGAAGGAAAAACAGTTTCCTCCGCAAGTTTTTCATTAAAAAAAAAAAATATATAAATTATATATATAAATTATAATTATATAATTATATATATACCAAAGTCTTCGTCTTTTTAGATAAAGAGATTTACTTTTATTCTCTATGTTATTGTTGCAAGTGTAAATTCTAGATAATGAGAAATTCGCACTGAGTCAGCTCACGAATTCGGGATTCCAACGGGTTTCTAAGCCGGATTTACATTCGGAGCACGGACGTTTCATTATGCATGTACATCTCTCTTGCGAGAACAGTGACTCATTTCGGAAATCAAGAAGCGGCTGCATTGTTCATTGAAAGGGGACCTCTTCGTTCTCTCGTTTCAGGTCAACGGCAAGGATGTCGCGAACAAGGAGCAGACCGAGAACTTGTTCGCGGAGACGAAAAATGCGGTGACTATTCTCGTCAGCCGATGTGTATTTCAAGTTCGTTTTCCTCATTATTACAATGTTTCAACTTGACGCGAAACTAAGTATAAATTTAAAAATATGTTTATTAAATGAAAAATACAAAATGGAAATGTAGTGGAGATCAGAAAACATTCCATAATCGTGATTCCTTTTTGAGAAAAAGATTTATTTGTAACATAGAATAATTACGATAACTTTAAATAAAAAATAATTACAATTTTTTCTTATGTAAATAAAAAAGTATCTAAGACACCTTTGTTACACGTTATCAATCAATTTACTCCTTCTATTTTAGGACGATGAGTATGATGACAGGCGCATCTATCACGAGGTAAGTCGAATTACATAAAGCGAGGAAAAAAAGCATTCGATGTTTGCGCGCGGTATAGATATCGCTATCTATCATGAACCATGATTCCGCTTCAGGGTTCGCCGCCGCTTTCGCCCGAGAACCTGCCAGCGTATCAGAACAGCATGATCGAACAGCTGATCCGTCAACAGCAGCAGCAAACGGAGGAGCGTACCAAAGAGAGCGAGGTAAACAACTGCACCCTGAAAGCTGCTCCACCCATACCATCTCACACACAGCAACAGCAACAGCAACAACAACAGCAACAGCAACAGCAACAGCAGCAACAACAACAGCAACCGCCGCCGCCACCACCACCACAACAGCAGCAATCTATCAATATCTTTTCCACAAACTCGTCGTCCACATGCTCATCGCAGAATTCACACAAATCCGGCAAGAACGCGACCTCGCCGGCGCATCATACGGAAGAGCGCAACAAGCAATGGATGCAGGAATCGCTGAAGGATTGTTCAAAGAGGCTGGAAGGTATATCTCTACGCGGTCAGCAAGCTGGCCCGCTCGCGGCGATACCGTCATCGGTGAAGCTCATTGAGGCTTATTCGAGCCACGTGTGGAGTGATACCGAGCACATCTACGAAACGATACCAGAATCGGACAGCGAGCCAATCTATTCGTCGCCGTACGAGCATCACCAGCAGCACTGGACGCAGCAGGCGAACATCGTTGCCGCGACGACGCAGCATAGCACCGCGCAAAACCATCTGACCGCTGGCGGTCAGCAGAACCAAAAGTGGCATTCCTCCTCAAAAAGCAACAGTTCCGGCGAGGAAAAGGATAGTTCGAGCGCTTACAATACCGGCGAGTCCTGTCACAGCAACCCCCTGACTTTGGAGCTGCATCAGGGCGAGAGAGATCATCATAAGAGCACGCTGGTATTGTGCCCGCCAAAAATGCCGCAGCAGCAACAGCAGCAGCAGCAGCAGCAGCAGAAGCTCAATTGCAATTGCCCCATGCCGGTGACGCCGACCGCGACGTCCGCGATAACAAGACAATCGTCGAAGAACCAGAGCGTGAGGAAGGGCTCGTCGTCGCATCATCACAGAGATCGCAACGAATCTTCGTCAATAAACGCCAACACGCTGCCGGCTGACACTATGTACACGAACGTGGCAAACCTGCAACAGACAATGATGCTGCAGCAGCAGCTGTTCAAGCAGGCGCTCAACCGCAAGAACCTCACGACGTCCAGGGAGACGTCCATGGGCGGCGCGAGGAAATCCAAGTCACACGGCAACTTTCAGGCGCCAAATCTCACGCAGTACCAGTTCGTTGGCAGTCAACAGGTGTGCACGTCCACTACGTGGATACCGCCGGAGGATAAGAACGAGGTGCAGATGGAATGGAAGGTGAAGAAGAGGGCGGACGGGACGAGGTACATCGCCAGGCGGCCCGTCAGAAATCGGATACTTCGAAATCGGGCGATCAAGATAACCGAAGAAAGAGCCGGTCACACCACCGAGGATGATACTATGTCGGAGATGAAGGTGAGTGCCAATTGATAACGAATGAATCGAGTCTTTTTCCCGAGCCAGATTTTATAGAGGATAGTAAAGCAACTTTTATATATATATCTCTTTGAATTTTAAACATTTAAGACATAATCTACACCAAAAAGAAATTCACGGGATATCATCGCATCTTGCTTGAGAGAGATAAAGACACAAATCGAGAATAATATTAATTGAAGAATACGATTAACGTTAACCGCGTGATATTAAAATTGAAAACTGAATTTGTACATGTATATAAAAAATTACTTCCGTTCTGATTTTGGATTGCTTTCGCTAAGTTGACCATTTAATTCATTTATTTGTACATTATTATTTTCGAGGTCGGACGTTATTGGAGCAAAGAGGAGCGTAAACGACAGCTGGAACGCGCGCGCGAGCGCAAGCAACGTCAGCAGGAATTGTTGCTGCAACAGCAACAGCAGCAGATGCAACCGACTAACGACCTGCTGATATGCGAGCACACGGAAGACAAAGTGTCGAAGAAGCCGTTAAACATCGTCGAACTAAGTCACAAGAAGATGGCGCGTAAAAAGACGACTCTGGACGATTTCACCACTGTGCAAGAAATGTTGGTTCACGGAAACAGGGTGGGTGCAGGTGGACCTGGCACGGGGGGGAAATTAATGGGTCTACTGTCGGTTACCACGGTGTAAGCGAACTCGCGTTGCGTATCCCTTGACGCTCGCCAAACTGACCGTTCGTTACACGGATATCGAAACCCGAAATAAGCGCGAGGGTATTTTACGGGCACGATTATCGCGCGAATGACTTTTATACTGCGTCGGGGAAAGCTTGAAACCTTTGCGCGGCGTAACACTTTCAAATTATCTTTTATACCAACCTCTTGCCCGCAAACATGTGCCTCGCGCGAAATCAACGTCGTAAAGTCGGAAGGATTCTTCCGAAAGTTAAATGAAAGATCTAGCGTTCGTCTGAATAGTCCGTACAAAACTGCTTGCTTGATATATGTGCGTATGTGTATGTATATGTACATATACATATGCATGAACAAGCGCATAAACATGATTTGAAGATTGCAAAATATGCAATAATTTTGAGACGGTTACACAAGGATACCGAAAATACAAATGGACCGTCTTTAGTCTTCTTCTTGCCGAATATAACATTGGACAATGTTCAAATATTTCGCGGAGAGATTCCATGACAAAAAGACACGCCAATCTGCAATAAAGCGAGAGAAGCTTCAATTGTCGCTGTTACATGTAAACACGTGTGTGAAGTTTGCACAGCACGTTCGCTCTAATCAATCTTGTAAATAATTACGGCACACGATACACATTTATATATATAGATTTTATATACAGGACGAAAAATATTCTACGGGCAAAGATCGGTGATTATAGGTATGTAGATATGTATGATAATAAGCGATAAGTATTAACGTGGTATGCATCAATATCCATTTTGCTTTGTGCATTATGACGGAGATCGCGGCAGGACACTGTATATCCGGAGGACCATCGCCTTAACGTCGATTCCATAGCGAATTTATTTTCGTGGACATCGAACAGTATTCTAAATTAAAAAAAAAAAACAATATTGTTCATGACGAAAGCATCGCTGCTTTTTCGTGTGCAAAAACATTGCTGTTTACAAATTATATCATATGTGATTTTTACACCGTTTTTGTAAAGCGTTTATAGAAGAAACGTGAAAATGTGCAAAAGATATGCTTGATGAGGAAATCTGGGATATCCTGTATAAGTGTAAATTGTCTTATTCTCATGCATATAATTCGTGTATGTATCGAGTCGATTATTACCTTTTGTTCCTTTCTTCCAGAAAAAGTTATCGAATACTAGAATCCTGTACTGCCAATGTCTATATATAACTGCCCTGTAACTCTATATATTTTAAAGTATACGCATATATGGAGAGAGAAAGTGTGAATCAAATGTGACGCCTCGATAGATCAATTATCGCATACTTCCTGACGACCGCGTAAGATGTATGATATGTGTGTGTTTTGGGAACGACATTAGATATAAAATATATCGTTGTAGAAAATATATTGTATGATTTAGGATTTTTAAGCACATAAACGATCGTGCATACGTATGCTGTCTTTTGTATGTAGATGCGACATAATGATTCTAAACATGTGTAATGTAAATAAGACCCAAATAAAATATAGCATTAATATATGCCACGGCAACGAATTAACGCATTTGCGTCGTGACCTAGGATAAATGCAAGAGAACAATTAGCGAGATGAAATTCTATCGAGGAATATGAAAGGTAAAAACGATCGAGTATAAAAAAGACTGTTCGTTTATTATGAAATTCAAAAATTGTTTCAATTATCTGAATTTTCCTATTACATGTGAGCATTGATATTTATGTTATTCAAGACTTTTAGTTCTGGCACATTCAGGTGTTGGATATACATGCGGAAGCAATGATGAGTGGAGAAGTTTAACAAGAAATCGCGCAGATACTGGCCAAGGTTCAAATGACAGATGGAGTCCCGCAATATCTCTGGGTCCTCTTCGTCATCATTATCTTCATCTGCACCTCCAAATTCTATAACAGAATCACATTCAATAGCACTCTGTTATTAGCAACGTTACACGACTCATATACATATATATACATATATATAGGTCGTTTATATGAAACTTACGTAAAATATTTGCACTTTCATTTCCGGGATCTATCAAGTCATCATCATCTTCTTCTTCTTCGTCCTCGTCGTCAGAAACCTAAATGTGACGACAGAGTTTTTCGATCAAATAAAATTGAAACGTTATTTTAATAAAATGAAGTAAAAAATTATGAAAGTTTAGGTAAAAATGCGAAAGCGCGGCCGATACTTACTTCCGTATCTTGGCTAGCGCTAACGACTTCGATATCGTTCGACAATTCGTTGATCATTACTTTAAAAATCTTTACAAGTACAGGCACCGTAGTCCATTCGTAAGGCTGCGATTCAGCTTTGCTTCTGGTCCTCACACCATCTCCAATTCCTATATATTCCCGAATTATAACTTGCTATTTTGAGAAACACACAAATGTTTTTCGTAGAGCAATGTAGCAATAATCTTATGCGCAACGAATCATCACAGTGAGAGTATCAATGTATGTAATATTTTTTGAGTATAATTTATTCATACATAACATTAGAATAGTAATAAAATTAATTATTTATAACTTTATATTCGCGAGCGAAAAAGTTTACTCTTCGTCGTGTTTCATTACCGTAACTTTTTTATGTAATCAAAACGGTCTAAGAACGTGACAAACCTGAGATGATCATATCTCCCTTAACCGTGATCTCATCCAATCTACTATCCCCGTGAGTGACTCCGTATTCTAGAATCTTACACAATGCAATCGTCCCAACTTTGCGATCGTATCTACCGAGAAATAGGTGCTGCCTGCTGACCCACTCAGACAATACAAACGCAAGTGCGCTCTGTCCCGTGGGCCCAGGCACGGTCGACAGAAAGTTCAGCACGGCGTCAAATTGCGTATTTATAAGATGCGCGTAAATCATTAGCAGGCTTTGCATCACGATTAACGTCTCCGCGCTCTGCATCTTGCTCAGTACCGCTTTCAGCAATAGGTCGAGATTTTCACCCAGACTGTCCCCTACGTTTCTGATCAGCGTCGTGACCAAACGTCCGACAAAAGTGGCAGTGAATTCGCTCGACTGAAATTACCCACGCATACACATATAATCAGTTTCCAACCGAAATACTTAATTTTCCGTTAAATTAAACGAATCGGCGGTTTCAGTAATATCACCTGTGGATTTAGGAGTTGAGCGATTATCCGCAGTACGTATTGTAACCCGGTTTGTCCTTCGTTATCTCGATGTGCGATGACCTGTTGCGCTGCAACCGATAAATACGTGCGTATGAGTTCCCCGCCGTTCTGCAGTGTCGCGTGGTCTTCCGAATTAAGAATACAGTGACAGGCAGTCGGAAAAGCAGTCTCCACCAAAGCGTTACTTAAAGGTGTCGGCGAATACTGCACCAGAACTTTCAACACATCTAACGCCACAGCTCGAGATCCCTCTGATGAAAAGGACAAGGGGTTACTACTGACAACGGTCCGACTAAGATGATTAAATTTAACATAGAAAAGAAAAAGAAAAAAGAAAAAGAAAAAAAGAATAGCGTACCATCCTTTGATTTATTCATAGGAGTTATCGCCATCATGCTCGTTAGAGTCGGTATTATACGAGTTTGCAGCGGCTCGATGCAGCTTGGATTCTGCGTCAAATCCTTAAATATATCCTGGCATATATCTAAGATCGTTGGATCATTATGAAACTTTACAAACACTGCAATTGTCAAAGGACATATCTTGTTTTCCACTGACGCTGTAAATTCTTTATGTTGCTATAAACACAAATAAGATCCAAATAACTTAAATAACAGAAAAAAATACGTCGTAATAAAAATATGTGCGATAGGAGAGCGTCAATATTACCCAGATTAGCGTTTGAAACGTCTCCATGACCAAGGTCAAAACGTCTGTGCTAGGTTGACCAACTAGATCGAACAATCCTTGAAAAATGTTGGGCACGTGACAACGTATTACGTTGACGATAGAATCCTTTCCAGTGGATGCCTCGCTGAACCAATAGATCGCCTTAACGGCACTGATGCGTATACAAGGTGGTTGATTCTCCTGTAAACCGTTAACTGTCGCTTCTAGAAATCGGGAACTCACTTCTGGTGGCATTATCTTAGCGTATCGTCCACCGACACATACACAACGGCCGAGAAGTAACGGAGGCGATTCTGAAATAATATACGAAACAATTTGTTAAACATATCTATAAAATAGAAACGATATCGTTACCCATATGTGTATCCGATTAATTACCCGAATCATTTAACATCCCCAAAACAACCGTATCTAGAAACCTAATAATATCGAACTGCAATACTCCAGCCTGCTGTTTTTCAATAACGATGTTCTTAGAAAGACTCAATGCCAAAAGAGAGGATTCCCGTAATTTCCACCAACTTTCATTGCCGTTGCTACCATCGCCGTTAACTTGAAGCGCCTTTGTTGCTTCGATATGTCGCGTAATTACATCGCAAAGAGCATGCACCGCTTTGTCCTCAAAATTACTGGTAAGAACCTATGGATGACAAAATATTATTTTCATGAAAATGTTTATTGCGACGCGTTTCAATTATTCCTTTTATTATTTCACCATTAAAAATTCTTGCGCCGAGATTCGGACGTTGTAATCGAAGGTGCACTCGTCTTCCTCGACAAATTGATTCGGATTCGTTGTCCATTGCTGAATCTGATCGACCGTTATTTGCATAAATACTATTAAATAATATATGATTTCCGGTAGCATATTATCCAGCAGATTCATAAACCTTTTACGATCGACGATAGTTTGGACAAACTCGAAGATCGCAATAATCAGACTGTTGGAATTAATTATTTCGCCTAGAAAATATATGTATATATTTGTATAGGAAAAAATAATATTTCGTACTTATTACGCACAAACAAACGTACCATCAGAATCAATTTCTTTATCGTCGATATCTTCATCGGCGTTGACCGTCATCTCTTGATAAGCCTTTGCACTTTGACACAAAGTTTCCCATATGGGTGGCAGCATTTGAGGCAAAAGATCCGATATATATTTGGGCAATTTCGTAACAAGACAGTTTACAGCTTTAATAATATCTGTTTTTAATCCACAGTCACTAGTTTGGCCATTAGGCACTCTGAGGCACTCGACAAACTTCTCACAGAACATAGGAATGATTGGCTGCAGATACTGCTCTATAAATCCCTTCTCGTACGCTCCCGTATGAGCGACCAAAGTTGTAATCGTTATGAAAATCTCGGTCGCACGACCGCGCGTCCTAATCGAATACCGCTGCAAGAAACACAAAACTAGAAACGTGGCAAGAAAATGCATCGCACGGAAATACGTAGGAGTCATCTCGATCCTCAATTACGTTTTCACTTTGGAATATCCTGTACATCTCTTGGAGAATAACAGGTCCTACATTAGGCAACTGAGCATCCGTCAGATCCCGGCTAAATTCTGTTAGCACCCTCATCGCTCCGTGAACCGCGCACTCGCTCTCTTCCCTTAAACAGCTGACGAGAACATCGAACAGTCCAGGCCAATTCTCAGGCCAATCCCAATGTGCTATACCGGATATTGCATAGGCCACCGCGGTTCGTACCTGAGGTGGACAACATCTTTCATACGTAAAATATATTTTGCGTCGGTGCGCAACGATACGGATTAGATTACGCGATGACGCGTCCCTACCGTTAAATTAATGAATTAATTCGTCAACGAAATTACCTTGCCGATAGGTTCTCGGAGTCCCAAGGGAAGTAACTCCTTGATCCTCTCTTTAACGGCATTGTTCAGCTCCGGCGGACGAAACTTCTCAGCCAACGAACACCAGTGCGTTTCGACATACTGCTTCAACAAAACGGAAGCTAACTGCCTGATCGGCAAATGACCGTTGGGATCGACGACAAATTCCGTCAGGTGTATACCAAACTCCTCCGTGACTTCTAGAGCTTGAATTCTCTGCTCCGCGGCCTTACGGGTTTCGTAATGCGGCGACAAAATCCCAGTTAACGTCTCATACAGAGCTTCCTTCAAGGAGCCTTGCACGTCACTAGCGGTCATTCTATAAAATAAGAGCTGGCTTACCGGCCAGCATCTGCGAGACGAATAGCGATCCTTGGAAGTCAGATAATTCAATTGCCGGCAGTTTACGTATCCCCGTAAAGCGTTTCCTTTAAAATTACAGAGCGATCGCTATTCCGTCATCGATCGTCTCGCTTCTGCGCCTATTTTTCACATGCCGACACAACATCCGACATCTCCATGTGTCCGCGTGTGGGATATGGATATTACATCATCCGCACAAACGAGTGGAAACAGAACAACAGAACAGAATGAAATGAGTAAGCGACGATTAGATGACGACGAGGGTAAAATGGATTATTATTTCGCGATACCACTCGTCGCTACATCGCCACATTCGCGACGTTTGGAAATATGCGAAGTGCGAACGGCTGCTAATCACGGGCTCTCGTCTCGACTCCCGAACCGTCGTCGTCTTAATTATGTAGAGTTTCGTATTACACGCGGTCGGCCGCCGTCATCTCGGAGATCGATACGATACGAGTGCGACGTGCGACGCCGATCCTCGCAAACGCGTAATGTACGAGTAACGTCGCGACGTATGTACGAGGTACGAGCGAACGAGCGTACGTATGTATGTACGCACGCGTGTATGCTTATAACCCCCGCACTCGCTAACCGATCGTGCATGGATGAACGATGAACGCGTTCAATCTTCAATCTGAAAGCCGGTTCGACATGGTTATATCATCGTTCATGCGTTCCGCAAGAGATGCGCTATCGGCTGTCGGCTATCCTATCCCGGAAACGCTGAGGGTGTCGGAATCATTCTGATTGGTTAGTCGCATGAGGCTAACCAATAGCCGTAGCCGGGTATCCGTGATTCCGTCTTGCACGGGGATCGAGGCAGGGACGCAGGGACGTGAGCGTGAGATCACTGACGTCTTCTGTTCCGTTTCTCTTAGTTCATGGTGGATGACTGGTACGTTCCGTGGTGACGACGTCCCATATTTAATAATAAAAACTTAATAAATGTAATTGAATCTTCGCATAAAATAACAAGAGCAATTTGTATAATGTTGTGTAAAGCTACTTTACGACTATTCGCTTCGTTATATTTTACTTAATTATCAACGATTTCAGCGGATTCTCGCAATCCGCCTCGTCTCTCGTGTGGCGTTAAGCGTTCGCTACGCGACAACGAAACATGTGCGCGATACGGTAAATCGTATATACACGCTCTTTGTTCGTTGCGTTAAAAGACGAATACCTAATCGTACACGCGTAGCAAAGTTTCGACGTTCCAACTATTGACGGTTGTCTCGCTATTTCTGCCGTACGTAACCTCAAAGTGCTTCGTTGAGTGACTCGACGTCGTACGCGTGAACCGCGAATAGTTATTTTTCTCATTCTCTTCCTATTTCGTCCTCCTTTCCGAATGCTTCATGCGTCGTTGATGCTTTCATTGCGCCGTTGTGTTATTAGAAAATGACGAGCAAAGCGAAAGCGCCCAAGACGAAGGAAGGCGCCCCGGAGGAAACGCCGCTGAGAAAGAGGCCCTTCAAGAGACACGGGCGTCTGTACGCGAAGGCAATTTTCACCGGTTACAAACGTGGATTGCGCAATCAACACGAGCATACCGCTCTGCTTAAAATCGAAGGAGCTGGCACAAAGAAGGACTCGGATTTCTACGTAGGAAAGCGATGCGTCTATGTATATAAAGTAAGGCTCGTTTGGCACATATTGCCTAAGAAGGAAAAACGAATCGAGTTTAATTAGCCGACAAACGTGTGAAAGATGTATGGAGTTGTGTCGCCAAAACTTCTTTTTTGTTTTATTCCGATACCTTTGTAAAATTTACAATAGGACTGTCAGCTTATCGTCGATTCAAATATACAGTTATTTGCCGAGATCATTCATAACCGATAAGTAACTCGCGTATGAAATTATTCTAGGCTAAGAACAAGACGCCGGTACCTGGAAAGACTACGAAGAAAACAAAGGTTAGGGCCATCTGGGGCAAAGTCACTCGTCCCCACGGTGCGAGTGGGTCGGTGCGCGCTAAGTTTAAGAGGAATCTACCGGCCAAGGCTATGGGCCATCGCATCAGAATTGTAAGGAATTTACGTTGCGATTTTACGTAGATATTTGTTCCATTGAATTTACGCTCAACTACGAACTACCTGTCAAGCTTGACTGTGTACGATTTTCTATGCGTTCTGTTCCGTAGACATACATATACATTATAATGAAAAATTTTTATCATTATACATATGTGAATACGCGGAGTTTCATTCAGATTGTTTTACGTTACAGATGCTGTATCCCAGTCGGATATAAACTTCTCTTGTATAATATAAACAAATAAATATACCATTTTGGTACTAAAATCTAACTGTTTTATGGATATAAAATATATCGTTAATTGAAAAATTATCCCATTTATCTTAGCACGGGTGTTGGATCTGTGAAACGTGGATCCAACTGCTAAATTATGACTGAACAAACTTCGCTAAATATTTTTCTTGTGAGAACCAGGCTACGTTGGTTCAAACTTTTTTAACGAATAATGCCCGATTTCACCAATGTCGTTTAACTTGAACCTTAGTTCAATTTACTCTTTGTCTGTTTCTAAGGGTGACTGTTAGAAAGAGACAAAGAGTGAATTGAACTAAGGTTCAAATTAAACGACGTTGGTGAAATAGGGTATGAGGTAAAATTGAATAGTTTAGTGAAATTTGTTAATTTTTTGTTTTTTATAATCGCTCGTTAAATATATGTGTGCGTGCGCATTATCTTAATTGAGTTTATCGCCATTCGCGTTGCGAAACCTAACCTAACCTGATCAAATCTGATCTAACCTCAAAACGCGAATTGCATCAAGCCGAGGAGCTTCGGAACGTCTTGAAAAAACCATTTTCGCTGCAAAAAAAGCAAAAAAGGGTTGCAGAACAATGAAAAATCACGCGACAAAAGCCCGCCGAGATCATTCACGCTGATTATATGATCTCTCGGAGAGGAAGCCATTTTCATGCGGCCTATGCGTAGGTTTGAACAGAACAGAGTCTCGGATTTGCGTCAGTCGCGCGTGGTACTTGACTGTTTACGGATGGATTTCGTGCATCTCGGCGTATAACGGAAAAATTGTAAATCGTCCCAAAAAGGAAATAGGAGGAGGGAAGGAAGAAAAGTTTCTCCAGTTCTCGCACGGCTCGCGATGTTGTATTCGCTACGTTTCTAAACGAGAATCTGTATTTATCTCTTAAAACGTCAGCAAACGTGAAACCCCGACGATCGCGAACAATGTTCTGCTGTCTGAGAAACTGCTTCGACGGCCTTGGCTTTGCCGCAACTCAAACACCGAAACGGGAACGACACCCCATCGCTTTAGACACGACTCGCATGGGTAACTGTCACCCGGTGTCACCGTGCGCGATAAGCAATATATGTGACGTACTCACACGGGAAAAACGTGTCGTAGGTCGCCTTATTTGCGTCGCTTTCTCTTCGAGATTTGTCCTTTTCGAAATAATCTCTGTAAAGTCTTTCAAATAATTTCTGCAAGGTTTTGCTGTTTCTACGAAGCTACTATATTTATATTCCGATGTTCGACAATCGGTTAATTCTGAATACACGTTAGATATTGTGTTAAAGATAGAAGTTGATACGTTATACAGCAGTAACATTCTATGACAACGAACGCTCCAGAAGTTGTCTATATGACGTCTGCATGTCTTTTAGACACTTGTCTCTAAATCTACTTGTGAATCTGAAATATTTTTTGCACAATTTGTTCAATTTGTATAAAGATGTTTTGACAGAAAAATGTAATTTGCGATTCCGGCACTGTTTTATACAGGAAGTGAGGTGGTGATAGTGAAAAATGGTCTAAGAATATGCGGAAGCGGTGGTGCCTTGGCAAACGCCCCTCTCGTTCAAAGTAAAAGTTATTTTGAAGTGAAGATACAGCAGAGC
The DNA here is from genome assembly GCF_048541705.1 of Temnothorax americanus. NCBI lineage: Eukaryota > Metazoa > Arthropoda > Insecta > Hymenoptera > Formicidae > Temnothorax > Temnothorax americanus. Next base: position 66,605 of record NW_027509805.1, read on the forward strand.
GGTATATGGGGCATTGGACTAGCCAAGAGAGACACGGATCTCAATGTCGCGGTGGGAGGAATGGACTCGGAAAGCTGGGCATTCAATTCCGATGGTATCGTAAGGCACAACGAACAAGAACGTCACAAGTTAATCTTTCAAAATCCTATACAGGAAGGGGATGTCGTTGTATGTATAATATGCTGTTTTTTTGTTTTTAACATTTCTATTGCGATCTTGTTTGAATAATCTAAAATCTTTTCAGGGAGTATCCTACGATCATATAGAGTTGAATTTTTATTTGAACGGAGAATCTATGAATGCTCGAATTTTTTTAGGTGTAAAGGGACTGATTTATCCAGTGTTATACGGTGTTTATTGTTCTAGTGAATAATAAGTAACGTGTCATGCGTGACAATCGACTTTTACGTATAATCTGTATTGTTTTAACTTTCAGTGGATGACGGAGCCATCCTGGACTTGATTCCGGAAAACTTTGTCCATACTCCGCCAGCGGGTTTCGAGAAAATAATGCTGGAACAATCGTTGCTCTAGCAAAGTGATACGAACAAAAGTAAAATGCTCATTGTATCGTGTCATAAACGTTTGTCACAACAGTTACAGTTATGATAATATATTTAATCGAAAAGCGTGGAATATAAAACGACACCTAATGACGTGAGAATCTATTTTTCGATCTATTCTCTACAGAACGAAGATTCGTAAAAAATAAGTAGATTTTACATAACTAACTGAAAGAGAATTCTTTAGATTTATTAAAATTAAAAGGTTTACAACGTTAATCGTTCGAATGAGTTAGATTTAGTTCTATTCCAATCCGATGTCTATCTTACAATAACTATACATACTTTTGTTTGTATAATTGTATAATAATAGATGTAATCATAAATATGTGTGTACAATTTGTGTAATATATAATATATATATATATGTATATGTTTGTATATGTATGCATAATGATTTATTGAATCTTAAGTGACTAATGGTATGGTATATACACTGGCTTAAATAAGGTACCGACGGCTTTAGGCCTATTGTTCGCTTCATTAGGCTAGTGTCATGGCATCTCGTTAGCTATCTCTTTTCATAGTTCCTTTCTCTCGTTACAAGTATTGTATTAAACATTAAAGCTAATGTTTCAACCTTCCTAACATATCGAAAACTTGCGTCTCTTTTTACACATCATAAGTCGTACAAACGTTTGAACGATTCAATTGTTGTGTACACAAATAAATAGATTTTTTCAAATACATGTGTACTGAGATCATGCATATACGTCCAACTTACAAAATTCTGCATTCTAAAATGAGCCGCACGCTATATAATCAAATAGGTATTTCCAATAGATCGTTTCCTTTATCTGATATTAAGAATCGATCACAGTCAGATAAACGCCCTCAATTATGATATGAAAATGATAACTAAATGGACAAACGTTAAAATAACTATTGGCGCTTATCGTTGATATAATGAGCTTTTTTTTTTTATCTAACGATGTATACATATAAAAAGTTTCTTACAATTGTTTGTGCTGCAAGCTTTCTCAATACTTGCTGAAACATATCAAATCTTTGGTCCTTAATATTAGTTCTAAACAATTATTAATATCAATAATGTCACACGCTTAACATTATGTACTCATGCTATATATAGAGGTCATTCGATTGAAACAATGTAATTTTTAAATTATAATATATTATATTTGCCATAACATTGAAGTCTCTATTTTTATATTGAATGTAACGTAACTATTTATTTTTAACGGTTAATTTCTTTTAAATAGGATTTTTATGGCACTCAGTTTCCTAGATAACTTACTAGATACATATGTATTGTATTCATTCGAAAGACCATCGTTACATCTCCTCAAGAGAGCCTTTGTGATCTATTATTAACTAATTATTAGCTACATAACTCTAACAGCTGTATTATATTTATTTTATGACTGGATGATATGAAATATTTATAATGGTAACCCATCGCAGTCGCCTTATTGCACTTTCATTGCATATAGAGTTTCAGTACTTAATCGTGTTAAAAAAAAAGTAGCATGACTAATTTTAATATATAAATAATGATCATCTAATGCATTATACTGTCGTTTAATTAAACTACGTAGGCCTGCGACAAAACGATTTAAATAATTTTATGAAATATATATGTAAGAACTTCTCCGATATATATAATATATGATGTAATCATCTGAATTGTTGAACACTTTTTAGAGCGAAGTAACGTTATAATTAATGAACGGTGTAGCATTCTACATTATACAAATTAACTGAATATAGGGCCGTTAACGATCACTTTCGAGCAATGTGCAAAGCAACGATCGAAAATGGATATATTCTTTTTTCCATTTTTTCAGATATTTCCATCGGAAACATATACGTATACATCGATTAACATATGGCTTACCATAGTTAGCATATTTCATCACTTGAACAATACAAAACTTTTCCATAAAGCTAATGTGAACTTGTTTCAATTATGTTGCAAATAATTTGATTAAAAAATATATACTTTCAGATATATTTACAAAAGTATAATTCGATAGCTATGTATCTTTAGTTGCAAAAACGTGCCAATGATATAAAAAATCGTATATGCCTAAAATATATCAAACATTGGAAAATTGTTATTGCCCCCGTTACTTGATTATTTTTAGAAATGATAATGTATAAATCATAAATTGCGATCTCGCACGTCCTCTTTATCTTTTAACCAAAACATGATTGCTTTAGTAATGTAGATAGAATATTTGTGCAATAATTAGCAGTGTTTGTTGTATATGTTTGTATCTGGATCAATACATGGCAAATTCAATATAACAAATATAAAAAAAAATTATTAATATCCCAATTATTTAACATTATGTTCCAAGCTGTGATCTTCCTGTAATATTTTTTTTTTACAAATTTGAGCCTAATAATATCATATGTCACGTTTAAGAGCAAATTTTACTTATTTTCTTCGATTTAGATTAATTTATATACAAAAAATGAATCCGAGTTTCTATTAAAGAGATGGAATAGAAATTTTGCATTAAAAATATTTTTAGGACTTCAGAAACAAGATGTTATAAGTAATGATAAAAGATACAATTTATAAATAAAAATATATAACGACAAAAATTAATGACATTCTCATTTTCGCTAAATTATATTGTTTTTCTTATTTTTTTGACCGTAAAAAATTTACCCCTCGTATATAATATAGTGAGAGTTAAATTGTGTATTTATGTAATACATATGAGTTTAATTGTATCAATATTATATTGTAACAGCGTGTTACAACACTGTTTATATAAATTGAAATGGAATAAAAACAAATATCTGTGTATAGAGCTCGTACAAAAAAATATATAAATTAATAAACCGGCATATATATAAAGATGTATGTACAAATTAATGTAGGAAAAAACATTTGGCGCATATGGCAATAATTTGCAGATAAGTCATAAATGTAAATAATTAGCAACTTCACGACTATCTGTATAATTATAAGCAAAGATATGTTACTTATATACGGAAGAACCTTTATAAAATTTACGAGTATTTCATGATAGACAATTTTTGCGACTATTAAGATTGACTTTCTTTATTCGAGATTTTCTTCTATTTCTCTCTCTCTCTCTCAAGTGTCAAATTGTCCTATTGTCCCGCGAACTAGAATTCTTCTCTCGTACTGCTGTCTTAATATCCACATTTTTCATGTGACTAAACGACCGAATTAGAAAGCGAACGAAAGACACGAGTACGCAACGAGTCTCATTCAGTGTATCCGTCATTAAAATAAAAGTGGATATTGAGAGGAAATCACTGAACAGAGAGAATGCTCGGTCCCAATGATCTTAGAATAGAGGAAATCAATTATTGCATAATTTTTATGCATTTAACCGTTGTCAGGATACTGTCAGGTTCATCACATTAAGGTTCTTGAACTTCTCTTTGGTCTTATCCAAGTACATTTCTGTGCTTTTGGTAAATTTTACGCAGATAAATGGTGATTTATACATAAAGTGTATTCTGTTTCAAGGGCACTTCCCTAAGACGCTCAGACCCACAGTAATGCTTGGTATCGAATGCAAAGCGTCGAGAGGATTGCTTAATAATGTACTCACACATTATTCGTTATCCGTAGTATCTTCAATAACAGAATCCCAATTAAATTCTGTGGCACTTTGCCTTGATGGCAATTCACCAAGGTGTTGGAATCGTTGTACAAAATGTGGATCGCGATCTCTAAGCCGTTTAAATCTTTGAAAAGCGAGATTCTTTGCGAATTCGTAGAGTTCTAGGTCCAGGCTGTTGAGTTTACGTACAGCATCCAATTGTTCTGCGCTGAGGGTTGCCATGGTAGCTCCACTAAGTGTAGCATTATGCTGCTCAAACGCAACCGCAAATCGCATTTTAAACGTTTCCTCGAAAGTGTACTGCCCCACCTGACACGTGAATCAAGTTTATCATCGATATACATATGAAATAAAATATGAGAGATATAATTAATTATCAATTTTGTGATATTTTCATAATCTTATAACCCCCCCATCACTAGTTTATTTTATTATATTTATAAATATTTTATTAAATATATAATAATTTTAAATATAATAAATAAAATTTATTTTATATTATACATTATATAAATTCTTTTAATACAAGTATTGATCTAAAAACCTGTAACAGTATCATATTAATAATAGTGACTTGAATATTCTGACATAAATTACTATATTATTATGCAAGTGAATGTTTCTCGTTATTAAGTCTATGAACAAGAGATCAAGGCTATCAACTTCAACTTGCCGATAATAACAAGTCATAAAATCAAAAAAGATATCTATGATAGATACGTGTACTACAAAAAAAAACTTACATGACGCATGTGAAAAAAATACACTATCCAAATAAAAAAAGATGCTCCTGAAGCATACAGCGTCACTTTATTTAAAGATGTTACTTTTTATAAGCATAATATGATATTATATAAAATATAATATAGAATTAATTATAAAGAAGCAAACATTTGTTGAATGTATTTAACATAGAACAGTCGTGATAAAAAGCAAGATTTTAAGGACAGCAATGGCTCATAGTTTATGGAATAAGCTTATTGCTCCCAGATGTTATTGGAAGGGGAACTCTCATAAATATTTACGTTAAAACGTCTATTCTTAAGCAGTCAAGCTGCGAACGTGACGTATAAGAATAACAACTTTATATAGCTCACAATATTTGTAAAGGGATTAATATTTAGCAGTCTGCTAAATTCGTAGTTGCTAAACTGCTTTCTATATTATTCTGCGTAGGAGCAGCTATATCTCATATTTTACGCTGTAATAATTTTGCGCAATCGATAAAAAGATGTTTTTGCACGACGAACACTGTACGAATGTAGCAAAAAATTATAATAGGCGCGATAAATTTCTAGTAACGGTAATAATGACGATAATAATAAAAATTAATTGCGTGTATTATTTAAATTTGTCGCATACCTTTTGGTATTCAGTCAGCATGAAGAAAGGCATGAATTGTAAGTTGTGTTTAGCACTGGCCAACACTAAACGGTCTCGATCAGTTTTGCTGAGAGTGGAGTTATAACAGCCGACTATCGATAGATCTGCCAGCATTCTAGTTTGACGGTTTCTCGCCAAATTGTAAGGACATTCCATAAACTGCACAGATATAGCAATCTCATTTATTAGTTTCCTAAACTGTATCGATAGTTCTATTCTTCATCTTTTATCTATTCAAATTAATCTGTTTTCTTTGCTCATGTTGATAACGAGTCATAATGCGTTTATTATAGAAGAGGGCACGGGGCAAAGTTATCTAACAGGAAGTAGCCGTGTGAAATAAAAACGAGTGCTTTTACGATTAGACGCAATTTTTATCTTAATGCAGTTGTAGATATAAAATGACTTATACTACGTTTAGGCGTTACTTCTGTAGTAACTTACGGTAATTTCTTCGCGTAAACGAGCGAATTACCGTAAGTTACTACAGAATTAACGCTCGCGTAAACGTAGTATTATATAGATAAGCTGTTATAATTCACATTAATAAGAAAAGTCAATATATCAGGTCAAAATGAATATAAATCGAGAGAAATTATTACCTCTTCCAAGCTAACGCCTTTCCAATTCGGGCCATCGTAACACTGGGGTATATTTGCTTGAGTACCTCCACACCAGTGACGAGCACCTCTCCATGTAGCACCTCTCTGCACATGCCTGAACTCGGAGAGATACCTCGCAACGGGATCTCTTATGATAGTTACGTAAAAGTAACGGCGTTTAATGCCTTCCCCTTCGATTTTATTGAGCTCCGTGTCTACACAATTCGTCAATTCGGTCCAGTCCGCGTGTAGTCCACACTTCCAGCCGGTGGAATATCGCGAGAATAACCAATTTTCGTTACGATTTGGACGGAAACAGAAGCAACGCTTGCGTCGTCGTTGACACGAACACGGTCTCTGCAACTCTAGATCTCGCACCAGATGTTTACCAAATAGCGTGCCGCCTTTGAACAAAATAAGGATTACGTTAGATATATTGCAACAGATATTTTTTATTTTATTAAAATGAATTCTAATATATATAAATTAATAGAAGATACGTTTATGTACGTTAATATACATTCAGATTGGAATTAAAAATATAGTAACGTCGTGTAATGTTCGAGTGGCTTTGTAAAAATAAAACCTATAGCAAACATATACTGCAATAAGATGCATTTTAATAAAGGAAATTTTTTGAATACAAAGAGAACAAAGGTGCAGAGGATATGAGCGTGCAAGCATACCGAATACCTCTGAGTGCTTGAATTATTCTTTCTTTCTTTCTAAGATAGGGTCTGGGGGTTCGCACATGCCTGATGAATAATTCAAATATACAATGGCCAAGGGAAAGCGACGTTGCTTTATCGCTTTATTTCTACTCAAGTATATACATATAAAGAAATTGTACAAGAAGAGATAATTGAACGTTTCTATTCTTGCAGATTTTATATTTACTTTATATCAATTTTTATATGCCAAAATATTACATAATGTTTAAGCAATAGCAATACGTTTCCGAAAAATATACCGCACGTTACGAACATTTTGCAAAAAAGGCTAATACGATTGAAAATATAAATCTTATTGTAATCTAAATAAGAAATAATTCCTAAATAATTTCTAACGGATCTTATTATAATTCACAAGCAAATCAAGTGTGAAATAAAAAGTGAGTTATAAAATAGAAAAATCTTTTTACTAAACGAGAAATATTTTTTCTCTTCTAATAAAAATTAAAATTTTGCACGTGTTACAATTTCAATGCGAGACAGTTATATATATAATTGATGTTACTAAATTTTCCAAAACTCCAAGAAATAATAGGCCTGTTCGTTACAGCTGAACTTCATACGTACAGGGTTCATCTTTTCTCTTTTTTTTTTCTTCGACGTGAAAAGAAAAAGAGGAAATATGAACTGTACGAGAAGTCGAGCTAAAATAAAGAGGCCTAATAATAACAATTGGAAAGAGGAAGATCTTCTGTTTCTCATGCCTGCAGACAACAAACACAAGAGACGAGAAACACTCTCTTCGCGTACTTGCCTGTCTTTTGTATGTGGAGGAAGACCATGACGTCGCGAGCGTTGATATCAAACTGAAAAGTGTCGTTGGCAAAGACATCGTCGTAGCCGAGACTACCCTGAATGCTCTGCAGCTTGAAGGCGGGATGCACCGAGAGCAGGCCGTTCCTGTCGAGCTCGACGGACACGGAGGAGAGCGCGGCGGAGCCGACGGCGGGTGGCCCGGCGGCGACGGACAAGCTCTCGGACAGCCTGATAGACTCCTTGATCTCGCGGTTCGTCAGGGCGCACACGTGATCCGGACAGAAGTAGCCTAGGTAAACGATCCCGGTCAGCGCGAGGAACAGGCATACCCCGACGACGCTGCGCAGACGGTTCCTGCGCGGGTGCCGCGACTCCATCCTCGTCGTCGCGAACCTCCCGTCGCATATATTCTCCTCTCCTTCCTCCTCGTCCTCCTGCCCCTCCGACGCGACGAGCACCTCGAGCTCGCTAGTAGAAGCGTCTATCTCCGCATCGGCACCCGCTCGTCTGCCCATTATTATCGCCACATTCGCCACCCATGTCTCGCGCCGCTAGGCACCGCTAGGCACACGCAGCACGCAGCTTTACCGCTCCTGCTCACCAGCCACCAGCCCTCGACGTGGAACGACGACACATACCTATGTGACGACGACGCACTACCGCGTACCACCGCTGACCACTGCACACCATGCACACTGACACTGACACGATTCAGCTGTAAATACGCTCGCATCGAGCGCGTCAGCCATGACAGAAACCAGAAACAAACAAAAATTCGCTCCAAACCGTCGCGTCCGACGGAGGATTGGCCGGATGGCGGATTGACAAATTTAATCCGCCTGAAAGGATACAGCATACAGCATACAGCCACTATCTGGACGGCATGTAGAGGGGATTGAACAACCAGAAGCAGTGCTGCGATTTCGAGCCCCGGGCCCCGGCACGCACGCGAATTTCCCCCTCCACTAACGCACACAAATGACGCTCGGTCTATCGGTGTGTCGGCAGCGCTCGGCCGTTCCGAGCGAGAGGGAGAATATCGCTCCCTCCTTGTCGCTCTCACACAGCTCGCGCGATCGACGAATGTTTTTACGCTGGAAATGCTTTCTCGGTATCTCGGCGTGAATCTGAGTTGCCGGTGCACGATAACTAAAGAGCGATCTTTGGAATAATGTAGAGATGATGTGTAGAGATGATGTAGAGATGAATAATGTAAAAATGATTAAATAAACATGAAAAAAATTGTAGTAAAAATGTATATAAAAGTATATTTCCGTTATCAAATATATTTATAGAAATATTAATACTCTATATTTTTATATATTATTTATTTATATGTCCAATAACGTGATATATATGTATATATATACATATACGTGTTTCAGAGGATATTGAACTAAATAAGAAAGTTATATACATATGTATTGTATAATTTATAACTTCTTTATTTGTTTCAATATCCTCAATTGTATACCATTCAAATAAATTCTAGTAAGGAATAATTTCCTCATATGAAAATTGTACTACAGTTAAACGCATTGTAATAGAAGGAGCCCACTATTGAGAAATTTAAAGAAGCATTTTAAAGCTCACAGTTTAATAAGTAGAATAGGTACTTTAACAAACGGGAAATCCACTCTTTGCCAGAAACGTGGACAGAAATATATAAATCTAGAAAATATTAAACTTTCTTACTCGTCAATGTCACTACATAACAATTATTAAAACACTTGTTTTAATTAAGACATTATTATTATTATACGTGCATAAAAGTAAATAACAAATGTCTGAAATATATACCACATCTGTTATTGACATGTTGTAACAAAAATATCATTCCAGTCCACATTACTGCTCGATGGAAACCGCGAGAAGGTGGTGGTTCCTTCCATCAGGAGGAAATGTAAAAAAATTGTCAAATAAGTTACTTACGAAATATAACTATTTCACAATTTTCTACATTTCCAAAGGATTGAGGGAATAAAAAAAAATAAAGAAATAAAGATACATATTTTTTAAAGCTACTGCATGCAAGCGATAAACAAAACGTAAAGCACAATACGTAAATAAAAAGTATAATACATTTTAAAATACTTAAGAAACATACAAACACAATAAAAACTACTGTATTTACAGTTGCAATAAGGCATGCATTTAAAAATTGTCCTTTATAAAAGTGTATTTCACGCAATGGAAAACGAGATTTCACGCGTCGATCTCTTTTTCGCTGGCAAAGTAACTCGTAGGTAAGGGATGCGAAATAATAATAGAACCCTGAACTATCTATACAATCGGAACGCGAAAACTCTTCACAAACCGTGGAGAATACGTATTCGAGAATCTCTCAGGTTTTGGCCAGACGACGCTGCGTTTTGCGTCATCCATTCTCAGTTCAGTCCTCTAATGCAATCTCACGCGATGCAATGTTCACGTCTCGACACAGAATGTATCCTAGATCCGAAAGTTTCTCCGGAGTATTATGCGCGGTTTTCAGTCCAACTGTTAAGTCCAAAAATCAATATTTTTCTTTGATGCAAAGTTACATTGGTTTTTAACTCAAAGCCACGCTTCGCAATGTACCACGATTGTCACCACTCGTTTAAATTTAATATTAATTGTATTCAGTTTTAATTAGAACAATGGCTTTAAGAGTCTACACGTGTTTGTGTATCGACATTATTAATGATATAAAACTCACATTAAACACCTCTGCGTTGTTCACACATTTTTCAATCACATTTACAGTGTGAGTTTGTGCCTCCTGACTTTCATTTATCGCATTTATGGCGTCGTCAACTAAAAAAATATACAATATATCAATTTTTAACACTAAATAAATAAATATACTCTCAAACATAAATGTAATAACTTTACACGTAATAACTTACATTTGCTGAAGCCAAGGCTTTACTTTGAGAGTAATCGCCCCACTTTCTTTCACCGCTAAGACAGAAACGAAACTTGGTTCGTTCCGCCGTTTACATCTTCAATACAGAAATGTGAGTTAACGCTGATTCCTCCCACTTATTGTTAATGACCTGTAACAAAGATTTGTGTTCAAATATGTATTATTATCTGTTAACACATTTTTTCTTGTATGTTAATAATAATTAATATTGTAATATGTACTTACAATAAGTTTAGCCAAGGCCTTTCTTGAGAAGTAGACTTCGTCTCACTTCTATTTGCACGATTCTGTATCGCCGTCAGTCTCGAACATTCTAATCTTAACAGTTCGTAGGATATATAATTGAATAATATACTCAAGTGTATATCATTAATAATATATTTAAGAAACGCTTTTAATATAATTTATCGTGCCGATGAATTATATTAAAAGATAGAACTGTGAATTATTTTAAAATCCGCCACTGTTATTGTCAAATGTACAGAAAAGTCACCGGAGTTTATCCTCAATCCACAATAAATGGTATTTATTGGGTGAGTTAGCTCCGGTTTAGGGTGATCAATATACCAAAACCTTTTACTTCTGTAAAAGGTTTGGATAAGTATATGATCAAAAAATGTATATTTGACAATAACAGCGGCGCATTTGTTACACAGTTCTTTACATATGTATTGTAAAATTTATAACTTTTCAGTTACAAATTATACAATAACAATTTAGCTCTTTTGCAAAAATTAAGCCATTTATTCCAATTAAAACTAAATACAACGAATATGAAATCCAAACGAGTGGTGACAAGCGTGGTACATTGTGAAGGCGTGGCTTTGAGTTAAAAACCAATGTAACTTTGCATCAAAGAAAAATATTGATTTTTGGACTTAACAGTAGGACTGAAAAACCGCGCATAACACTCCGGAGAAACTTTCGGATCTAGGATACATTCTGTGTCGAGACGTGAACATTGCATCGCGTGAGATTGCATTAGAGGACTGAACTGAGAATGGATGACGCAAAACAGCGTCGTCTGGCCAAAACCTGAGAAATTATTGAATACGTTTCTCTACATTTGTTTGTGAATAATTATCGCATTACGATTGCATGAAGTTCAAGGTTTTATTAGTATTAGCACTCACCGAACACATACGAAAATACGAATAATTTAAGCAGCGAATTAGAGACCGACGTGAAATATCTTGCCGGTCCATAACGTGTAAACAAATTTCGTGAGAACTAGCAAGAAAAATAAAAAGCAAAAGAGTACAAAAAGCAAAAACATATATACATGCATTACAAAAAGCAAATTTACAGCCATCAAGCAACCCGGCCAAGCTGTGTCTGAGCCTCTCTAAAGCTAAACTGGAAAGCAAACGTTTTTTTATCAATCTAACATGCTCCTGCGGCACTTTAAAATATTCGTAAGTACGTCTTCCACAATAAGTATAGCTTATGAGAGACTCAATTATAAATCCGAGGACGTAGAGGGAACTTTATCACCAGCAAACAAACGCAAATAACATGCATTATTTGTTTCGTTTGTTCGACGAAAATTCTCGGAGGACATGAGAGCTAAATGTCGAGCATCAACTGTCATGGTTCGAGCTGTTTCTCCTCTCGCCCTCAGACATGATTTAAATACGCATATACCTTGAACGTGACTCGGAGAAAGGCAATTACGTTTCTTCGTTTTTACGTCTGTCAGCATGGAAAACACTCTTTCGGCATCAGCATTAGAATTTGGAAGAGATCGAAGTGCATTTACTAATTTTGTAACCATAGGAAATTTAAATTTGTCATCCGCGTCTTTAGTTGCCATTATTGTTTTCCAGGCATTATCAAAATCCAAACTGATTATATGTTCCTTCTGCTCTGATGTAAAATCCAGAACTAAAGATTTCCATTCTTTTCGCAACATCTCCTCATCAAATCCGCCCAATCGTTTGGCAACAAGAAGAACATCCTCAACAACGGAGTTGTTTGGTCTGTTCTCCTCGTCTTCTTGCTGCAGAGCAAATTTCGGATCAAAAATTTTCAATTTACTCAGAAAATCCTCTTTGACAAAAAGTCTCCGACGAATTTCTTTAGCAGCGATGTTATAGAATGACAAACAACTGGCGTATACTGATTTGACAATTTCACTTTGACCTTCTTCATTCAATTGATCAAGAAGGTCTTGGCAATCCTGTCCGACCATAACTTGATCAGGAGATATACGATTGCACGCGAGTAAAGGATCAATTACACCCATCCCTACAAACTTTAATAAGGAGCTTTTACTACATTACGAAGGATGGTTTTCAAAAAATTTTCCGCGGCTGACTGTAGTAAATAAACTTTTGTTTCTTCAGCTTGAAAAGAAGCATTGAATTTGTTAAAAGCATCAAGAATATACTCAAGAAACAAAAGATATGCTTTGATTTCTGGATTTTGCATCATGGATAGTAAAACAGCTCCAGATTTTGATTTTTCGGTTAACTGGTCTTCTACCAAAAATTTCTGCAGCACGTCCCAATTTTCATTCACTCTAACCACGCACGAATGACGTGAGAGCCATCGCGTTTCACACAATTTTAAAATTTTTCTCCCTTTATTATTGCTATTAAATGATTGTTGAAATTGTCGAAAAATACACGCGCGCTTGGGACTGCTGGAGATGAACGATGCCACTTTTCGCAGGAATTCCTCGCATGCTTCAGGAATTGCTGTACAAGCTGCATTTGCTATTAAGGAGGCTCTTACCTCGGTCATAAAACGACAAATCTTTATCAAATTAAATTACGTTGTAAAGTGAACCACAACGAACCGATGCTCAAAACTTTAGCATAGGTTGACGATAAAAATTTTGAAAATATCAGTATTGAAATTCGCATTTTTAACACAGGGCATATGGTAAACACTAAAATTTTTACCGAAAGTGATGTATTTTCTTGGCAAGTTTGCGAGCCAGGTAAACAAAAAACTAAGGAATTGTAGTTAAAATAATAATCTTTCTAATGATAAGAAGAAAACTTGGTGTTGACGATGAGTTATAAAAGATATTGTAGTTTTAATATCACGTACGACAGGTTAGGCGAATGATCTTCCGAATGTCAAAATCGCGCGAAGTTTCTAACCTCACTTGCACGTGTCTTTTCTCTGCGCTGTATGGTAGCGGCATAATTATTCTCTCGCGCATTGACAACCTTTATTTTCGAGAATTTTCCTTTCATTTTCCCTCTCAGCATTCTCACGTTATATCTTTCTTTTGGCTCCATCTCTTCATCGCATCAATCGCTACAAACGCTACACGGCTACACTTCACTTAGCTGCAGAGTTGCAGACGACGACGACGACGTTGTAACACGCGCATGTTATTATTCTGCTCTTTAGCACTAACGTAGTCAGTAACTTATTGTATAAATTTTAATATTTACACTAATAGTAACTAATGTAAAAATTATTATTTATTTTTTTATTTAATTTTCCGATAATTTTATAACCAATTATTAATGATAATTTTTTGGTTGCTACATTGATTAGAGCAGCCGGGTAAGAGCCTCCTTAATGCAGATGCATGGCAAGGGCATGGCATCATTATCAAATTTTTGCAATAATTTTCCAGTTTTGTTTTAAATGATTCGTACTTTCCTGTCATAACGGAGGCGTTATCAGAGGAAAGAGCGAGAATGTTGTGGAACGGAATTTGGTTTTTCCACATTACGTCTCTAAAAGTTGTAAATAATTTATCGGCACTACAATCACTCGCGTCCAAATGAATTAATTCAAATAATTCCGTTCGAACATCCAAAGTGTGAGGGTCGACGTACCGAACAAGAAACGTCATCCATTTATCATTATTTATATCGGATGTTTCATCAATAAAAATAGAAAACTTAGTATTTTGCAATACATCAAGTACTCGCTCTTTTTCGCGAGCACATAAAACTTTATTTATTATTTCCGGTGCCTTTTTCCGATTGACGGTCACACTTTGCAAGATTTCGGGATCTTTTCCGATATCTTGAAAGAGCTTCACCATCGTCTCTGCCGTTTGAAATGACATATTGTGTTCGGCAGCAAATGCTGTTATCCTAATTACCGCAATTTTTTTACGATCTTCAAAAGGCAGAGACGATTCTTCAGGCGTATCGAAATCAGTGAAGCCCCTTTTCTGACACTGAGAGATATGTCTCTTAGAGTCAGAATGCCGCGTAAGCGCGTCGAGACCACATCGAAATGATAAATGACAACTATGGAGAAAGAGCTTTACATGAAGTTTTTTCTTCTTTTAAATACAAAGAAGTACATTTAATTTCTCCATGTCTCCTCCGAAAGATAGCCCAGTTTCGCCGCACGAGCCCCACTCGTGCGGGGGGTGGCAGTTTGGAATATAAAAATTCCTGTGATCAGGTGGACTCGAACCCGGGTCCTCGGGATTACGAGTCTGGCGCTTTACCACAAGACCACACTGCCACCCAATGTGCAACTAAATCCCGGCTCTAGTTAAAGTACCTATTCTACTTATTAAACTGTGAGCTTTAAAATGCTTCTTTAAATTTCTCAATAGTGGGCTCCTTCTATTACAATGCGTTTAACTGTAGTACAATTTTCATATGAGGAAATTATTCCTTACTAGAATTTATTTGAATGGTATACAATTGAGGATATTGAAACAAATAAAGAAGTTATAAATTATACAATACATATGTATATAACTTTCTTATTTAGTTCAATATCCTCTGAAACACGTATATGTATATATATACATATATATCACGTTATTGGACATATAAATAAATAATATATAAAAATATAGTATTAATATTTCTATAAATATATTTGATAACGGAAATATACTTTTATATACATTTTTACTACAATTTTTTTCATGTTTATTTAATCATTTTTACATTATTCATCTCTACATCATCTCTACACATCATCTCTACATTATTCCAAAGATCGCTCTTTAGTTATCGTGCACCGGCAACTCAGATTCACGCCGAGATACCGAGAAAGCATTTCCAGCGTAAAAACATTCGTCGATCGCGCGAGCTGTGTGAGAGCGACAAGGAGGGAGCGATATTCTCCCTCTCGCTCGGAACGGCCGAGCGCTGCCGACACACCGATAGACCGAGCGTCATTTGTGTGCGTTAGTGGAGGGGGAAATTCGCGTGCGTGCCGGGGCTCGAAATCGCAGCACTGACCAGAAGCAGAGAGAAGGATGAGAGGCGCAAAGACGGCGATTTTCTTGGGACGCTTTTGCAGGCCGTACAGTAGCGCCACACGTCCACTTTCAGAAATTGGAACTACGAGTCACATCCACTTTTCGATGCTGTCGTCGCTGTCGATGAGAATTTGGTTCATGTCCGTGCTATGTATACATCCACTTTTCGATATTGTCGGTCTTTGGTGGTTCGTGTTGTCATAAACCACCAAAGACTGACAATGGCGACAATATCGTGTCGACACAAACCACCAAAGACCGACAATATCGAAAAATGGATGTATACATAGCACGGACATGAACCAAATTCTCATCGACAGCATCGAAAAGTGGATGTGACTCGTAGTTCCAATTTCTGAAAGTAGATGTGTGGCGCTACTGTACGGTCTGCAAAAGCGTCCCAAGAAAATCGCCGTCATTGCGCCTCTCAGGGTGCCATTACATGGAGCGCGGAAACGCGGAAACGCGGAACAGAATAGTAACTAGATTCCGCGTTTCCGCGAGTTGAGACCCGCACGTTTGAACGGAAAAGCGGAATCCGCTATTATCGTGTATGTATGTATGGCTGTGTTTCGATATTCACTGCCAGTACTTAACGCAGCCTATACTTCATAATGGGTGCGTTCAGCCGATACTCTGCTAGCCTAGCAATCGTGAGCAGTCGCTCGTTTTCGCTCGTTTCCTCTCCTTTTAATCCATTGGGTCAAAGGAGAGGAAACGAGCGAAAACGAGCGACTGCTCACGATTGCTAGGCTAGCGGAGTATCGGCTGAACGCACCCAATAACCATCAACATGATGTTTGGATCTATAATATTATACTGCCACTTTTATTAAATAATAAAGTAATCGAAGAGTATGTGTAAAAGCTTTTTTTTTCAATGTGATTAAACAGCTCCGAAATTTGATGGAGTATACTGTATCCGCGTTGACAACGGATTTTGACGCGTTCGTTCCGCGAGTTTGTTTCTCCTTATATTACATGGAGCACAATTTGCGCGGAAAAGCGGAACAGTATAGTGACAAATAGACATTTGTATTCATTTCTTAAAATTGTGTTCACTTAATTTATTGCAATTTTTATTAATATGCTTATCTTTTCAGCTTATCTATTGAATACAAGCATTTTAATCAATAATACCGTTAAAAATTAATATTTTATAATTCTCCGTTCCGCTTTTCCGCTCAAAATATGCTCCATGTAATATAAGGCAATCAAAACAGACGGAACGGATCGACGGAAATCTAGTAAATTTTGTCTTCCGCGCTTCCGCGTTTCCGCGTTTCCGCGCTCCATGTAATGGCACCCTCATCCTTCTCTCTGCCAGAAGAAATGTTTACGCTTGACATCGATCGCGTTCCAAAATACATCGGAAAAGAACTATCGCGCTCTCATACAAGCTTGAGCAGCAAGCGAATCGGCCAATCACAGTCGAGTATAGTCTGGTGTAACATTGCGCATAATGGCGGCCGAAGAATCAAGACGGAAGACAGCCAATCAAATTTTGGTCCGGAACATCGCGCCACATTCGAATGTAGCATTAGTCAAGGTCCGTGACAAGAATGCAAACAAAATAAAAAAATTTGTAAATATAATACGAAAACTCATAAATTAATAAAAATATGTAATACATAATAGATCGATGATAAAAGAACAATTTCTACATTGATTAATAAGTAGTAAAGAAAGATTAAATACGGCGAACAAGGAATTGAAAAACATTATTATTAATGAGGAAGTATACGGAAATGATTTAACTTGTATTGCAAACTGTAAGAACAATTTTCCTGACGCTATCTTATGTATTTAAAATCGTCTTGAGTTTATATATCATAAGATGCTATAGTAATAAAACAGTCTTTGCAGCGTCTTTAGGTGAACCTTTCTATAATTTAACATTTAAGATATTGGACTTGTATACCGTGAATACCGTTCTGAAGTTATAGTGATGTCTAATTTATAATACAAAAGAAAGTGTAAGAATGTATCGCGTGTGCCTTCTCGCATCTCGGACCAGTTTCTGATTGATCAAAGAAAATGACTACTGCGCATCCTTGCGGACTTGCTACACCTGTCTTCTTACATCGCGAGTGCTACCATTTTAAAATAACTCGCGGGTTTAAAAATCTTATCGTTTATGTCTTTTTTCCCCATGTGTTATGACCCTAAATTTACAAGTACTCATTTTCTGCAACGATTGCGTTCTAAAAAAAAAAAGCATTTCCAATATTAATTTTCCAAGGAAAAAAAAACAGTATTTTATAAGACATGCAAGTTTAAAGTTCTGTGCGAAACTCTTTTATATTTAAATATATTATTGCTTACAATTGAAAATAGAATAATATATTTGATGCAATTCGAATATATATCATTTGTTACAAATGTAAATTTTACAATTTGTTATAAATGCAATAAGCTCAACTCTTCCACTTAATATGTGGTAAACGCAAAGCGCTCTCGGCATAAAAATATTCTTCCGACTGAGGCTGTAATTTCGCTTTGTAATCCATCAGTACTGCACGATCCCCTTGTTGCACAAATATCTAGAAATGTGTAAATGCGTAACTCTATGCTATATGATTATTTCCTTAATAACAATTTTTAATAAAAAAAAATATCTACGTACGTCAATTACTATTGTATGGCAAGATAGTTTTTTCGCCAATTCCAATCGCTTCTCTGGATCGTCGATGAACTTGAGATACTTTTCGAGAACGGCATGTGGCGCGTTGTATTTATACAATACTTTCAAAATATCCTCCGTATACAACTGCGTTTGTAATTTTGTGTTACCAAGTAATCCCTGAAACGTGATTGATGCAACATAATCCCGATGGGATAGCTACTTACAAAATAAAACACGCTACCTTGGTTAAGAGCAAACGATCGATGTCGTCCCACCCACCGCAGGCGGCTTTAACTTGTAAAGCGACTTTCTGATACAGTCTAGGAGAAATGTCATGGTCTCGAGAGAGCACCGTAGGTGACATCGCGACAAAATCTTTCGGCGTATTGCAATGGTGTTTGCACGCATAACGCAGAGACTCCAGGACAGAGGAATTCAACGGGAGTTCCTCGTCATTCTTTTTCCGTTTGATCGCCATTTGCCATTCTAACGATTTACGATATAAATAAATATAATTTTTTTTTTTTTTTACAGTGGCACAAGGGAAATTATAAACGTACCCAGCAACTTAATATAAGACTCCAGAAACGTAGTTTCTTTGCAGTCAGGTAACATGGCAAAAAGTGCCTTGTGACAATTGTGAAGTTTTTGCATTAGCCTATTTGGATCTTTTGTGTTTTTTATAATAATATGCAGGTTCTTCATCTGTAATCAACCATAGCAAATGAAATTTGCAATTTAAATCGCGTGACATCCGCGGTAACACTTACGGCAGCAGTTGAGGAATGGCCCAGCATCCTGTAAAATATCGAGCATGAAAGAGATGCAAAAAATAAATCATTAATTATATATTATAAAAATTACATACGTCAAAATATCAGTTATTTCACTTGAATGTAGCCTTATAAACAGATAATGTATATACACGTTTACCGCATCTGGCCTCTCTGCTAATAGTCTTTGCGCTAATGATCGTTTTAAAGTTTTCGTAAGAAATAAAATTATCTGCAATGTCAATCAAACGTCAATAAGATCTATAATTTTCATCAGCTCGACAGCTAATACATTGCATCTTATCTATATAAGTAAGTTCGCACTATCAAAATAGCATTTCCATCTCCGTTTAAGATAGCGGCGTCTAATAGGGCAGTTTTGCTAGCGAGAGACTTGTATCGTTCTAACGAATACGATTGACCGAGCAATATCTGTCTTAAGGTGATATCTGGCTGGACAACAGCCAGTTCTGGATGTTTATTCTCTGCTTTTGGATAACCTTTCTCCGGTTCGTCGTCCGCGTCTAAAACTACGAGACATTCGAAAAGATTTCACATTTTAAAGTTATATCATTGGATATCGGAAGATTCTCAAGATATATATATTTATATTCTTGGCATACTGCGTGAAAGCGTCCTGTCAGATATAATTGAAAGCAGTGGTTTCGTAGTTTGAAAATCGGCGGTAGACCGAAGGCCACTTTCGGAACTCGACGCATCGAGAATTCCTGTCCACAGTTTGTCGCTCCTCAATTGATCCACCTGTAATTCGATTCTCAGATATTTGCCGCTCAACAGAACTCGCTATTTACAATTCGTAGCAATCGTAACCTCGCTCTCGAAGCAGAACGACCGCGTCTCGCTGCTGTACCAGAAATCATCCTCGTCTTTCGCGGTATTCATCTCACATTTCGGGATATCTATCTAAACTTTGAACTACATTCGCTAACCCTAGACCCTAGACCTTAATTGACAATGGACGAAGCAAAATATTTTTTCTGACGTTTCTCATGACGCCAATGAGACGTCGATGGTTGTTTTCATTCGGATGACGTATACCTACGCTAGACCAACCTAAACTGAATATTCGGTTGGATTCTCTGTCAAATGTCAAATGTCAATCTTATAGATCCTATGGAAAAACTATACGAATGGTTGGCTCGTAAGAATATAAATTCTTAATTTTCACGCACAGGAAACGGATGTGATACTTCATCGCATCATAATTATTAACGTTACAAACAACTTATATTATCTAATCGATACTGAGAAAAAAGTGACAAGTACTATTGTTATATTTTAAGTAAAATACATAATTTATGTAAACAGAAAATGCGTTTATAAATGTACAAAATTAATTAGGAAGTAAATAATAGTGAAACAAATACAAGATTCAGTTCTAGCCTACAGAGACTGATCGTTAAATTAATGTACAGGTCTATGCAAACATTGTCCAAGGAACATAATTGTTTCATTAACTACAAAGAAAACTAAAAAGATACAGTTACACTTTTTGGCACCAGATTTGAAAAAATATTCGATATATATTTAGTATAAAAAAGGGTATCGTATGGAAGACATATATATATATATATATATATATATATAAAAGTGGAATTATTTTCAAATCTGTTTAATCTCGCCGCTGCAATGTGGGCAACATGCCATATTGTTCGCGTCGCATCGCGGAAGAAACATCTGTCCGCCGACCGCAACTGCCGCCCCCATTACTGCGGTACAGGCAACATCCTCTCTCCCAGTCGTGGGTAATTTTTGATTCGTTAGCAACTGCAATTTAGATATCAATTAGTTACGCCCAAAATATTACGTCTCGTCATACGGAATTTAAAGATCGAACAGTCCTACTTTCTCCGCGTTGTGCTCCGCGAGCGTTTTCATATCTAAACCGGTTATATTCAGCTCTTTCCGTAATTCTGAATCCGGGATCCCACTCAGAAGACTGACTCTCAGAATTTCCGCAAGTTGGCAACATCCTTGCGCGAGATCGACGATATTGGCGCTAGCCAATTCGTGTTTCTTCCCGGATGTTGTTCCTATGGAATCGAATTTCTCTCGTAGGATCGCGAGCATTCTGGAAAAGTAAAGATTGCTCGTCAGTTTGACAAAATTATACGAGCACAATGTATAGCCTGCAAAATATACCTGTACGTTTTGAGCGACGCGTCACGAATATCGTTACGTTCTTCTAGAAGCCGTTTTATACTTTCCTGCAGTTCTGTCGTTCTCTGGCAGAGTGCGGCTTTCCATCTTGCCAAATCCTCCACCATTAAGCTGCAATAAGCATCGTTCAGGGACAAATCGGAGTGGTATTATTAATATTTCTTTCTTATTAAATGTTTCAAAAAAAAATGTAATAGATCTGACGCAAACTAAAAACAAAAATTGCAAAAATTCCGAGCGTCTCGGAAATGATTGTCAATTACCTACTAGCTAGAAATTTACTTCTCCAAACTTCACATTGGCCTGCTAGCCATTCCGTTTGTTCTTGATGCGTAGACAAATGTTGGGCTGAATTCAAGAGAGCTCTCGCAAGTTGCAATTTGTCCTCGGTTAATAAATGAACTCTTGTTTCCAGATCCTCTCCCACCGCAGCAACCAACAAATTTTTTAATTCTCCATTGACCTGTGTGTACGTGTATATATATATATATATTTTTTGTCTAGGATAAATTAAATACTACAATAAATTTTGTCGTTAATATATATATACAAATGTTTTACCTGTGCTTGAAACTTCAACCGAGTCTCAAGCTGATTGTTCTCTTCTTTCAACTTGCGGATCTCCATCTCATACGCCTCTTTTTCACCGTTCCACCCGTCTTCGGATGTTTTTTCCTTGCCCTCTTTCACATACTCTTTCAGCCTCGCGTCGCTGTCTTGGATCTTTATCGCAGCAATTTTCGCAGCTGTGGCATTTATGCCGGACTTCCTAGGCAATTTTTTGTTCTTTTTTTCAAACGGCACTATCGGATTAACAGCTGCCTTATAAGGTTCGTACGGTACAAATTTTGGTTCTTTTGATTTCAAGGAGCGTAAGATACGTTTCCCTTGCTTCGCATTACTAATATTTTTTGGCACGAGGTTTACTATCGTACCAATAGGGGCGACCGGAGCTGTCGATCCTAATTGCTTCAGGTTTGTGGGATGGTAAATAAGGGTGTCCCCCAGACGACTTCGGCTTTGCTTAATCTCGATCTTGTCCGTCGCATTCTCCATACCATCTCCTTGCGTTCGTTCGACACAACCCATCGTATGAACATCTTGAACGATAAAAAGTTATCAATTGAGATATAAAAGTTGCATCTGTATAGCGCTGTGATACGCGATCGAATTATTTTGAAAAAAATTTTGTTGTAAATTTTAACAATTCACTTCTAATTATTTACAATATAAAACGACACGCGGTTTGTAACTCGCGATAAGATGGGCAGAACTAACCTGGCTGACAGTGAACGCTGTGTTTCTCGAGATTTGTAGAAGTATTCATGATTGTGTGGCAGTGTACCTAAACAGTTATCGCGGATGTTTCGGTAATACGTCGTGTGTTCAATATTTACATTTTACGCGAATACGATATAATATAAATAGGTTTCTCACGTCGATGTGGTAACAGCATATGTTAAAAAAAAAGGAGGTTAGCACTAGTTAACGCTGACTGTCAATGCTGGTCATTACCGTGACAGTGTTGGACGATGCTGTCCCCTCTGTTTCAAGAAAGCGGAAATCATTTTGTATCAATAGTTGGTAATATTAATGTACTTTTTTTCCGGGCCCCATCAGTGATAATCATAAAAATGTGTCAATCGTGGCGGTTTTTAACACGATAACGGTGATCGCAGTCACATTGGTGACCGTACGGTATTTTGATTTGGTCCGGTGGTTCATATGTTTTTCTTGTTTGCTATAGATTGATATTATCTATCTCAATTTTCATCGGTCGATACGTCCGCGAATTTTTATATAATGTGTGTTCCCGAAATGAGAAATTTACAATCTTCAACGATCAAAATGTTTTAGAAATGACAAACACACGGTAGAATCAACCCGCCGGTTCCGAATTTCCGTGTCGGCCGCATATCCGTCCCGTCCGCCGACGAACACCACCGATTCGAGCCACGTGTTTACTCCATATACGCGAAGCGGTAAGTGGCGTCACCTGACCGGCGTGAACTCACTTACGCGAACTACGTCGCCGTTGCTCGCGCGTTCTCGTTCGGACGGTCGGACGTCAGCGAATCAGCTGATCGCCACGGTTACGCGTTACGTGGGAGAATCAGAATCAGCTGTGCGCGACTACGGACTACGGACATGGACAGCTCGGCCAGCTCGGCGAACGAGAGTCTCGAGATACCGCCCGTCAAATACGAGTGTGAGTATCGATCGCGCGTTCTTTTTCTCGGCATTACCGTTTCGTTCGCTTTCCTCTCGAAAGTATTTCTTCTCCGACGCAACGTACGCTTCGGCGCGTCCTCGCGCGACGGATCCTAACCTCCTCGCTTCGCGCGGCTGACGACGCAAAATTTCTTCCGGCGTACGACGCTAAATCCCTTCCGCAGCCTCGGTCCCTGGAAATGTCGACGGGTAAAAATCCGTGTTTTCCGTTACAGATCTGGATCATACCGCGGACGTGCAGTAAGTATTTACATACGGTTGCAGCGTCGACCGGCTCGTTTTGCAGAGGTTACTTCGCCGGCTAACCTAAAACGATGGACGTTGAAAAGCAAAATCTCGCGAAACGTTACTTTGCGACGGAGATCGGCTCGACGATTATCGAATTACCGCGTGTGTCTTTAGATTGCACGCATGGGGCGACACCATGGACGAGGCTTTCGAGCAATGCGCGATAGCCATGTTCAACTACATGACGGATCTGGAGCGCGTGGAGATGACGCAGGTGCGTCACATCGAGGCCGACGGTGACGACATGGAGAGCCTGCTCTTCCACTTTCTCGACGAGCTCCTCTTCATGTTCAGCGCCGAGCCGTACATGGTCGCTAAGGTATAATCTCTCTCGGTTCTCGGTTGTAAATTATTGGAGTAGACGTACGTCGAACAGCAATAACGTCCGTAACTCGATAACGTTACGGAATATATTATCAAATCATTGGTTCTTCAATATTTTACTCTCGCGCTTGGATTTTAGAATGTAAATTTATTAATCGGTAATATATAATAGGATTGGGACCAATTTCACAACTGCGACGATAGTTTTTTTTCGTGAATTCGAAAACATGGTCGAGCGGTAGCTTTTGGTCGAATCGCGAACATCTCGAAACTTACCGCGTCCACATTCGAAGCCAAAGCCAAAGGTTAAAATCTGTCGCACCCGTCTGTCATTCAGAAAGTCAAGATCACCGAATTTGACCGGCAACGGTTCAAAATCAAGGCAACCGCGTACGGCGAGGAGTTTGCGATCGGCAAGCACACGCAAGGCAGCGAGGTGAAGGCCATCACGTACTCGGCGATGCAGATCTACGAACGTCCGCGGGTGGATCGGCCCGAGATCTTCGTGATCGTTGACGTATGATACAACCCTCGTCCGCCGATCGCAACGCACGCGTACCCTAACGACGTTTCGTTGTACAACTTTCTTACGACGCTCTAAAAACGGTGGCAGGGAGGAATAGGAAGGAAAAGGGGGATGACTCGGCTCGAGCAGGGGGGGAGGATTAGAGGAAAAAGTAGGGGGAGGCGGCCGAAGGGCAAGAAGGGAAACCGTACGCCTCCCCTAAGGTTCTACGTAGGACGCGATCCTTTTGTATACTTGCCCCGTAGGGTTCAAATAAATACGTTACGAAGAATGCACCGGGCCTCCCTTCTTCTTGGCTCGACTCGACTCAGGTATGTACCAAGATTGCCCGGATTCCCGGGAAAGCGCGGGGAAGAGGGATCTACTTGGACAGCCGTTCGTAAGAAGAAACCGTACGACGGTTCTCGTCGTTATCGTCACGTATTTTTGCATACATATTTTTGTTATTTAACATCGCCAGTCGACAAACAAGTATAATCAATACGTCAGACCTTTCCACTTTGGAACAGCCGTTCCCTTTAAACTACGTTTCTCCTTTAGGGTCGCTTTCTCGCACGTCTACACGTTTCCCGCGCAGGGATCGCGTGAGAGAAAGTGAGAAAAATATAGAAGATATTATAAATAAATTGATGGCAACGTTTTGCGCGCGTCATAAAAAAAACAGGCCATTTTAAAAAACTTAAATTAGGGTGTCAACGTTTTTCAAATGTATATTTTTGACCGATACTTGTATCGCGTATACACGATTATACGTCTCGCTTATCAGCGGTAAAATAAAAAACTGATTAATTTTGAACACCAGGCCATAATTTTCCGCTAAATTTGACGTTGTCGGAAGGTGCGAGCGCTCGACGGCGCGTTGTACGAGTGTCCAATAGCGTTGTATGTACCTACATTCTACCGTACGTGTGTATTTTTGTGACATAAAACAATTGGCATTGAAACGTTGAGGCATTCCCATCTCTTGAGAAACTAATCTCGTCTAAAAAAGTAAAAGTACGGTCACACCGTCCATCGATTTTCCCGTCTCGTTTTCGACGCGGCGACATTCTCGCGGGAGGGGCCCGCTCGCCTCGCCTTCCACGCCGTCCCGCTACGTCCCTGCGGTCGAATGCCCCTCCATTCGCGAAGGAAGGGACGATCGGCGACGGCGACCAGGGCGAGAAACGAGGAGCATCGGCGATCGCCGATCAGTGTCCGGCAGGATCGTCGAAAGCGCGGGTGCGCACGTACGCCGCTCGTACGGCTGTCGTCAAATTAATACGTCGCTAAATTGCGTAATTCGCGAGTGTCGCGTCTGCGTAACGCCGTCCGTTGCGTTGCCCCTGGATCCGCTCGCCGAGGCCGTTAGGCCCCGGATTAAAGGGACCCCGTCGGCGTTCGGGGAGACCGGAGAAAGAGAAAGAGAGAGAAAGGAAAAAAGGGCTACGAGGAAGGGGAAGGGAGGGGGAAAGAAAGAGAGGAGGCTCACTTCGTTCGCCGACACCCCCGAGCATGGCGGACCGGTATGGCGATAGTGCGCGCCGGAAACGCGGGAATGCCTGCGGGAGTGCCGATAGTGGATAACCGGTGCCGCGCGACGTCGACGTGGACGTGGACGTGGACGGGGAAAAGAGCGGCGGCCGGCGGCCGCGGGGATCAGGGATATCTCTCGGTAACGGCGCCATCGCCGCCCGGATCCGCGGCGGAACCTCGACGGAGCGGCGGTCGGCGGGTAAATCGGACGGGAGTACGGGAGACGCTCGATGACGCGCGTGAAACGGTACGGGACGCGCTCGTAATCCCGACAACGACCGGTCGACGCTCGCGGGCGCGGGCGGTTGTCGCGCGTCGCTCTCGTTAGAACGGGCATTCCCGCTGCGTCTCCGCGTCTTTGCTCGCGCGCGGGGATCCGCGGGTCGAGCGAACGTCGCGATACTCGGCGATACTCGTGACATCGTCTGGAGCTGGAGAAAGCTCGCGGTTCTCGGGCATATCGGATATCGGGTGCGCGACGCGCGACAACGCGAAGCTAGTGGCGACGGGCGACGGTTTTGGCGCGCGTATTTCAGCTGTCGCGCGCGACCGGCAGATGGCCGGCTCACCGACGCGCGTCGCACACCCACGCGGACGATCGACCACCGCCACCGCCACTGGTGCCGCGAGCCGCAACCGGCGAGGGTGCCGCCGTCCGGTCGGGCGGGCGCGCGCACTTACGAAAGGCGGCGAGGAACGACGCGCCGTCGCCGCGTAAACGCGAAACGCGAAGCGAACGCGTCCGCGCGAAAGTGCCTTCCGAGGGGCGCGCTCGCGCGCTGCTGGCTGCTGGAGGATAATTCCGAGAGCTGCGCTACTTCGGGTAAGTTTACGCCTCGCGGTGTCGTCTTTAAGCGTCGCCTACTCGCCCGTCGGACGTCGAGCGAGAGCGAGAGAGAAAGAGAGATATTTCTATCGATCGCGAAACTTGTCGGTTTTCCCTTTCGAGGAAACGTTTCGAAGAAGCTTCGACAAGCTGTGCGTCGCGAGACGCGGCGAGCGCCCCATTGTCGCGACATCGTCAACGACGTCGCGCGCTTGGAAACGTCGTCGCGCTCTCTCTCGTTCGTCCGCGCGTACGCGCGTTTAACGGCTAGGCGGCGCATGCGCGCCGCGCGCGAGCGAACGGCTGACGCGTTCGCGCCGTCGCGCGTCCGCGCTTTTCCGCGGCCGCACGCCGCACCGGCCGCACATACGGCATCATACGGCACATACGCCATACACGCGCCGGCGGCGGCGCCGCGCGACGCGACGCGACGCGAGTCGACGTTTGCGGTCTCGTATACGCCGATACGCGCAGCTGGTGTCGCGGAGGGCCGGTACGTCTACCGTCTACGTACGCCACCTCGCGCGCGCGCGCGCGCGAGAGAGGGGCCGGGGGCCGGGGCCTCCCCAGACATTCGTTCGCGAATATACGCGCACGGACAGGGAACAGGGACACGCGGCTGTGGCTCTCCGCGCTCCGCTCTCTCTTTCTCTCCCTCGTTCCCTCTCTTGGGCTTCGCGAGCAGCGAGCACCGGCGCGCGGCGCACGCGGCACGCTCCGTCCGCTCCTCGTCTCGTTGCCCGAATCGGCCAGTCGTGCCAGCGCGCCACGGAGTCCGTCTACACGGTTACGCGCTCGATCGGAAGAACCAACGAGCCGTGACCGTTCTTCTCGCCCGGATCTTTCGGAATCCAGCCTCGTACGTGCACGCGCGACGCGACGAGATCCGAGCTGGCTCCTGGCCCGAGTCGAGTCGAACCGAGCGTGTCGAGGCGGGGCTCGCTCCGACTCGTCCGAGCGAACGCGCCACGCCGTATTTTAGACGGTGAAAAACGACCGAACCGTTCTCGATCTTCCAGCGTATATCTTTCTGGGAACGACGGACGCCCTTCCGTTCCGTTGCGCGAGGAGCCGCCTGCTCGCCTCTGGCTACCCGCTGCCTCGCCGGGCCTGTCTCGCTTGCGTCGACGACCCGCCCGTGCGTAGTCCGTAGCGTAACCGTGGCGGTGGCGGCGGTGGCGGTATCGGATCGCGCAGAAAATGGACACCGTACTCTAGCAGCAGCAGCGGCGGCAGTGGCAG
Organism: Temnothorax americanus; assembly: GCF_048541705.1. Taxonomy (NCBI): domain Eukaryota; kingdom Metazoa; phylum Arthropoda; class Insecta; order Hymenoptera; family Formicidae; genus Temnothorax; species Temnothorax americanus. The sequence goes on from NW_027509805.1 coordinate 94,855, forward strand.
CGGCAGCGCGCTCGTAGAAACGGGCGGCCTCGAGAGAAAAAGAGGGACGCGTGCCGGGAGAGAAAGAGGGAGAAATCGCCAAGTACGGCGATAGCGTGTAAAACCGCAGCTCGACGACGACGACGACGACGACGACGCGGTCGAGGGAACGCGGGGAAAGGGTGAGATCGCGGGCGATAATCCGGTACATCTCGAGTCTCGAGGCGACAGAGGCCCGACGAGGAATTGTCGTCGTGGTCGTTCTCGGACGTTCGTTCGCTCCGTCCGGCAACGGTTTTGCCGTGCCGTATCCCTGTCGAGTGCCGCGGGAACGAGGGACCGGACCACCCGGACTGGGGGATGCCCGGCTCCATCCGTCCTGTGACGCGCGTCGCGCGCCGGGTGCTGGCCTGCTGAATCTTCTCCCGGAAAAGAGAGAGAGAGAGAGAGAGAGAGCGCGCGGGTCTCCGTCTCAAAATACCGTGCGGTGCGGCGCGGCAGCCAAGTAAGTAGAAAAAACCGGGAGCCGGGAGCGAGCCGCGAGGAAGAGAGACGGAACGTCCGCGTCGACTCGTTACTTCCGTCTCGCTTTCTCGCTCGAGATCGACGAGAATCGTCGTCGTCGGAGGCGGCGTCGATCTCCGCGACCGTTAACGACTTATCCAGCCGAAACGTGGCTTTACGCGCGCGACCCTTCCTCGACTCGCCGGCTGCCGCGCCGGTAGAAAGCGTCGCGTCGTCGCTTCGGCTAAGACGCCGCCGAGGAACTAGGAAGCATCCTCGGAGCGATCGCGCTGCTCCTTTGTGTCGCGCCGGTAGCGCACCTTACCAGCGATCGGCGGTGTCGTCTCGGCTCTTTAAACGAGTTCGCCGCGACGCGATGGTGCGCGCGTTGCGCGTACGTGTGCTCGCGCCCGCGTGTGGGAGTGGGAGCGCGCGTATCTCCTCCTCCGCTCCGCTCCGCTCCGCTCCGGTCACCGCCGTCACCGGTGCCGCGACTGCCGCGTCCTGCCTAGCCGGCGTGCGTGAACGCGCGTCGGGGAACGAGCGGACCTCGAACGGACCTCGAATCTCGAAAACGTGCGAAAATGATCGAGGCGCGCGCGATATTTGACAGCTCTGCCAATGGGACGGCATCGTTTCCCCTCCGCTCGCGTGCCATTGGCCGTTGTCGTCCCACGAGGAACGCGACAGCGCTTTTCGTTCTTTCGAGAAGGAATCGAGAATTCTGACGATCGACGGCGCGAGAACGCCGGCGGCAACGCGTGGCCTTCGATCGATGCTAACAGCTGATCGCACGTTGCGTCGAGCTAGGATCGTGGCACCGCTCGTCAGATTTTGATACGATAACTGGAAAATGCAGATGTTCAAAATTTATGTGCCTGCCAATTATAAAATTGATTTTACTTGCTAAATTGCGAAATATAAACGTTTTACGCAAAAAATTCCCGATACTAAGCGGCTTAAAATTTTCGTTGGGTCTCGTCCCCGTGTGCGGCCCCGGAATTCATAAAAATAGAGATTAAGGGCAACTTTGTTCGAACTCCCGATTAATTTAACCAATTGATTCAACCGACAGAATTGTCTGAAGCAAAATTTCCAACTGTACGTTTCATTGCTCCATCTAATTTTGTTTTATACGTTATTAACGAAAAGTTACTCTATCCATGTTCACAGAACGGTATATAGATATCACTTGATAATCATTAATCACCGATTAAATTAATCGGGGCTAGTCGAAACCACCCTATAGGATATGGTTATGCTGGTGTCGATAGAGCTCACGACCTAAGACCTCTGCGAACGGAAGAACGAAATAATAAAGGGATAGGGAGAGAGAGAGAGAGAGAAAGGGTCTGCCTCGTCACATCTGGCCGCCTGAAGCCTCGTGCACACGAGACGCATCGCGCATTCGTTTGCATCCTCGTCGCACGGCGCTCGTCTCGCGTGGACGCCCGCCGCCGCCATCGTCGTGGTAGCGGCGGCGACCGGCGACGTTTCCCGTCTTCGGCGCACTGAGGACCCGGCGTTGGCACCACGTTGTGCCCGGTTGCGAACATACGGAGCAAAGTCGTGAAAAATCGCTTTGTCGCCGGTTGTTAGCGATAATCCTCGAAAACGCGCGAGAACACGTTTCCGGGATCGTCGTTGGTGAGACGCGTCGATTCGCCGACCTCGTGCCGAGGTTGATTTGACGGGCCATCCCCGCGAGCGACCACGCGCGGCGTACGGGAAGGCGAACGTCGAGCGATCTCATCCTCCGCGTCGAGATAAAGATGAGAAATTAACCAAATAGCTCGACGTTGTCGACGTCGTCGCCCGTTGAAGAAGCAGTTGTTTTTCAATCGATATGCCGCATTAATTTTGCATCGAGCGCAGCCGACGTGCCGTGCGACACTTCGTACGTACGCTTGGTTTACCGAGATAACGGCTGACCAATCAATGACGTTGCGCGTTGCTCCAGGCGCAACGTGCGACGCTATTGGTCTCGGGAGATCCCGATAACTCTCGCTAGCTGGTCGCGTACCCGGCGGAAGACGCGAGCTGCGAGTAGCGTTAGCTTTTTTTTATTGAGTCGACGCTGTAACGTCGATTCTAAATTTTTTTCTCTCGATTTACGTCCGTTTGCATTTTGGGATATCCCGATGAAACTGAATATACGTTCCTTTGCAACGTTATTGAATGATTTTAAAATTTCATACGGTCTCTAATGTTATCAAGTTCTAAGTTGTATTTATCACGTACAGAATTATATAAATAATGAACGAGAACGTATCGAAAGCGTATACGCGATCTGTCCGAAGAGGAATAGATCCAAACGCGTGTATTTACATCCATGTGGCGTTATTCCAAAACGTTACAAAAATGTTCTACGATCGGAGTTAGATAAGTCACGAGTACGTGAATAGGATATTTTCGAGACGCGAGTACAGTCTCTTTAAATCGCACCCGGAACGCGCGGCTTGTCCCGGGGAATGCTTGTTCTTTTTTTCTTCTTCTTTCTAAAATTCCCCGGCCCGAGCGCACCACGGGTCCGTTCTCGGACGCATACCAAAAGCCTTATTGCCGCGCGAGGCCCTTAAGTTAGCTCATTCGATTTTGAAATCATCTTGCGATATAACATTCTTAACTTACTTCTCTCCTTCTCCGATGATCTTTCGATCAAACATAGGTAACAATTAAGCAATGAAACATAAGATAACACGCAAATCAAAGTAATTTACTGTCTTTCGATGTAAAAATAAGAAATCTTTTCTTTGGATTATACATTTTTGAGATCGAGCAATTTTCTATTTCTTTCGCGGAATAACTTGCAAGAGTAAAGAGTTTTATTACTTTTTCCAAATTCGTTGAATTTTGCTTCCTTTAACTTGATCGCAATAGTAACGATTGAGTTATCGATGAGGGGGAGAATAGTTTCGCTGGAGTATCTCGAGTTCGCTGAAAATGCGGCTTGAGAACCGCTGTCGAACGTGTTTGCGTTCGACGAAGAGCCGTACGACCGACCACGATTTTCGTTTGTCAGAGTATCTACGGACTCCATTGGCGGACCGCGGAGACGGACGAATCTAAAGTTTATGCCGAGTATACGTATCGCGATTGTTGACCAAGCGGCGCGAAGAAGCCGCTATGATATCTCAATATTAAAATTATGCGCTATCTTTATCGCGTCAGATTCCTCGCGTAGGTAAACGTCTCGCGAGATCTACCGATGCGACATTTACGTACGTTTATACCGTCGCGAGAAATGACTTTCGACTTTCGAGAACGTAATCTTCTTATTTATAGCTTCCGATGGATATAAACGGCGCGTCACGTGTACTTGGATGCTTCGATCGACACACGACGAACTAATCTGAAAAGTACCGTTCCGCGCGAACGTGCCTTATCCCTCGAGCCTCGAGAAAATTTGTAATTTATACAATTGTACGCCGCGCCTATCTTTATCGCCGTAAATGTAAATTTGTAAAATGCGCGCGAATCTTATTTTTAGGCTGGGCGAAAGATATATAACTGCCTAATTGCACAGCTGGCCGCTGGCGGGAGTTGAAAGTGCGAGATCTTGATTAATGATTATATAGGTATCGACGATTAAAACGACTTTGGACTTATCAACCAAATGTTTCGATAACGATGGAACAAATGTTGCTTTCGTGCCTTTTAAAAGATAACGACAGAGGCGATCAGCTGTGCTGGCATTTCGATAAGCCGCGGACGGACGAAAATTGTTATATTTGACATTTTTAAACGCCCGATTAATTGAGAAAAGATTTTTCTTCGCTCTCGAAATTTGACCCGTATAAACCGGACCGGACGTCTTCAAGCACAATTTTTCATCCGATCTCTCTCCTCGCTCGAGCTATTCCGCTCTTCCTCGGGTTCGCGTCGTTCCTCCCCTGCCGGCCCTGGCTGGCTCCACGCAGCTCGCACGCTCGCACAGTCGCCACACTTTCATTGGACTCGCGAGTCTCGTGTCTCGTGCGCGTCCGATCTAAAGCTCGGCGCCGCGCAATCCGATCGCGCCTTCCGCCAAAGACGGGAGATGCTAATACCGCGCGCGGTAGCATTGCTTGCGTCGCCCTTATTATTTCCGTATTGCCCGTGGTGCGAACGCGCTCGCGCTCGCTCGCGCACGTGTACGCATACACGGTCGGTCGTCGCTTTTACGCCCGCCGCGCCGCCCGGTGCGCTCGCCCATCCGTCGACCGACGCGGACGGCGCGTGGCGCGTCTTTTTTTTCCCTACACCCGCCTCCCCCGCCGTAAGGAGCCGAAGACGCGAAAAACCTTGGGATTTAAAAATGACGCTCGCGGCCGCGGCCGCATGTGTGACGCGCGCGCGCTCGCGGGTCGCGGCGGCGAGCAGCGCACTCGACAGCGGTTAACGGCCGAAAATGCGGCCGTGTGCTTAGAAATAGGTCCGTGCGCCGCCGTTAATCGGCGATTCTTTCCCCGCGTGTCGAACGTCGAACGGCCGGTATAGCGACGCGATCGCGAGTCGCGCGGCAGGAAACCTAGAAACCTTTCGCGTATACGGGAAAATTGTTAGCTCGCGTGCTCCGCTCGTGGACCGCAGATCTTTGCGATCTCGTCGAAATGCCCGGTCGCGTCGACCTGTTGCATCTCGCGTTGTTGAGGGTACATCGTATCGGTATAGTTTTTTTTTTTTTTTTTTTTTTTTTTAAGATTGTCAATATATTATGGCGTTTCAAGCAGCACGATTATTTAATTAGAAGGTAATTGATGGGTGGCTTTGTAATTTGACAGTTTCACGCGTGCCTCATTTCAGACACAATTGCGTTACCGGGATGCCTCGGGTAAGGAGACAAGTGATCCTGGAGGATCCAGCCAGGCCGGTTACTCCGGACATGGTGGAAACAAAGTTGTGTGAGTTGCGCTTGAAGAGATGATCCAAGTCTCGCGTTATTTCGTCATTGTTAACTCCCCCCTCAGATTAGCTCACTCGAATCATCTTTTTACAGTGAAGCCCGAGTTCCTGGATGACGGTTCTTTGGATGAGATCCAACCTTCAAAAGTGGCGGAAGAAACGCCGAGCCCTCACTTACAGGATCATCAGTATGGACAAACGCCTTGTTATCAAATAGCGAGAAAACCCACGCAACCACCACCAAGAGCTGAGGTAAAATGATTGATGAGTGATGATGGCAAATTGATGCCGAGGTAAAATTTCTATAGTAATCAGATTTCTCACAGTAATCTTAATGTGTCTACGAATCTCAATATTGAGATATGTGCAAAGAGATTAAATAAGCGTGCTGCCTATCGACCAATCGAAGCTCTCTTCTCTTCTTGTCAGATATCGGTTCAAGCGGTAAAAAGAAGACTGAATTTGGAGGTAGGGACAACTGGCCCCAGCCAGTCTGCCTTCAAAGCACCCAGAGGTAAACGCAGAAGATCCGGCTCGAATTCTTTAGCCGGTCATACACCTACCAAAAGTAAATGTCTTTTCCGCTCTATGACCTTTTCCCTGTTTTCTTCGCGTGTCATCCAAGGAAAAAATCGAATTTATTGTATCGCAGGCAAAACTGTAGAGAGGACACGATATGACACGTCTTTGAGTTTGCTCACAAAGAAGTTCATTCACTTAGTCGAGAGCAGTCAGGATGGTGTGGTGGACTTGAATGTAGCGTCAGAGAAGTTGGAGGTACAAAAACGTCGTATATACGACATTACTAATGTTTTAGAGGGCATCGGTATCTTAGAGAAGAAAAGTAAAAACAATATCCAGTGGAAGTACGTTATCTCCTAGTGTATCATACAGTTTATTGTCTATTCTGCACATCGGATATAATCGTAGATTACACTCGAGACGTTAATTGCTTGTTATAGAGGCGGTCAGTTACCGAACAATCGGAACGATGTCGCTAATCTCAGAAGGGAGGTCGCGGATTTGGAAGCTAAAGAGAACACTTTGGATCGACTGATCCACGGTGCCGATAAGAATCTTCGCGAACTCTGCGCGGACAGACAATACGCTTATGTGACGTATCATGATTTACGTTCAGTCTCAATGTACAAAGAACAAGTTATTATGGCTGTGAAGGCCCCGCCGGAAGCTACGCTCCATGTCCCGCAACCGATCGATAACTTTGGTCAACAAAAGGTAAAATAGTAGTAAAATTTGATATTATTTATATCTACATATTGTTACGTTCCAATTGCTTTCTCACGTCAAGATAAAAATACTATTTTGTATTCTCTGATCAAAGATATTTACTGTGCATTGTATTCCAATCGTATCAATATTTTTAGCTTCAAATGCACATGAGGTCGGAAAACGGAGAAATAGGTGTGTTTCTGTGTCCTGAGGATTCCACGGTCAAAACGTTACCCTATCCCGGGTACGCGACAACGCAATCTGTGCCTCGATCAAAAGAATCCGATTTATCTTGTTTGCCTCCCGAATTGTTGGTTAATCGAGAAAGCGACGAGCAAATCGAGCCAGTACCTTCCGACGAGAGTTTCATAAATACTCGTCTATGTACCCCCGTAACTGCAGTTACCAGTATAACGAGCATGAAGGACGCGTTCTTATGCGAATCCGATGATTATGGACCAATGGGCGGTGGTAAATTCCAACTCCAAACAGAGGACCAAATCAGCTCAGGTAAGATTTAGAAGGAAATAATGCTCTTGTGTGCCTTCTCTTTTTCTCGGGGGAAAAAAAAAGCTTTCTTCGTATTTTATGCTAATGGATTTACTAAAAGTAATGAAATTGAAATTGCTTAAACTAATTTTAAGGGAATAAAGTAGGGAAAAAACCTATTTAATTTTTAAGGTAGGCTTTTTTCAGTAAATTATTAGTATCTTCTGTTTGCTTTTGTCTATATTTTTGCGAAATTTATATATTTTATTTCGTACAGGGAAACTATATGTCAAATTTTTAATTTTATAAATTTTGTGTTCTTTTCATTTATATTTTAACATGTGCTGAATATTCTCATGGATTATGCAATTGAATTGAATTGAATTATTATAAATTACTTCTTTCTTGTTGTCATATGTATCAATATTTTTTTCGCAAACTCTAACACTGTATTACTTTGTAAATATGTGATATTTTATTTCTTTTTACTTAAAATATATTCATACTTCTAATATGTCAAATATCGAAAGAATAACATTATTCAATTATGTGATAATACGTTCTTTTATAATTGGCATTAAGAATTCTATTTTCTTACTGTAATTATATTGAATTATGATGTCGGAAATGAAGCGAGAAATCTTTTTTTTCTTCTTTTTTTACTATATGTTAAATTATAATAAATGTAATAAATTAATTTTTTTTTATTTACATGTTGCTTGATGCATCTTTGATAAGATACAGATTGATTGAATATACTAATAAATAGCTGTAATTTTTGAACTGTCAAAACTTATTTTCACAAAAAATTCGAGATAGATGCAGCTTAAATTATACATGCATTTATTAATTGAGAAGAGACTTTCCAATATTTTATTTAAACGTATAGTATAAGAAAAAAAGATTCTCTTGATTTCTCGCCGCGCATATTCATAATTTAATTTTTTTGTTGAGATTTTAATATATTGCTATATCTATTATCTCTTGTGTATTTTGTACATTCTTTTTTTTACTTAATTTTTTCTTGTTTTAATTGCGCATTATTTCTAATGCTTCATTTAGTTTAATGCTTTACGCTTTGTATATGTACAGTTTTTTTTTTAAATAAAGTATTAAAAAATTTTTTTTGCCTCTGTGTTACTAAAAGAAACTCCGACGTTTACTGGACGTTCTTTTCATATTGAAAGCATATTGAAACTTGCAAAACAAATATTACGTATGTGAGATAATATTATCTTGCAATTGTTGAATTACATCCTTTTTCATTCGAAAAGAACGTGTTGCATGTTACAATTTAATAATCACTCGTGGACAAATATTATTCAAAAGAAAGGCAGTGGAAGTTAAATGTTTTCATGTAACTTAATGACCCATATTACCTTTCTTTTGAATATTTCACTGCCTTTTCACCAATGGATGATGGCCGTACCCTGATGGAGCTCTGGCTGTGACTTGTGTGTTAAAATTATCAAAATCACATCACAGGCAGAGTTCTAGTTAGGTAACGGTTTCAAACAGCAAAGCTCGTGTCGTGCGAAGGTACGTTCGCTTATACTAATTATTGGCCTCTGTTATGTTTTATTTAATGTTACCACGTCAATGTTATCACGTAATACATGGATACAAGATGTTTCCATAAAAAAAATTTTTTTTATTATAATTATCTCTGAAAATTCTTGGAAGGGGAACATATATGTAATTTGGAAATTGATGTAATCGACCCGAATTTTGCAGCACTTTACTTTGATTCTACAAATAGCAATTTTACACGACTAAACGATCTATTACAAAAACATTGTCACATTGTTATTTTCAAAACTTATTTAATAAAAGCTTATAAGCGTATTTAGCAAACTGCTCTTAACATGTAATTCGAAAAACTAACAATATGCATTAATTGTACTCTTTAACGCTTCCTAACTGATTGCAAACTTTTTAAATTAAATTAATAAAATAAAAAGTGCTTGATGGATGATCTGCATTACTGATAAATATTTTTTAATAATGTGTAACTATGAATCCGTCTGCAATATGTGATTCATTTAAATATTGAAAAGTTTTTTTTTATAAATAATCAAAAGCTTTCAGAATTATTCTTTCAAACAATTGTTTGCGAGCAATCTAATGAAAATGAGGCTAGATTTGATATTATAGCAAATCCATCATTCGTCTTACTTTTGTTGCAGATCTGAGTATTCTCGATTTTGGAGAACAACTACTGACTTTGGAACCGCCTCTCTCCGAAAACGACTACTCGTTCTCGTTAGGCACCGAGGAGGGTCTTTCGGATCTCTTCGATTTTAATATTTAGAAATATCAACCGCTTATTGCACGGGCGTTCGTGTCTTTTTGGGCTGTTCCTCAAACAGACAGAATTGCTTCGTCAGTTTTACGATGCGCCTTCGCAGTTGGTGGTTGACAGTTTCGTTCCGCACGTCGATCTTCGTGAGGAATCGCGAGCATACAAATACCTTTTTGTTTATTTACTGTCTTTTCAAGCACGCAATTTTCTACCTGGAATTTGTTTTCCGCTTTTTTTTACTTATAAGAACGCTTAAAAGAATAGCTATAAGATAATCAAGACACACCAGAGGCAATTTTAAATTTTACTCTACAGAAACCAAAGACAGATTGTGACAGATTGTATAAATTGCACTATATAATGCATTATATTTTTCCGTAAAATAATTTTGCACTATCCAGTCCATTATTATCTGTCCTAGATAAAAATTCTAAAGGAATGCTGCTATTGATCTGATTGCGCCATAATATTTTAATCGTACCATTTTAATTTCTTATTGGATCACAAACGCTGAATGTGTGAAGAAGCCAAACCGTGAGGCACAGGATAAACATATCACAATATTGTTAATGCGTGCTTCCGGCATGGTCTGCGTTGATCGCGTTCGCGGAATGGATTGCGAAGACATTAGACAAAGAGATAGGAGAGGAAAGAGAGTGTATGTATGCATGTGTGTGTATCTATGTTTGTCGTGTGCATGTGTGCAAGGAAGAAAGGTTGAAGAGAGCGAAGGCGCTTTTTCGTGCAATCTGTAATAATATTGTAAATTGAGCTAAGAGATAGAAGAAAGAATGTATTTGGGAATTCAGAGAGAGGACAGACTGTACTCGTGTCGGACAACGATCTGATTACTTTTCGTAGTTGTCCAACTGTAAAATGAATGAGACGGTTAATGTCATCGAATTCTTTCTGATATAAGGTTTTGTTTGACGGAGAGGAGAGGGAGAGGAGAGAAACGAGATTGCGAGGATTATTTCGTGCGCTCGCGCGCGCGAGAAACGACTGTGTGCGTATTATCGGGACTCGGATTTCCTAAGTTAAATATGCAACAGTAGAATCCATCGTTCTCCCTCCGAACGATATTTTTTTAAATAACGGATACATATTGCCTTGTTAATAAATTCGACAGTATGGTAGTCTTATTTCGCGTGCTTTTGTAACTCCGACCGGTCGAATGACAAATCAAGATAAATAAAAACGTCGTTTTCCGTTTTAAATATATTATTTTATTCCTCGTTATTCATTAAAAGGGAAATGGAACGCGATGACCACTGAATCGTTTTATGATGATTATGTTACTAGCCGGTTTTAGAAGGAGTCACACGCTGATCAGCTTTTTATCGATGTCACGAAGACGAACGTAGATAAAGTCAAAACGTACATATGTACAGTGGCGAAAACGAGTGAAAGATCTTAGACTATATTGTCATATTTAAATGCGTATTTAATCCCAATTCGCAATCGATCATATTGTCTAAGATCCTAAGATTTAAGACGCAGTACTATTCTGGACTTGATCACGGGATTTTTTTTAAAGAGAGTTTCTTGCCGGTGAACTTGGATACTGTCGAGTAACGCGGTGCTGGAATTGTTTTATCGAGCGAGATTCGTGTAGAGATACCTCTTCTTGTTCCTCGAGATCTCAAGGATACACTGGAAAAAATTGTCTGTAAGTCCCTCAAGGATGTACCCTAACGTACAACTTAGTGTACGTCCAAAGCCATAGTGCCTACAAAATAATGATCATACCCTTCTGCAATTGTAAATACTTAACAAAACAATTATACAAGTGTAAGTTCGCATCATAAATATATACGTATGTATATATTACATACACCCTTCACACATACATACGCGCGCATATATGTGTGTGTGTGTGTGTGTGTGTGTAAAAAATATAACGAATAGACACTGCGACTATTTCGTTATATGTAATTATCATAAAAAAATACGGATTAGTTACTTTTAATATTATTAATATTATTAATTATTGAAGCACTTTAAACGAAACAAAGGATTAGTTTATAATTTCATTTATATACGTATGTATATATACACATATGTAGTGTGTATTTACATTTATAGCGAAGAAACGTTGTGCAGGATAACGAAATTGACTGTTGCATTAAATTCATATTAAAACGATTTGAAATATCTTAATAACTATAATAAATTATTAATTTATTGTATGTGGCATTTGTACGATCTACGATATACGATAATTCCATAGAACTTAATTTTTTTAGAGGATTCAGAATATATATATACAATTAACGCGCAGACGTAACATTTTTTTTATTGGATTATATTATTTTTTGAAATGTCTCAATAGAGTTGGTATATAACACGTATTGTTACAGATGTTCAATCAACATTGCAATTGTAGATTGTTACTTTGCACAATGTTCGGCGCGCTCCCGTTCGCGACAGCCGGGAGGAATTGTATTAATCCTGTTTTCATTTTCCACTAGCCGGCATCGAGCGCTTTTTTTTATATGGCCACGAGAAGACAATGAGAGCATAGACAAGTGGAGCATTGAATATGAAAGTGAGTGAGAGAGAAAGAGAGAAAAAGAGAGTATGAGTGTGTGAAAAAAAGATTATTAGTTCGCCATCGTGAGTAGGGTAGATTTTGCGACAACGCGCTTACGTATACGCGCTTCTTTCGATCGGTATGTTTGAGAGACTGTACGAAATTGATAGCAAACACGATTAAATCCTGGTCGATCATCGTAAAGAGAAGAAATACGAAATTGAAAAGTCAAAAAGAGGAATAAAAGAAAGAATCGAACGATGTATCATTACGACGAATGAACATTTTGTCACGTTTTAATGGGTCCGGCCCGCTAAAAGTACACCGCAGAGAAGAAAGTTGCAAAATATAATCTTATGTAACATCGTACAGAAATGTGCATTATTATTCCATTCGCATAAATCCTATTGGTTAATTTAATCCACACGAATATAATCGTAGCCGACTTGCGATTTCATTCTCCTTCACACAGGCCTTCCATCTGGTCAGTTATTCTTTCTCCAAATAGCTCCTGACCTTCTTATCTTCGGTGAAAAGAAAGACAATCTGGTCAGATGGGTCCTTCATCGTCCCTGCCTTGGCCTGTCTATCTGCCTTGTCATTGCTTGGTATACCCTGGTATCCAAGGACTATGAGGTGATGTTATTACCTTTCCCTAATTTGTTTACCGTTTGCATACAGCGTCAAATCAGAAAAGATTTAAATATGAAAGGTACATTCCAAATACGAGTTAATTTTACGCGTAATGAAATAAATTTGTATATAGAATTAATTATTCCGACATTGGCACGTGTAATTTTATTGTATATTAAAAGCTTTCTGTGCAGTAAATATAAAAAATGATAAACATTATAAAAATAGTGTCTAAAACTTGGGCCAAAAGAATTTTTCACAGTTTTCGTTACAGAAAAATTAATTTGAGATTTACTAGAAAAACTAAAAGGATCTTTATATAGTATATATATAATAATTTAAGGGCATTATATATTGTATAGGATAAAAATATAGAAATTTAAAGTTTTTAATATTGTCATATAACTATATAGTGAGATGGATTATCTGTATTCGGATTAAGGTAGATGTACCAATGCCTGGACACGTGTACGTATGTTTGGACATTTTTATCATTTTAATAATCCTTAAATAAGTTATAACGCGAATTAAAATCAAAGAATCGAAGATAAAAATATTTTTCTTGTATTAGATTTTTATCTTTGATTTTAATTCGCGTTATATATTGCTTATTTAAATTTAAATACTAATATATGATAAAGCGTGTCTAGACATAGATCTTAAGTGTCCCGGCATTCGTACATTTATCTTAATTTGTTTTTATCCAATTGAGTTTCGTTTTTGACGCAATCTTATCCTCCTTATTGCAATTATAATTCATACTCGGTACAGCTGAATAATTTCCAACTTCAATTTATTTTGATTTTGGACCACGAAGCTTCTATTATTGATTTATTATTGATTATTCATATTGTACAAGTCTTTCGAAACTTACAATAAACGGAGCTTTCAATTAGTTCCAATTCGCTGGTAGGTCGGCGCATTAGAAAATACAAATCCGTAAAAAAAGGAAGGAAACGGGAAGGGGAGATCGAATAGACTTGGTATATGTATAGAATAAAAAGTAAGTAATAAAAATAATCCCATCCGTGAAATATCGGAGTAATCGTTAAAATAACCTTCCTTCAGTATACGTTGAAACGAAGCTCTCTTTAATCATAATATATCATTCTCCCAAAAGACGAGTATTATTGTACAAAGTATACTAGCGTATTAAGTGTGCGTAGCACGCAAGTTATGCTATTCTATTAATTTGCATACTACGCACACAATTTGGGGGTACGTACAATGTTAAATGTGTATCGTTATCCTCCATACGCGGTGACAAACTTGATATACTATACGTTGTCATGGTTGTGCCGGTTGTAATTATGACAATTTCTATATTGTAGAAATTACATACAATTATATTATTAGCTTTAGGAAGATGTGTGTATGTGTGTGTGTATAAGAAGGAATTATATATCTACAAAAATTTTTTATTGGCCATAAAATTATCCGTTGTCGGGTGACTCGCTTTCACGCCTCATCGTCGGGACGTTCACAGATAATATCTTCTTCGCGTCAATCATCATCAATTAATATTTCAGATAAAAATTATTTAATCAGAAAGGGTATTCAGGAAATGGTTTAATTCTCAGAGAATAACAACTTCTTGAGAAAATATTATCCTATCTAATATCATTCAAAATTGAAACTGGACAAAGAAAACCGAAAAATACTTTAAAACTATCTTTTAAACTAAAAAACAATAGTTTGCTATATAACATTTGAATTTTTAGAAAATATTTTTATGACAGAAATCAAGAAACACTTTGAAATATATAAGTTACAAAATATTTGTAAAATCCCTTGTAGAAACTCCTTATAGTAGAAGAAAAATTAGAAATGATAATTAAATTTAAATTAAGCAATCAACCCCAATAGTACTGTTTTTGTAAATGTACAATAAGTTAAGCAATAATTTACTGGAGAATTTTATATTTGTATTTTTATTATTTGATTTACATTAAAGTTTCGATTTCAAATAGTACGAGTCTCGTTATTGTACTTTCTTGATTTTCTTGGTCTGCATACATATCGTGAAATATAAATGTTAATATAAATAATCATCTTGCTTATAGAATAAAATTTACATAATAATCAAAAGAGTAATATTAAACTCGTAAATCGATAAAATGTAATTTTATAATCGCAAATTTTTAATACAATACTTGGATAACGAGATATTTAGAGAATTAAAACATTGTAAAAAAGAGAGGGTTGTTGAATATGTTAAATCTATGATACAATTTTTTAGAATGCTTACTCTCGTTATTGCAAATCGAAATGATTACTACTATATATTTTAGATGACTTCCTTTTACATGACTTTTTTAATTAGAATATAAAAGAGTCGATTTTTAAAAGGTAGATGATATTGCTCATAAAATATCAGAATTTTTTATAAATAATAAAATATGCGATATCGCGTATGCTTCTTGAAACTGAATAACGTTTATCCGAAACATTTTCTTTTAATTGATGATAAATAAATGTTACTTCAATCAGCGATGAAGGTGAATGTTATATATGTTACCTTCACTTAACGTAGCACGCGCTTTTAGCTATTTTATCTAAGGGGTTATATATATATATATATATATAATTAGAATTACAATAGTATATACATAAAAGAGACGCGCGTTGCGTTGGCACATGCAGCAAAGATGTGTGCCCGGACTGCCATCCAGCGCTCAGCAGGAATTGTTTTGCGATTAATTAATATATGATTCACATATATTTAGGTTTTTTTAACTTAATTGCTTTCGTTGTGCTCTTTCAGCAGCTGCATGCCAGCTAAGAATAATACGCGTATATTTCGTAATGAAGAACATTTATCAACTATACATTGAACTTTTTTTTCATGCTAATTTGATTCCGTCTAAATTTCTTTTGCCGCGTATAAAAATAACGCAAAATATGTAGCAGTAAAAAGAACTCGATAAAGTTCTATAATTTTAGCGAATAAAAGCTTTTTCCGCCGAAATATAGGGGATTGACTTAAAATCAAATTAAAGTTAAACTTGGATATTTCTTGCACAAATTATCACGTATATGTTCAAATAATTCGGTAAAATTACTTTCTAGATATTAAGACAGTGCAGGATGTGTGTATATTCGGTTAATTAAATAATACCCGTTCTTCGTGCATTGCTCCAAGACATGAGACATGACAATTCCCGGTCTATTAAAAGCAACGTTTTGACACGGTAATGAATAGAATAAAATGATTTAAGTTTGAATTGTTTTTATCTTTATTCCAGATATGAATAAAAAGACATTAATTAATTATCTACATGTATTATCGACTTTCCTCGTAGCGCCACCCACTGCCAGGTCAGTATTTATTAAACGGCTGGCAGTCCCGGCTTTAATGGAATGTTGCGATTATATTATCTAATTAATGCGAGCGATACAGTCTATACGGCTACCGCGCGTCACATAACTATATAGTGTCTTCGTTCGTGCCTCATATATCGTCATCTTATTCGTCGCATTGTTCACGTTTCTTTCTCCTGTCGCGATATATCAAATAATAATCTAAAATTATAAAGCCGCCCGATTTTATATTGTATTTACTAACAACAATGTCGCTCTCTCGCATTTGCGCAAGCTAGATGTGTGTATTTAATGTTGCTTTTTTATTTTAACTCTTCAAACTTATAGCTGATTAAAATTCTGTACATTGATTCTCGAATTGGTTTTCGACTGGTCCAAATATGTTGTCAAGAAAACACATTTTCTTGACAATTACATTGTCAAGTATTTATTGTGATAATTCATCAGTTTCTGTTCTGGTATACTATGCATTAATAGGGATTAAGTTTTTTTAATCATGGCAATTTTGTTAAAAAAGAGTACCTTCATATTCATTAGAAAGGCCATAGTTTTTTTTACAAATAATTAAAAATCTATATTTTTTAATATCGAAGATAAAACTCCGGAAATTTTTGCAGTCGTGTCGTATATATATTAAAATTTTTTAGTATTTTCTCGTCGAATTAGGCTTGTGTGAAATATTGAGTATCACCCTGTTTAACAAATTGATACAAAGTCGACAATTGAAATACAATCTTGTCACAAGTTAGTCGATATTTCACATTTATTTGTGCTGATATTTAAAAAAAATTCTTTGTTCTTACTCTTATCTTAATATCTTGAAATAATCACGTTCACACTAGATTTTGAAAATTTTTGTCGCAGGGCACTATATCTGTATCGCTTACTTTTGTTCGATATACTTAATTAAAATCTCAGATCACGCATATTACTTTCTCTCTTTCTCTTTCTCTTTTATATGCGGTATAATGTTTTATAAATCACTTGATAATAGTAAGATAAACTTTATTTGTTTTAGTGGAAAGTAAAATTTATGATTTATCACGTAAATTATGGTTTGTCATATGTGAGGCTGATAGCGAACGTGTTAAACAATTATCTCAACATATGTTTTTCTATGTAATTTATCGATGTGTTCAATTCCATTATAAATTATGACTTGCTCTTAATATGAATCTTAATATGAATCTACTTGTAGTTTCTCGCGCTTTATATTATAAAATGGCTAACGCAAGTACGAGAAGCCTTTTTAAATGCTTCTAGTCTATTCGTAATTGGAAATTTATCCCTCTTCACTCTCTTATGACACAGGGCTAGCTTTAAAAGCACGATAAAATCAGATTTTAAACAGAGCGTTATTTATGTACATTATTTGTATATGCAAATGGTATTCTAACAGTACATTTGTATACATATGTAAATTTATACGCTTCCCCAGTCCTTTTCAATTTAGAAATATTAATATTAATGTATAACAATTTCTTTCTACTGTGTATCTCGTGTTAAGGTACCTAGTTCAGATGTTTCTATTACACAAACATCGTGTAATCTTTTGTAAAAGGCTTGCCAGCCGGGGTCGATCGAATGCGATGAACGGGGGCATGGCAAAAATTTATTTAAGGAAAAACAGACTTTTACAAAGTCAGCGCATAAATCTAATTAGCTGCCTCTTTTATTTAACACATCTCGTTTTCCCAGACTATAGTACGTATAGTCTACGCGAATTAAAAACGAATATGTGTTTGCGCAAATGCACATGTATATATGCACAGTGTCTATATATATATATATATACGTACAGGATGTTAAAAAATTAGATCTACAAACTTTGGCGGAATATAAATAACCTCAAGAGAACGTTTTTTAAGTAACAATATTTTTTTACAAAAAAAAATATTACTAGTAAAAAATATTTACTTTTCAACGTTTTTTATGTTCCTTCAAAGTTTGCCGGTTGAAATTTTTAACATCTTGTACGTATATATACATTATATGTGTATGCGCAGCAATGAAAATGCAATATATGTATAATATCAATGTATCACTGCTCCTCGCGTGACGAGTAGCATAACGAATGAATCCTCGATCTTGTTTAAAATGATCTCAACGATAAAAAACAGTTCTATGTATTTACACGACTTCTCTTCTCGCTTACACAGCACGCAGTTACCATCATATATGCGGCTATCTACATCGAGCCCTATCGTCGAACGCGAAAGCACTTGAACAACGTTTCGTTTTACCCTGATCTTTTAACGTCCAATGTTCAATGACAGTCGGTGAAAATCGGTAAGGTGTCTACTGTACTGTTCGCTCGAGGCGTGTTAGAATTTACGCGGCAGTGTTGGTTAATGAGCGACGAGAAAGTAGCGGGTGAAACGACGGAAAGTACCTCTCGAACATGCGCGAGATTGTATTATTTAGTGTTCAGATTGTGTCAGATGGTGTCTTAAACTTAACTTTAACGTTAAATGAATGTTGTTCAAATCAATGCCTTTGGTATCTAGCTAATAATACAAATTGCAAGAATTAAATTTATCGGCATATAGATGGATCGAGACTGCTGCTGCGATCAAAGCTCATCCACAGACTGACTTACAATTTCACGTGTCGAAAGAGCATTTTCCGCCGTTTTTGATATTCTAAAAACTTCTCAAGACGCTCATCGTTAGAGGCACTCTGTCCGCGATTAAACTGTCAACTGTCAAGTAAATGCGCACGTGTAATCGCATCGCAATCGTTATTGTAACGCCAGCAGAACCAGTTTACGCCGTTATATCTATAATCTCGCACTTCGGTTCCTTTCGTCAGAGTTTCTTCGAGGACCGCGTCGCCATGCTAACGGCGTAAAGTAAAAAAATCTAAATAACTAAATTATTAAACTTATAACGAATAAAAATATATAATACGCCTAATTAACTAAAAATTAATTGTACATACGATAAGATCAGTGCAACTTTTTCCAAATAATATTTGGATATTTTTTCATAAATGTTCTATGCAATATTCTCAACATAAAATATTGAGAATTAATATTTTTGAGTGGAAAAATATAATAAAAATAGTAAAATAAGGAAAAAGAATAAAGAACAAAATATAAGGAAAAATATATAAAAAAATATAACAAAATATAATTAAAAAAATATAAGAAAAAATATAATAAAAATAGTAAATTTAAAATTTACATTTTAGATATTTATATTTTAATTTAATTCCTCATAGTCAAGTCTGTTGAGAAAAATTTTGCAAGTCTTGCTATTTATAATCTAGCAGATTACAGATATAATTGAAATAATCATATGCGTTTTTCTTCTAACTTTGTTTCGTCACAACTTCATGTAACAATAATTTTTACCCTCATAGGTTTTTTAACAAGCATATTCCTCGAAGAAACTATATACTCTTGCCGCTATATACCAGTGAGAGCTAAGTTATTGATAAACATGCTTTCGTCCGTATTCCCCGCTATTACCAGTACTCACAGCACGGCAATAAGTGCACTACAATATTCGAATTAGTCTTACTTAGATCTCTCTCTCTCTCTCTCTCTCTCTCTCTCTCTCTCTCTCTCTCTCTCTCTCTCTTTTTCTATACTTCACTCCGTTCTATTGGATATCTTAAACAAAACGCATAAATGAGGCACTTGCCCGAATCTATACCGGCCATATTAACACTCCATTCCTGTTATAGATCAAGATCTGCCAACAATTAATACACGGAAGGCACGCCTCGTCTCTCGCGCGAATGCTTAAATGTTTCTACACAGTGTTTTTCGTTTTATCTTGCATCAGTCTAAGCACCTAACAGGCCACTGCTACGAACACAGTTCTCATATGGTATCACATTACATTACTACGGTTCAATCTTGTCGTCGTTGTTGTCGGCATACGCTTTCCCTTACATTCGACTCTTCTATTATTATCATCGAGACAAATAAAGAAAAAGACTTTAAATTGAATCCTATACAAAATGATTCCACGGTAGTTGCGAGCGTGGAACCGCGCGACGGACAATACTTGGCAAAGCTTGAAAATACCATAAAAAAGTAGATCCTGGGCTTATCACGAGATTATTCGCCGTCGATTATTACGTGTCGCTATGTGATCACGATCGCATTTTCCGACGCAACTTTCAGCTACGTGTTCATCGTGAAAAGAAGGAAGGGGTTTCGCTGCACGTAGTACCATATCAGTGACAGTTCCTAACTCTCCTTCGTAACGTTGTAGAAAATACATACAGTTATTTCTCACTTTCAGCACTGCTAGTTTCTCAGGTGCACAAAGTCACGTTGCTAGATGTTGCTCGTTATCAGACCATAAACAGAGCGAATCGCTTCGTCCGCTGATGCGAAAGTACTGTCACTCCCGCGGTGCTTCGTGAGTCAGTCCTCGTCGAAAGCACACCGAGTTCATGCCGTCACGTTTACGATAGTTCCCGTCCCTAAGCAGGAAATTGTCGTCCTCGCTGTTGTATTGGGCCAGAGACTGAGATCGCGGTGGCGGACTATGCGCGGCCATGTACGTGACCATGTTGTTAAAGTTTGGCAGGAACTGCGGGTTAAAGAGCGACAGAATTTTGTCGTTGAGCTCGCGCGGGCTTCGAGTGGGCACCATGTAATGGTCCCGCGTGTTGCTCGTCGCCCCGTGCCGATCGAATAGATCCTCAGCGGCGTGACGACGCCTACAGAGATCGTCAAGACTGTTCGCGCTGTCGCTGCCGCCGGAATCTTCAAGTTCGCAGGTCGGCACATTGATCAACGTCGTCTCGACGCACTCGGACTGGTGGTACTGAGTACATCTCTGGGCCGTCGCGGATCGCTGCTGCGTATCGTAACCATCCAAGTATTCCAGCGTGCAGACCTCGTCATTTATGATACTCTCGTAATGATCCTCGTAACGATCTTCGTCCAGCTTATGCGTGTTGTTGGTGTGGTCCGTGGCGATACCGGTGGTGAGGCTTGTGGGCGTCGTCCCGTCGTCGTCCTCGTCGTCGTCGCCGTCCTCGTTGTTGCGCTCGTCCGATTCCGCGAGGTCGGAGGAAGAGGAGGTGGAAGATGCGCCAGAACCCGTGGGGTCCTGTGGCAAGCCTCAAACGGCTCTGTGTCGCCTTCTGTATCATATGTACGTTTTCTTCACCTTTTGCACTGGCTTGTTTTCCGCAGACGAATTCGCGTTCTTGCCATTCGGGTTCTTGGGCGGTACATTCAGCACAAGATTGATGGACTTGTTGTTGAATCCGGGCGACTCCGAACTCTCCGTTAGTCGATTGAGTTGTTGCCGTTGTTCGGAGGGTTCCGGATACGACGAGCCTCGCAATCTCTGAGAGAACCAGAAACCGAAGGCGAAACCGGCCACCAAAGAACAAAAACAGGTCCCTATTAGCGCACCCGTCAATGTTTGGGCTGAGTATACCACCGGTGTCACGGTCACGCCTGTAATCAGAATGCAACAAGTTGGACAACAATATTAGAATTATCTCTTGCGAAAACTGCTCGCGCGTTCAATCTCTGGTGTTTGGAACGGAGAAGAAAAATTGAAGCGAAAATAAATAATATAAATAGAGAAACAGTAAAGATACAATCGATTTTTGCAGACATCACCCGCCCAAATATAATAAACGCGATAGAATGTTTCGTTATTGCAAAATCGAGTACCCTAGATTATATAGAATCATCACCTTTCTGATATAATTAAAAAGGTGATGATTCTATATAAAAAACGTAAAATAAGGTTTCGATTTGAGGTTTCGATTTTAAGAGAATTGATTTTAAAGAATTAGAAAATATACATATGTAATTTTGATATAAATCAGTAATGTGTCGAAGGATAGAGAATAATAACTAGAACAAATTTATCGATAACGCAAAAATTATATAGCCTTAAAATAGAAAAGACATTGATAAAATGTTCCATTTTTCAAATCCGAATTTCCTTTTGAAAACGAAGCTTCATATAAGAAATAGAAAAATTATATTAATATATTTCAACATTATTATTTTTATATGGAATCATCAGTTTCTCAGTTAAGTTCAGTTAATCAATAACGAGCTATTCTGTATGTTAGTGTATGGACAAGACAGTAGATTAGTTGCAAACATGAAAATAAATCTGCTTTGAAGAACAAAATACCATGGAAAAAGAATCAGTTTAAGCGGGTATTATGAGAAGGATTTTCGACTTCAAACAAGGTATATCGGCATGATGTGACGATGGACAATATCGCAGATGGTTACCTTGAGGCTCATTAGCCCTCGGCTGTGTACGGCCGTACTGATTTTCCCGATCCAATTCGATGATGATTTCATTCTCCCGTTCATCGGGCTGCTCGTCGCGCCCAATTTCGGACGCCACCGCTGGCTGGACGGACTTCGTTACCTCTGGAGTAATATTCACCAATATGATGATAGACGACAGATGATTACGTACAGAATGATTTTGCATACTTATTGCAACGTACATTAGGCACCATACATATGCCTTAATTCATACTCGGCATTAGGTTTAGAATTTAGACATCACATTTAGACATTCGTGTATCATGACTGTAAAGAAAAATAATCAAAATCTATTTTTTTCTGAATTATAATTTAATATTGTCTGTCGCTTAATAATTGTTTGTTGTTTTGCTTTTTAACTTCTAATGTATGAGATATTTGCAACTTCTAAATTTCAGTTTCAAACATAGTTCTAAATCATAGCGTGCATTAAGCATCATTAATATGAATATCTGACGGTGCGTCCGAGCTGAAAGTGCCGTGAAAATATACATAATAACGCCTAGTGTACGCATGAATATACTATGAAATAGCTGATCGTGAGCTGTGTTTGCCGTGCGAGCAGTATTCTTAGCGTAGTTGAATTTGTGAAAAATATTATTTAATTGTTTCAGACCTGACGCACATTATAATGTACATATACTTCTTCAAGAATTTTTCAAGTTTAAGTTTAGCTATACATTTTGGATATATATTATTATTATGTACACATATACTTTGTTCTTTTTTCAGAATAAACGCTGTTTTCCAATGAAACTTTTTAATTTTATTTTTCCGATTTTTCATCATTTTTCAAATCAAGTTTCATGTAAAATTAAACAGGAAACGTCAGGTCTGAAAATGTTTGATGTTTACTCGGAGTTACAAAGAGTTGTTCCTTAATATTTATTGCCCATATATTCTTTAGTAGCATATTCGACAAGAAAAGCGTGTCCACAAAAAAAACGACCACATATTAGGTTTATTTATATCAGCTGAGCTGTCTCTCTTCCATTTTTCACGTTTAAAATAAAATAGTTATATATTGAAGCTTGTAGGGGAGAAGGAGGAGAACAAAGTGGAGGAACTGTAATTAAAATAAATATACTTGATAAAGCTTTTAAAAAAAGTTTTGTGAGCGTTAAAAAAATTGCCTATTTTTTTTACAATTTTCTATTTAAAATTTTAATTTCCTATTTTACAATCTTATGATCTTTCTTTTACAGAACGAGTACTCTGAGTGCTGGAGAACAAACTTGATTATTCCGGTTGAAAGTACAAGTTTGAATAAATCACGGTACGTCCAAGAGCTGCACAGGAAAATTTTTAAAAATTTCGAAACTTTAAAAGCCATATGTTGAATTCATATGACATATAAACGTAAATACAATCTTGCTTGTTTTGAGCCAATAATGAAAAATGGGTTCGAGTGAACCGCTTTCGAGATATTCAGATAGTATGCATGAGTTTAAAGTTTGGGAAATTTGTGTCATTCGAACCAGCATGTATAATTTTTGCATTCGTTGTAGAAAAAAAAGTTAAAACGGAATCAGGTCACAAAATTGTTAAACAAGTGACTAGACAGCGGTACATTATCCACGCATAATATTATATAATTTATTTCCAGAAACAATTCACGGGCGTCTTGATAACGTATATAGTCTACATAAAAGACAGTACCTGGTTCGCGTCCGCAGCTTCGGTGTCTACCGGTTGGGATATCTTGGAACAGCGTCTTATCGGCGTCGTTGTCGTGGAGTTTCGTCAGCACTGCCACGCAGAGGTTCGCGGTCGCGTCCCAAGCGCAATGAGGATCTTGTAAGGCGACACAAGATCTACAAGTAGCCG
Source organism: Temnothorax americanus (assembly GCF_048541705.1). Classification (NCBI taxonomy): domain Eukaryota; kingdom Metazoa; phylum Arthropoda; class Insecta; order Hymenoptera; family Formicidae; genus Temnothorax; species Temnothorax americanus. The sequence goes on from NW_027509805.1 coordinate 118,831, forward strand.
CAGCAGGGGAGTCACAATGATGTAAGGGAACCGCGCGGATCTCAGAATCCGCGAACACCACCAGCTTGCTCGCTTCGCCAGCTAGATGAACCACCAGAAGGTCTTTGACCGCTTGGCCTGCAACAACGAATCGTGTGTTATTTCGTGTATTTAATAAACATTACTTTATGAATTGTAAAAAGACTTTACATGCTATACATATTTTGCGAAAAAGAATATTGTATTGTTTACCGATATAATTTACAAGTACATCTCTTTAAATTTTTGCCGGAAATAATACTACATATATACAAGAAGTACGCAAAGCTTCTTAGAAACTTTTCAAAAAAGCATCGAATTTCTTTTTCAATTCCAAGTCGTTCTTCCGTTTGACTATACTCTACATTCCATCGTACAAAAAGATTGCACCGAAACCAAACGCGCTGAAAATTCAAACTAATTCAGATAGTTTGCATTGCAATTGATCTATTCAAATTGGCCATGCGCATCAAATTTTTTCTCTCCCTTCCTCTTTATATTTCTCTTCTATCCTAAGGATTTAAATATGAAATGTCTCGAAAAGACAGATGGTTAAAAATGATTCAAATTGAATATAATTTCACACTATGACTTTAACACAGTGTAGCTTTAGCAGTATATAGTTAGGCAACATAAAAATAAAAAACTATGTATATTTTTTAAATTAATTAAACGCGCGAAATATATATAATGTGATTACAAAATTTACAGTAAACTTACTTACCAAATCTTAACACTTGAACATCGCTGACAATAACTTGACCGACATTGTCACGCGATTCTGGTGCACGCGTATTAAGCGCCTTCAAAACGCGGCCGTCATCTATATGCAACAAGTAAATCTCGTTAATCTCGCAGAAATATAAATCGTTGTTATTTCAAACATAACATATATTATTTATTATAATAATTATGTCATTATTATTATATAACATTATAATAGACTGATCATTATTTTAAATGTAATAATAATATGTAATTATGTATAAATATAATAATCAATAAATTATTATAAATAAATAAATAAATAAATAATTATACCTGTTCCGATATACAGTATATCGTAAGCTTTACCATCCAATGCCTTTACTTGAGGATCTACGGCAACTTTGGTAAATCTATAACTACAAACGTTTCATGTATTAATAGCATATATTGCATTACAAATATTTAGCCATTAATAGTATTAAAAATACGCGATCAAAATAATAACTTTAAAAATAACTTTCAAGAAAATTCAATAAAATTTACGTGAAAAGAATTCTCGCTTTTTTCCTAAGTGTATAATATATAATGCATTTTTATTTTTCAATTTAACTTTAAAAAGTACGTAATGTTAAAAATTGGAAAATTATAATAAATGATTATTTTCTTTGACAGAGAATATTGACTCAAAATTGAAAACAAATCCGTAATTAAAAAATGTTGCGTCAAAGTGTATTTAGGTAAAAATATTATGTACGTATAGGACAATAAATACGTTATGTGTTAAAAACATATTAATGAAAATGTGTTGCATCAATCGATCGGGTTACTCACTTGAAACTGGTTTTAGTTATCACAGGTAACGAAAAGTAGGATTGCACCGCGTCGTCCATGAGGGGATGCGCTTTGACGAAATTGACAGTGATGTCCGGAAGTGTTCTGGAATCGTTAACACAGGCACCGGGTCTGGGCTCAGGCACCTTTTCCGGAAGTACTCGCAGCCAGTTGCTGTTTATCGTCTCTTGCTCTTTGAAAGCACCCTGGAAGACCTCGAGAATGGCGTCCATAGAGAAAGCGCAGATAGCTGAGCCGCCGATGGAGTTTACCGGGGTCGTGAAAACCCCGTACACCAGACGCGCGGATTTTCCCGCGTATCGACCATCCGTAACATCGCTCGTTGACTCTAAATAACATATAAAAAATAATTCAAAATAATTTTTGTCTTATATATTCGCGTTGATAAGTGTAGACATTTTAAACATCTCTTGATCGAGAAAATATGTCATCAGTTACATAGAATGGTGAGAAAAAAATAGGTCTTGTAAGACACACATAGGACATGCGCAACAAAATAATTTGCAAGATCCAGTCGAAGTGACTATTACTCTATTACTTTTTAAGACAAACCATTTTCTGGTCGTCCAATTGAAGCTGATGATGGTATTATCTGCAATTTACTGACTTAAATTCACGAATATCGATTGAGAAAATTGCTCACATATTGAATATCGACGCTTCATCGACGCGGTATTTAATTTCACGTTATTCGTTTTACTTTTTCCGTTCTATTATCGTACTCAAACCAAACATTTTCTTCTTGCAATTGTCATTTAATTGGATAATTAAAAAATTCAAGTTAATGAATTTTCGATTCTAATAACAATTCCATTTGTTATCAATTCCTTTTACACATTTTTAACTTGTTTGATTTTATAAAACGATGCTTAATTACGCGGCGACATTAATAAACAACTGCCATCATTAGTCTTATCTTAGTTCCGCTATTAGATACAAAGTTCGAACAATCACGGGAGCAGCCTGCGATTTCGCGGTATCTCTCAGACATCTGGAGACACGCCAACTTTGCGGAGCCAGCATTTGGGATTTCAATTCGATATGCGCGACGACAATATTCTACGAGAATAGAGCACTCCTCTCATTCATTCTCCATTCATTCCTACCGGTCCTAAACGCGATAGTGCACGGCTATTGTGCTTCACACTCGAGATTAGTCCATTTCGCTGTACGATAGATAGCTAGAGTGACTTATCCGATTGCGTTGTACGTGTGGAATGGACGAGAAATCCGAAAATCAATGTGTGCCAAAAAATATCATGTAAATATAAAAAAAAAAACATTTTAGAAATATTAAACGTACGAATGTTTTTATTATAATACTGCTAAATAGACATGCTTGTTATTACAAAAGAATGTAATTTCCTATGCTTTTTGTAATAATAATAATGCGTTTCTTTCTAATATTCATATTTGCGAATAATATAACAGTTCCTTCTCTTACGCGTTAAAACATTGCATGCAAATATTAGAAGTGCAACTATCGCTGCAACACAATAATAATAATGTACGATATTTGTAAGCAATGTTGCCATTCTTCCCATTCTATATACGCAAATATAAATATTAGAGATATAATATGTATATCAACTTACGCAAAACAGCGCATAACAGCATGCATCTTTAATTTTGGATAGATTTGCGGATGCCCGCATTATGTACTATTTCTAATATTTGACAAGATAAAACAAAAGTGAGATTTCCAAACATATTAAAAATGAAATATCTTTAAAAATAATGTTTCAAATATAAGTTTTTCGGGAGAGAAATGTGATGTATGTAATAAATCTTCTATATAACATGTGTTTTTATAAAACATTAACGTCATCAATATTTTTATAAATAGAAAAAAAAAATATTTTTTAGCGTAATTTTATTCTGTCTCTCTAGCCCCATTTTGCATGTAAAAGCAAGGTTATTCTGCATATTAAAAGATAAAGTCATAAAAAAATGAATAGTTTATGTCGTTTATGAGATATTTCATATTATATTCTGAGATATTATGATATAAAAATATGAAATATTTTGCATCAAAATATTCATTTTTTGGTAACTGTATTTTAATATTTTTATACACAAGGTAATGATATATCGATGTATATTTAAAAATACATTAAAAAATATATGATAATTATATGTATATGCAATTATAAATATATATAATTTGCAATATATGATGTAGCATGTTTTAAACAAATAACATGAAATATTAAATCCAACTCCAGTCACTCTTTCTAACAGATATCTTGAAAAGAGCAACTTTTAAAGTCTTCAAAATTGCACTTTTTTTCTTACAATATTTCGTAAAACGCGAAAGTATATCGGGGCGGAAATCTCTGAAAACTTAAAAAGTAGACGAGCGCGGTATATGTACTAACAAACTAACAATAAGTAGGAACTAACATGGCGCAGAATCGAAGAGGCTCTCTTACGAGGACCTTTTAGGAGCGTGCGAGAGCCCTCATTTGAAACTACTCGGGCGTAGTCACGATCGAAGCCGCGAAAGGACCACGCATATGCATACTCACGTATTTCGTTGAAATAGAAGGGGTACTCTCCTGGTACCGAACAGTTGAGTCTCGCTTTCAGGAAACTCGTCCATCTGTCGCTAAATGCGTGTGGCCCGCCCTTATCGTGCTGACAGACTCTGCCAACTCGCGAATAGACCGACTGTAATGTGGATCAAACTTGTAAAGCAATCGATTTTTACTTATATATTATATATTTTTTTATTTCTATATATATATATATATATATATATATGTATATATATCTTTACGAATCCATATTATTTCCTTTATTATATCATAAGAGATCTTTCTTTAAAACGCGTTCAACATAAAAATTACAGTAGAGAATTTGTTTAATCCTAACAAGTTAAAAATAAAGAGGCGCATGCATGTACATGCATTGCATGTACGATATACAATTAAAACTATTTATAAATCTTCAAATTTTAACAAATTTTCCTTAAAAAGGAATCAGAGGCAAATGCGCTATATAAGAATGGAGAAATATCGAATTAAAAAAAAAATCATAATCTCTCACCTTTCCGCAATTCATGTATTCCACGGCTGTTTCGCGATAAAAGAAGAATACATAATCCTGATACGCGAATGAACTGACAAAGTTGGGACCTGAAATAACAAGATTGCATCGAATTCGATTATCGAAATTATTCTACAGAATGTTGTATGTACATATTTTACAGCACAATTCTTTTTTACTACATTATTTATTCAATAATAAAAACATATAATTGTGTCGTTTTAAGACTGACCTAAATGTTACGGATAATTACTTCCCGCTTCTTATAAATTTACATAATTTACATGATATAATGTATAAATTTACATAATTTATATAATTCCTTATAATTATATATTATAATCTGTATTATAAATTCACATATTTCAATAAATTCACCTGATATTTACATAAAGTAGCGTTTCAAAATCAAATTGTTGGTTTGGTAGTTTGGATCGTTATCGTGTGATAGACAATTTTTTACTTCTTAAATAAGACGATTTCGTAATTCTAATCATTTTGATATTTCTATTACACTTGCGTTTATTAAAATTTCAGATAACAGGAGAAGCAAATGTGTAAGTTAAAAAGCTCGTGTAATTATTAAAGTAAAGAAAAATTAAATTTCTTGCTTTAATATAAATTGCAAGTTATACAAAGTTAATTTCTAATTTCATAAATTTATTTAGCAAGTACTGTAAAAACAGTATAAAAAAATCTCTATGTATAAACGCGCATATTGTAATTAATTAAATCTTGAACGATCTTACAGAATCGAATGTCGCAGAGACTGCGTTTGCGCAGAACGTCCCGTATAAATTTATAAAATTGTGAAATATCATCGCGATGAGAAAAATATGCTCCGTATTCTGATGTCTATATAGGAGCTTACCATTCAACTGATTGAGATCCGAGCGCTCGGTGCGAATTTTCTCCCTGTGAATTAGCGGCTCGCCACCGGAGAAGTCAGCCACCGTCGCGGCGTATAACTGTCCCTCTGAAACATGCATAAACGTTTCCGTCAGTCAGTCGCACCTTCCACATTTGCAAGCTAAACGAGCGCCATCAGGTCGATGGTTATACAGCGGCTCTCAGGGTTAATTCATCCTCCTACTAACGCGTCTCTCGGAAATTGATGCCCGTTGAATTTACGTACGACGGTACTATCCGCAGGGTGGTTCGTGGTGCGTGTGCACGCACCGGGGTGACGTTCTATGGCATGACCGAACTTTCGCTCCCCGCTATCAAAGTCCTCGAAGGACGAAGGGGAGGCCTTTGGAGCCCCTAAACGATGTCATATCTTTAGTCTTCGCGAGCGATTATACCGAACTTAACTTCGTCAGTCATTCCATGAATTCACGACTTTTCCATATTAATTTCAGCATAATTGCATACGTTAGCTCCACGTGGATTATTAAAAAATTAAGTTTAATAGTCTGCAAATTCCGTGCCAATATTGTCTAATTTTAATTAGCACAATGTTGATATATATTCTTCATCAATCTCTGTTCTGCTTCTCTATTAGGTATATTCTTTTTTTTTTCGTAAATTCCTCAGTGGAAAATAGTAATGTAAGACCCATTTCAAAGCGGTTTGGTTATTAATTTCGAGCATCTTATATAAATAAACATTAATTCTTTAATTAGATCAATAACGAACAAAAATAAGTAAAAATTGGAGATATTTAATAAAAAATAGTCAGCGAAAACAGTGTACTTAATACTTAACAAAAATGGATGCAAAAGTCATTATAATTATTTAAGTTATAATTGTTAAGAAAGATTTGATACTTTCAAGTTTTATTCATATTCTTTCTTTCAATTTAATCAAATATATGAAGATAAACGTAGTAAAATTTAAAATAAACAGCTGTCTTTATCTGCATATATTTTATTAATTTTATAGTCATGTAATTTATTTATACTGTACTAAGTATTTGCTTCTTCATTGAAAGTTGTCTATTATAACATTTACAACTCGAAAAGAAAATAATAGATGTAGTATCGTGCGAACAAAGGTTCCGTAAGGGAATTTAAACGCAAAAGGCAGGTAGCGTGATAATATTAATGTTAAAACGGGAGAAGAACATACATAATCACCAAAGAGTACTAGAAACCCTAGTTCTATTAATATTACGTTGGTGACAAAGGAGACTTTGTCATAAAATATTTGTCAAATGGTTAAAAATAAAATTACATAATTTTATAATAATTTTTTCGCACCTGAGCCCCAAACCCACATTGTTAGGTATTAATATAATGTTCTTTACCTACAAGAAAACTTTATTTCTTTCTTAACCGTCTTAGGAAAACGACTATATAAACTTTTGTAAGATAAAGAGAAAATCTATTTCAAATGGGTTAAAAAGTTCGTAGGTTTGTTATAGGCAAAACAAATTATTAAGAAAATTATTAATGATCTATAAATATATTCGCACGATGACATCATGATTTGCTTATTATAACTGGAATCTGAAGAGAGAATCTTCATAAGAATTACATGATAATTCGTATTTATAGATCAGTAATATTTTTCTATTAAAATTGAATTACGTTACTTCAAATTTAATAGCATGTACAAATATAAATGTAGAATCGGTGTTTGAAATACCCGCTAAAATTAAATTTATCAAAGATGTATATGTATTTTCATTAGTATCGTACATATAGAATCAGTCAGAATAAATACAGTACATTTAATGAACGAATTAACTAATATAATGAATATAATATTGGACTATAATTCGTAAAAGATAAAACTAATATGTAATAAATAATTGCCAGTTTTATAAACCATCCCATTTAATAAATCAGTCAAGTAAGATAAGTCATTCCGTAAGTTTACAAACATCTGCGTTCAAATATAATACAAATATATCTTATTTACCGTTATACCATACTATGGTTACATAAATGTTAAAATAAGTATGATACGTTGTGCAAAAGAAATAACATGTCTATAGAAATCAAAATACAAATATTGATAGATAGATAAAATTTAAAATAATTATTAGGTTCAATATTACTTTTCATATCGCAACTGAAAATAGTAAAAAAGAATACGATTCCAGAATGAGGATGCACCGCATATATAAAAAAATGAGAATTAATTTTTTACACATGCTTGCGCTCTTGTATTAGCATAAACGAGGGGATCAAGCATTTTGAAAGCAGTTTGAAATATTCGCATGCAATTTTGAAGTGGTGTTGTAAAACCGATTCCACGTTGAAGAGCTTATTTTCTACGGATGTGGAACAGCTTGGAATAACTTTACATAGTTTTCGAACACATTTCTTCTTCTAAAGTACGGATTTAACTCTCTCTTATTCTCGCTGTCATTTTCGAAATTATAAATTTTTTCTTGCTGTTATCCGTAGGAGGAACTTTGAGACATGATGTTTACCATCTCTCCAAACTTAAACAGCAAGGAATCGACAGTACATCTTTAAAACTACAAAAATAGCGGAAACAACAGATTTTATATGACAAATTTTTCATATCAAATAATATCAGTGGAAATAATTTCAGCAAAACTCAGACAAAACCTTCTAACCGCATATCATATAATAATAAAGCTGTTAGTGGAAAATCGAGTAAATTTGTTGAGTGCAGTTTGATTGCCATAGATCAATGCTATTTAAATGTTTATACAACAATAAATCTGCTCGATTTCTGGCGTCAATCTCTCTGCCATACCGCACTCGGTAGATCTGCTCGATATCTACCACCGATATGCTTTCATGTTATGTCTGCACAGGCTCGCCAGCAGTAATGCGGATGCAATTGACGACAATCTGTTGTAATATACTGCTACCAAACTGCTAGTATACCGTTATCGTTATGCCTACTGGATATACTGTAGATAATAAGTAAATAAATATATCCGGAGAGTAAATTGCTAATCAAAACTGTGTACATTTGCCAATATCCAATTAACATAGAATTGTTGAACAATTCTAATACTTTGGTGTAACGGCTAAGTAGGTTGAGCAATATTCTATTTCAGTAATGATAAAATAAAAAGTATAGCACATATGTTTATATGGTGTATGATATAAGACATAATTTTTAATAGTTCAGTTAGACTAAAAAATAAAGTTTGTTTCATGCTACGTCTTTATCTTCATAATCAAACAAAATACTTAAGTTCCGATGTTGAAAATTTTATTTTTAAACACACATATGTGCGCGCGCATAAAAATAAAATTTTCAATTTGCCGAAGAACTTTTATTTGAAGAAAAGCTCGTCATCTTGTGAGAATAATCCCGTACGCGAACAATTTTTCTCAGTGTCGCGTGCAATCGGTCGCAAAATCCAGGAAAAATCCATGGATTTTGATCGTTATATGTATGTTTGTATAGAGTACATATAATGCGTCGGTATACACAGCGTTGGTATTCACAGTGCGACTGCATTTCCTCCCGTGTTCCCGTAAGAGATCCTCGAAGGATTCGCCACCGCGGCTCCTCGCGGGGCTCCCATATTTCACGTTCAAAAAGCACGATGGGATTTGAGGCCGGCCAACGTATGCGCGCGATAAGTGTATATAGCGGCCGGATGGTCATATATAACGGGGGCGAGGCAGACGTTAGACTTAGGGGGATGAACGTGCCCGTTGCAGGCTACAAATCTACGGTGAGCCCGTGGCAACGCCGAAGCTCGCGAATATCGTGTGAGCGCCACGCGCGTAATACCTGCGGGAAAGAGGCTTGGCTACGTAGCGCGCAACCCCCGAGCAATCCCGCGCTGCATCCCTCTGCTCGCATCTCGTATCCCGCGAGCGGGACACGTAACGCGCCGCGCTACGCCGCGCCGTGTCGAGATCTGGGGTTGCGTACGCGCTATACTTAGGGGTGATTTAATGCACCGTTGCGTCGGCGACGCATTACGCCGGTGCTGTCGTCTTCGCGAAAACTTGACGAAAGTTTCAGCAGATAGCTATGGGTCGCTGTTGAAAGCGGAATACGGAATACGGAATAGAGCCGCTAACAAAGCATAATACATTATAACACGGGAATGAAGAGGATTTCGAACACTAAGCGGTTTTGAATAATGATATATCTCTTACGTGTGAGTTTCGATTGAAGAATTCTCATTTTTTCGAACAAAAGCTTATTGTGCTATGAGAAATACAGCTACACAATTAATATACAGGATTGTCTGAAAAATAACAATTTTAATTAAAAACTGACTAAAAAAAAAAAGGAATTCAAAACTGCCATGTTTTCCAAACTGTCCTTTTCGCAATTTACATGTACAAGTAGACTTTTTAAATATTTTTAAACATTTGTGAAATAAACCATAAATAATTTCAAGATAAAAATCAGAATATATATCTTTTTCTAATCGTAGCAAAAACGAAGTGCTTTCAATACATATAATTTTCTTTTATTTATTAAATATTTTAATAAAAACGCGCGGATGGAGTTGAAAAATAGAGTTAAATATACTCAAATACGCAACGTTATCTGTAATTAAAAAAACTACGAGCGAGCGTACAAGCGTACACCGATTGCGGATACTAGCCGGTGTTCAAGCTGATGTAGCTTTACGAAAATAAATGTTGAGGGTTTCGCCGTCCAGAAATAAAGCTTCTAAAAAGATTTCGTAAGATGACGAAATTCCTCGACGCGCAGGAAAGAACGGTAGCTTGCTCGAAGTGGAAGCAATATAAGCACGCGCATTGCAGTGTCAGTACAAAGAAGCTATTGGTAAAGCTAAGAGACGAAATTTTCAGAGAAGACCTTCGAAACGGCAAGACTCTGTCAGATCATCCCAAAATCAACGGATATACGATGATAGAACGCATTCTAGTTCCCACGAGAGAATATATATCTTCTAAGAAGAAAACCCTGAACCATTTTACGAGACGTATTTTAGATTCGAGAGCCAGTGAACTAAATTCGCGGAAATTGAAGAATGCGGAAAAGATCACACGTATGTTCGAATTAAAATGATTCAAGATTGCAAATGACATTAAAAAATATCTGTGATACTGGTTATTCTTAGCAAGCATTAACATATGTATGGAAATTAGAAAAATTAATTTATATATTTGAAGTAATATATAAAGAAGCATATGTTTTAAAAAGTTTTTCTGTTCACAAAATTCTAAACGATAAATTTTCAACTTTTTAAAATTTTAATCCATTAAAAACGTTTCTCAATTCATCTACATGTTGTAGATAATGGGAGGAAAAAACCAAGGTGTACACTTGTGTTTTTGCAAACTGTTCCACTTCTTAAAATCAACACAATACATTTTTTAAAATTTTAATGAATTTACAGCACCAATTTAAAATAAGCGGTACACACTTGCATTAAAGAGAGATAAAATATAATAATAAAATAAGCTTTCACATATGCGAAATCTGAGTTTCTTTCAAGCTTTTTCAGAATATTCTATAATATATTCTATAATACAAAAATCTAAAAACCTATTTACATATTTTTCAAAATAAAATATATAAGATATACAATAATTATAATTAATATAATTTATAATGAACGAAAACTGACACTATTGTTTTAGTTATATATCTTATTATTATAATGTATCCGAGATAATGGATAATAAATAAGTTATGGTATGTGTGCGTAGTGACTGCGTACAATGCGTATACGCTTATGCTTTAATCATTTATAATTTATATCGTCCTATTATATTTTACTTCATATTGTCCTTCCATCTATTTATTCTCATCTCATTAATACCGAACGCATAATTAAATACAAAAAGTGATATTTAAGAATAAAAAAATAGTTTGAACTTTACGAAACAATTGCGTAATTAATAATTAAATATAACTAATAAAACAAGAATCTATACCGATAATGTATCAATTTCAACTTTTATTCCTTGTATTGCAATCGTATTTTTAGAAAGTTGCTATGTGGCAAAGTCGTCGAGTATATGTTTGAAGATATGAAGATATGAAGAATAATAAAAAAAGTTAAAAAAAAAAAAAAAACGTCCACTACTGATAAACCAGAATTATATAGCGGAAATATGAAAAATATGACAGTTGATTTTATTACTGTCACACATTCCAAATTGTAAGATCATATTAATAATGTTATAAAAATATGTTATAAAAATATGTACATTGATTTTCTTATTATTGTGTTTTATTGATAATGTTATTTTTTAGTTTTAATCCGAACTTTTTCTAAAGAAATATTTATACCGAATTCTTAAATAAACAATATAAGAGACGATACGAAAAATTTTAGACATTCCGCCTCTTTTAAGTTTCTTTTTGTAATCACATTATTCTATCGAAGATCAAATGTACAAACACATCTCTTACAGTTTGGGTCATGCGCCCCGGCGGACACGCCATTTTACACGTAGAAATATCAAACATGTATGTAAAACGACTTCATTGAAGCAAGGCATCGCTTGCTTTGCCAGAGTATTGATTTACCGTTGCACTTTGGCGAACATTATACGACGCGCGCACGTGCCTCGTAATCAGCAAATTATAACGTTCAATGTATGAAACTGTACGTTATACGTCACGTAAAAAATTTCTCGAGCAAATGCACAAGATACATTTTTAAATCGAATTATATCGGACTTTTACATCCTCAAACGGCATTATATCAATATTTCAATATTGATGAAATGTGTTGTTATTTGCGAGCTGAATTATTTATGTGTCATATAAGTAATTATAACATAATTTGTATTTTGCATTTTTGTACATCAATATTTTTTTTACTATACATACCTATACGTGTAATGCTGATACAATATAGTATAGAAATATAAAGAAATATAAAAAAATTTTATATGAAGCTTTACTATAATACTATTACGACAAATTTTTGAATAAATTTTGAATTGAATAATAAAAAATATTGACATATATGTAAGGTGTGTTATATGTTTATATGATAAAAGTAATCTGTAATAAATAACAAAATGCTATATAATATATAGCCTGTGACGTGACGTAGTGTAAAATATCTTCCACTACTGTTTGCTATTTAAAATCATCTATATTTCTAGGATAATAAAGTTGAAATTAATGGGTGCAATAGATAATAGTAACAGATTTCGCACTATATATATATAATCTGACAGTGAGACATCTCTGACTAATTCCAGAGCCAGTTCAATTCTTTCTTTAACGATTCTTTAACGCGTGTAAAGTCCATTCATCTTTAACCCTTAACTGGGGCAGTGTACATACTGCGTAACTAGAGCACATGGTTTTCATGAACTGATCTCCCCTTTCATGCTAAAAATAGCAAATACATTAAAAATAAGTTCACTGCAGGATAAAGAGTTTCTAGAGAAACTTTAAGAGAAACAAATAAAGTAATTTAAAAAACAAGCAAAAAACTAAATCTATTGAATATAAACAGAACCCCCCCCCCCCTCAGCTTCAAGATATATAATATATATTTTTAAAAGAGTTGTTCAGATTTTTTTAGAACCATTACATTGGTTAAGAAGATTGTGAGGAGAATCAAAACTGTAATAAAATATTATTTAAAAAATAAAGATACTTTTTCTTCCACAGCATAACCTTGTCAACAAATTCAAATAAAAATATAATTATCTTCTTCGATATAAAATAATACTGAATTATAATAATGACAGAAAAAAAACTGATCGTAAAGAAATACTAAATTCTGCAAACTATATATATATACAGACATATGTATGAAATCGCGCCATATATGAGTAATTGAATACTTCCCGTACTTGAATTCCTCCGTACGTGATAATAAAAAAGGGAATAGTTTTTAAGAGAGAGAGAGAGAGAAGAGAGAGTTGTCTGTCATAATGATTCACGCATATTTATCACATTCGCTATGGATGGGACATGGGACACGCAAATCATGCGTGTATCTTAATCGCCTCTGTGCGGAATGTACAAGGACTCGTGATATTCGCGTCGAGCTCCTCGTTCTCACAAGCTACTCCACTCGTTGTAGAGCGGTCGAATCTCTCAAGTGGCACTTACCATCGTCAAAGCCACGCGTCGCCCGTCAAATCTGGTATGTAGTGTAGAACATATGTTTCAAAATGTAATAAAAATGTTCTCGAGATAAATGTTTTGCGCGGACGGACGGTTTTTGAAACTGCACAGAGTGGCACGGACGTCACGCAAAAATGTTTCAATAATACTACTATCACATTGATCGCGCCGAGATTGCTTTCATCCACGAGAAAATGTCTATTCCTTGGGGAATATCACTTAAATTCCTCCGAAAGAAACGATATTTTAGGGACTAAACTTCTGTATGTTACAACTTACAGTCAAAATTTTATTTTTTGGAGTTTGTTTGAAAAAAATAAAATTCTTCAAAGTTTGAAAGAATATTAATTTATGTGGTTTTTGAGCTCATCGATTTAGTTGATTTCGCATAGCTTATACAATTGAACATTATTCTATAATTACTGTAAAAGAAGAAACTTACCGGCGAAAACTGCTGTGCTGTTGTGTCGTGGGTCGTAAGGACAAAGTCCCAAACCATCCGTATCGTCTTTCTTTATGTACGCCCCATCCTAAAACACAAACAAGAAATTCAGAATTACAACATTTTTGCATAGATATTATACGGATATAGAATGTGTATAAAAGAGCATGCAACTTTTTCATAAAAACACAAAACGTTTTTTCATACAAGAGGTAGTTCAAATGTAATTTGAGGTCGTCAAGATAAGTGAATCACTCTGGACATGAAGAGTATCGCAACTGTGAAAAAAGGGGATTTAATGTTAGTCACGCTATTTCCCGGAAACGTGAGACGCGAGAAGCGGCTCGAAACTTCCTATCAGGAAATTGATTTTTCTTATGCAACACAGCTTTCTATTCAAATATTCATTTACATTTATGCATCCGTGGATATGCATTATGTTTATGTGTATATATGTAAGTGGGAAGTCGTGTAGTACCACTCTACAATAATATAGTTTCAAGATATATTGTATATGCAATTTAATAACTAATTCAAATCGTAATTGTACCGCGCGCGTATCTTTTTAACTATATGTTAATGGATAATCAAAATACAATATAATTTGTCTGGCTGTATCAGCCAGACTTTCAACCGTTTGCTGAAACGACAGTCGACGTGATAGTAAAATAATTATATCGAATCAATTATGAGCGTGACCTATATGCTTTATCAAATGGCTATGCGATGATTACGACGATTGATTAGCGATTTTAATACTTTCCATTGATATTTCTTATAATTGTTACGTGTGAGCTACGTAATGAAAACGTTAGTGTCAATCAAATATACACGTACTTGCAAAAGTCAATTTATAAGTATAGATACTTGTTAATTTCAACACTCCTTTAAAGATACCAACATTTAATAATAAAATTAACAATGTAACACGCTAATCAGATTTGTAATATAATGAGCGCAGTCACGCTCTAATTACTCACAGGACCACAGTATCCGAGATTGACACTCTCTTCATTTGTTGTTGCCACAGGTACAATATATATATCTCTTGTTTAATATTATTTTCATGCATGTTCAATATTGATTTTAGTGTATACAACAAATTCTTCATTCAGAGTAAAAATATCGATATTGTGATTTACCGCAAATGTAATAATATATCTCTCTCTCTTTGATTGACGTATCAATTTATGTTTATACCATACTCGTTGTGCACTATATATATTTTGGATATCATCTATGTCCGTGACAAATGTCGAAATATTACAGCGATGCGCTCCGTTCTTACTCAATTCTGTAAATAAATCCAAGTTACGTAACGATTCGGCCAGTACGATTGTTTTCGACCTACAGGAGATAGAGTAATAGCAACAGAGTAATAGAATTATTAACGTCGTCGTATCGATACAAAAAGCTTGAAATCTCGTATTCGTCGTTCGTACTTGTCTCTCACCGTATTGCGGCACCGTGATTGAGTTTGTTCGCGACCTACAGGTTTTACGAACGTTCGTATATATCTAGAGCAAATTTGTGGTACAATAAACTGACTCAATAGACGATTGGAAAGCGAGTAGGACAAGCGAAAAATCTGCGTGTTGTTTTAGATTCCTTCATTTTGTCTACCGTCTAATTTCTCTTTTTATAGAATCGAAATAAATAAAATGTTGCATATTTAATCGTCAATAGAGTTTAAAATCTATTTCAAGATTACTCTTAGAAATAATTCTTTATAAATTAATAATTGAAAATTAATTAATTAATCTTATTATATTTATCTGATAGGAAAATATATTATTATGTAAAATATTTTGTTATTAATGAGATGATAAAGTAACTTCAAAGATAGATTTAGCAATACATGCTTATACAAAAAATTGTATTATATTATATTAGAATCATTTTTACTTCAAAGGACATATTACAATGAGAATTTTGCAATTGTCTGATGAAGGATAGTTTCTGCTTGCTATGTGTTTCGCGGTATGAATGCTCGTCATTGAACTGTAATGACATCGTTTCGAGTCGTTGTTCATTGTAAGCCGCATTCGCAAACGTGTACAGACGTCGAAAAAAAAATATATATATATATCGGAAAATCCGCTTGGTGCAGCGTAAGACAATTAAAAAAGTTGCAAACGAGACCGCCGCGGCCGGCTACAGTAATATCCCAAATAACGTGAACAGTGTCGCAACTCGTGCATGTATACAACAATGCATGTAAAGAAATTGAAACGCAGCGGGGCTATTCGACGCAAACGGCTATTCGATACACTGCAGCCCGCAGTTGAGTATTCCGAGACGCTGGTTGAGTCTCACGTACCTTCTAGGATCCTTTATATTTCTTCCGTTCGTTTCTCTCTAAATCTTTTCTTCTCTCTACTCTCCCCTTTTTTCTTTCTGCTCTCCTTGCTTGCCACGTATTCCCGCTTCATCTATTCTCATCTACTGGCAAGCGGTATCGTAACACGGCCAAGACGAGAGATAGAGAATCGCGCGATAACTATTCTCAATCTATACCTATACTTTTTCAGTTTATTTAATATCATTTAGAAATAAATAAATTTTTACGTTGATTCTTTTCCGACAAATAGAACAATACATATTTTTTTTAGATTAATTGGAGGATTTCTTGATTTATTTTTAATTATTTACAATAGAATATGTATATTCATACATATAATATTATTATATTATTTATATATTATTATATTATATAATATTATTTTATTCAAAATTATCTTGCAAATCTGTCAAAATCTTTTATACTCTTAATAGAATACTTTGTATACGTAAACAACATATGTTTTCGGTGTTTTAATATCAAAGTTTACCGGAATAATTCGAGGCATTGCCGTAAATTTTGCGAGAAAACAATTGCGAGGCGCTGCAAGAGACAATAACGAAGACGTAGACGTGTTCGCACTTAAGATACTATAAGTAACGGCCTGATTTGTAGCAAGTAGGAAAACTTCATTATTTTAAGGACGTTCTCTCGTCCTTATACTAGAAAAAAATCGATTTTCTTAGGATTTTCTTGAAACTGTGAATATACGTTAATTTAAGTGTGCTTTATGCGTGGTATAAATTTCAGTACCTCTTCCGGTATAAAAAATCAAGATACTGAGCCTCAAAGTTTCAAAAAAATTGTTTAAATTTAATTTTTTTAGTTTTGGCATGTTTTCCTTATAAAACTCGACGAGAGGAGCAACTTTGGTCCTCTTGGCCAACCTCGTATCTCTTACAGTTTGGCCTGGAAAACCTTTTCATTAGTAAAAGTTGAAACTTTGAGGCTCAGTATCTTGATTTTTTTATACCGGAAAAGGTACTGAAATTTATACCACGCATAAAGCACACCTAAATTAACGTATATTCACAGTTTCAAGAAAATCCTAAGAAAATCGATTTTCTCTAGTATAAGGACGAGAGAACGTCCTTAAGTTACACACTATTCTTCTTCAAGTATTTAGTATATGACAATAAAAACGTTAATATAAATACATAGCTGTTATATAAAAAAGCATTTTAATGGAATTAAGGCAGTCCCGCTTTAGTTAAAAAATTGTCTTTCTATAAATCGTGCTATTTGCAAAATAATGGATTCATTTATCGTAAATTCCAATTTAATTTTAGAACCTTATCACAGAGCAAAAAATTATTAATAATAGTAAACTGTTTTATTATTAATCACTTATAATTCATTATAATAATACATTGATAGCTGGTATTAAATTATGGTACCGTTGTTAGTATAGACAAATACTAGGTATCGAAGGTAGGAATACTGGATGTGACAGGATTATTCCGCACATATGAACATGCACATAACGCGCTCTAATCTCGCTCAATGGAGTTATATAACAGCCTGTAAGTAGATGTAATTACAGCGTTCAATGAAATTTAATTATAGCTTAATCTCTGTGTTTTTAAAAGTCTATGTTACCTGAATCATTTTGTTCATAGCACTTTAAATTGCAACATGATATATATATGTAATATAAAATTTTTTCTTTTCTATAATAATACTTTCAAAGAATATCTGTATTTGATAC
Organism: Temnothorax americanus; assembly: GCF_048541705.1. NCBI lineage: Eukaryota > Metazoa > Arthropoda > Insecta > Hymenoptera > Formicidae > Temnothorax > Temnothorax americanus. The sequence continues at coordinate 136,921 of NW_027509805.1, forward strand.
ACACAACATAGAAAAGATTTACAATAAATATAATTAAATATTTGGTATCTAAAATTCTTCTCTTTCAATTTTTATAAAGTGTACCAACTTTGAAATTACATCCCGTTTCACGTTAAACAATATTAGCTAGCCGCGTGACTATATTATGAAACCGAACAAATTAAAGGTATATACTTCTTAAATCGTGATATGCGAGAAAGATACTACACTTTCGCGGTGCGCGTATATATAATCTTGCGAGAGGTGTAATCATACTCATTAATTATTTGCTGGTTTACACGGTGAGATTTTCCGTTGTAAATTTCGTGAGATATTGCTGTAATTGCGAAACACCGCGGGGAACGACCGCGAGTTTCATCTTCACACATTCGACCTGTCGCGATATAATTTGTGCAAAGTTCGAAAACTTTCGAGTGTAAACTGCACGGTCCTCGCCTCCCACCGACATTGTTTCCCAACGATCAGGACACAATGCCATGCGCTCCTGCGTGACAATGTACCGTTCACTGTTCCATCGTCCGGATTATCGCAATCGCAGTGGAAGTTATGTGCTGTACGTTTAATACATCGATACAGGTGTAAATAGATGAGCGAGTAAGCAAACAAAGCGATAACTAAGTTTACGCATATCGTTATTTTTATTTTGATTTATTATTTATATATATTTATTCATTCACATTCATTCACGTGATTTATGACACGTCCTCGTTTAAATAAAAATATAAGTATAAATAAACAAAACAAGCAATCCGTTTCATTTTCCAGAAGATTATGTTTGAAAATTGAAAAATTAATATCCTTTGTCTTTTTCAAAGTTGAATAATAAGCTTCTGTATATAAATTGCGATCCACAGCGTATTTATGTTGCGTATGGTTGACTCAATAAAAACAAATTTTATCAGTTTAAATAAAAAGTCTTACTTAAAAAAAGGAATGAGAAAAACTACCTATAGGAATTTGGTCTTATTGAAAAATGTTCGTGAAATATCATAATGGAAATCTTATTTTCATGCGTGATTTACAACAATTTCTATCGTAATCTCAATTTCTAAAAATTACTGATTGTGTCGTACGCATACAAAGAATTGTTGAATCGCGTTATTAAAAATACATATTTTGCAGATGTTTATAAAGATGGTTTTTAATTGAACAATTTGTAAGTCAATGAGATCAGCGGTGGGTGAGTCGAAGAGTGCCGTTGAGACAGCTATATAGCAAACAAGCGCATCTCGCGTCTGCTAGATACGGGGCTTGCTTTTGAGGTACAAGTAGTGAATTCCGACGTGAAACGAGAATTGCAGAGTGCTGCCTGAGATAATTTTGCGCTTCATCTCCGTACATGTATACACTTGCGGCATAATTCGCATCAAGTGGGAAAATTCGCGTACATCGTATATCGCGATTCGCGTCTGCTTCCGGCATCGTTCCCGCGACGATCAAAGTAACGACATTTCGAAGTAACGTTATTTGTCCCGATTAATAATGTCACCGAACTGTCTCGCGTATTAAAATGCGGCCGCCGGCTTCCGAAAAAGCGCACACACAATCGATGGTAATAATAAACAAAAAAAAAACATTTCATATAAATTTTAATAAACACAATATGATAAATTTTTTATTTAATTTTTTACCATTAAATGCTAAACATTTATTTGTCAGGAAATATATTCTCAACATTTCAATTATTATTATATCAAATATCGAGAGACTATATAAAAAGAATGTCTCAGTGTATTCTTTCATTAATATTAAAGCACACAAAAATAACTTTTATGGTAATGTTACTTAAATCTTATAAAACTTTCACACCAAAGGTTATCAACAATCTGCGCCAACACTTGAATAGATTAATTTTATTCAAGTCTTTATTTAATCATGATAGAAATGTTAATTATTTTTTTTTCACATTAAGCCAATTCGCTAAATATTATAATTCCAAGGAGGGAAAAGAGAATAGTTGCTATAATTCTCTGTAATTCGTATAGTGAGGAGAGAAAAGCCGGTTTTACAGTATGATCTCTCCAACAGGGTTTTAGCATTGTCTCGCAAATGATCAAAGTGACAATGTTACCGTATACATGAAGCATACCGTCAGATTGCAACTTGTTAATAATAGTGAATCAAGTACCGTCGTATTGAGACGTCGTAGTCACGCGACGCCAAATTATACGTCGAGAAAGAACGATGACAATGCAGCGTGATTTAAACGGTACAGTGGAAACGTATTCATTGTTTGACTCCTGCTGTGATCTGGTAAGCATTATTAATCTGTTTGTATCTACAATGATGTTTCACGCTGCATTATGGCATTAAATCCATTATGATGGATTTAACTGTAACTACGCTGCGCTCTATGTGAAAATTTTATTTATAAGTTATTTAAGATTCTTTTAATGTTTTCTTCATATTCTACTGTTATTATTATATATTTTCATATATTTTTCTCTATAATACATGCAATGATAAATCAATTAAACAAGATTAATCTTAAACGATTACTATATTATAATAAATAGAAATAATTCTTATCAATATTTAATTACAAATATTGCTGCAATCGATCACGATTGTAATGTGTCACATATTTATAATCTAAATATAGTCAATATCGGAATAGCAATCGTATACATTTATTTGTGTAAAAAGACCGCCAGCAAAAAAATAAGAGTTCAGCAATATGATAAATTGATATAAAACATTTGTCATATTTGTCAAATAAAGTTGAAACAAAATTACCCAATTTCGGAGCAATTTTTATTAAACAAAGTCAGTTACCATTGACTTCTACGATTTTCTATTTAGAGAGAAAAAAGTTTTTAATTTCTCTTTTAAAAAAGTCATATTAATAACTTTATATAAAGCAGAACTTAATAAAAACGCAAATTTTTTTGTTATTTTATTTGCCAATATTATGAAAGAAACTTGCTATATCTATATCTGTTTATAAATAATTTGTAAAAAGATTTTGTATTTTTTGAATGCGCGTGTAGCAATCGAGATTTAATAAAAAAAGCTTATACTGCATTTGATATTTCAGTAACTCTGTCTCTCAAAAGGGTCGCTCAAAAACTTGGGCAAACATTACAAAGCGCATTTGTAAGACAGTCGCGGAGTGAGAACGTGAATTTTTCCAGAGCTTCATACAGCAAGTCGAATTTCACAAATATCCATCATGTTGCGACAATGCCTCCGCGAAATCGATATTTTGTACGCTTTCGTAATGTGTGTTTACACGTGGTATTCGGTTACAAATTCCCCGCACTGCTATTTATCTGCGGATTCTCTCTTGCCAGTTTAAAATAGATTTTTTTTTGATAGTTTTAAAAGAGGCCTCAATGAGGCCCTTGTGTTAAATATAATAAAATATTTCAGCTTCAAGGAGATGAATAAATGATAAAATTTGATTTTACATTTAACAAAATTTTTGTTTGGAAGTTATTCACAAATATAAAATAAAACAATTTTTTAGTTTATAAATATTTAATAATACATGTTAATATACGAGTCAATTGTTTCAGCCGTCTGGAAGAACTCTTTCTCTAAAATGCTCTAAGGAAGAGAACTCAGATTGAAAGAGACTTGGGGAACCAAAGAAAAATAAATTCGTGAAAAAGGAAAGGGAATCAGCAGAAATGTGCAAGAAAATAGGAGAGAACCCTGGATGGTGTCGTAAGACGGGAAAAAGGAGAGAGAGAGAAAGAGAGCAACAACAGAGATATCTACATCGAGAGGCAGAAAAGGAAGTGTTATTGGAAGAGTTGAAGTAAAAGTATCCAAGGGAAATAAATAATTCAACAGAGAGATTAAGAAAAAAACTATTTACAGACATAATATAAAAAATGCCCCCTCCTTAGGTATACTTTCTGTAAATTGTAAGTTCTTTGGTGAATTCTCGACAAAAACTCGATACTTCTTTGATAGAAATGCTAAAAAAGATTATCTTTCAGAAATAGGTCGCTTTATTGCACGTAGCTTTTGATATGCAATATAACAATTGGAATATCGAATATCGAATCATACATCGGTACCAATGTTATAGTAGATATATACGCGGGCCCTAGAGAGTTAATAATAGAATAATTATTAGCATTAAAGAAAGTGGCACTAAAGAAAAAGAATCCACTTCCAGATGCCGCATCAGGTCTTAGGTGCCTTGATTCTTTAGAGAAAAGGGAAAAGCTTGGACGGTAACGAGCAGAGCGCAACTGTCGGCCGATCGCGGCTCTTTTCGTCTGGTACATGAGAGAACCACCATCACTGAAATGGCTGACTAAAAGCTAAAAGCCGGACAGACAAAATCGAGAAAAGAGAGCGGAGAAATCGCGAATGTATTTCTCGTGGGAAGTAAGAGATAGATAGGTAGATGGACCACGATAGAATGAGTCGAATGTTGCAGGAATACGAGGAGAGGCAGGGAGAAAAAAGAAAAAGAGACATCGAGAGCGAAAGAGAGAAGACAGGAGAGAGAATGGACGATGGTGAGGAAGTTTTTCCGACATGAGATTTACGCCAAAGGTCCGCGTGCACCACAAATACGTAACGTATATATATATATATATATATGCCGTGACCGTTGTTCTACACACCGGACCGGGACTGTTTTCGTTTGAACGAGAACCAGATTTTCTTCCTCTCTCCCTTCTTCTCTCCGACGCCGACGCGTCCGTCCTCCGTCCGCGCCTCGCTCGCGTCTAGCAATTTCTTCTCATAGAAGAGACGAAATGCAGGCGTGGCGGGAGCATAAATCGCTAAATCTCGTCTGGCTATTTTCTACTATATACTATCGTGTTGCTATTGCTGCTGCTGCTCTGCTGCTGCTGCTTCTTCTTCCTAGTTTACGGAACAAGCGCAGACTTTACGTCGACCCTTCGTATTATGTGGCATTCAAAATTTGAACGAATCTAATAAAGGAGCTTCGGTGGCGAGATATAGGAGATCGTCTTTCGCACGAGAATATCATCTATCTGTTGTGGCATATATAGAATCTTCAAGATCCAAGGTTTCAAAATTGAGGCTTATCTAGGTATCTGGAGCATAAATCTATTGATGCAACAATAATCTTACATTTTGAATAAATTACGATTAAATAAAAAAATATAGCATGCGTTAATGATAACTTTTCTTCAAACATCAATTGTTTATAAATTATATTTTTTATTCGCAAAAATGTAATGAGACATTACAATATTTCAAATCTTCAAATAATAAGAACACACTGATATATATTCAAACCATATCGTTTATATTACTAAACACAGTTTTATTAACAGGAATTTATTGAAAATATAAAGTCATATGTTGTGCTTATTAGCATTTTTTAATAATTTAGTCTATCCAAATTCTTAACTTCTAATCATTTATCTTTATCCAATCCATTTATTTAACTAAGATATAAATTATATAGATGCTAGAATTTTAAAATATACGATAATAATTATATATTTTTAGTTTAGAATTCAATATTCTTGGTCGATAAAACGCCATAATATTCTTGAACAACTTGCATACGTAGGATATTATCCAGAATAAGTTATCCTACCAAGTAGCAGTTTTGAATAAATAAAGTTAAAATGCAGCGTTCCATGTTATCGAATAAGCTATACGCAGTTGACTTTTCAAAACTTTATGGATCATCCCATTTTTGCATATACAGATAAAAATACAGATAAAAATATACAGATAAAAAGCTAAACGGCTAAAATGTGTTTAATTGCGTAAATAAACAGATATCTCGCCAGCATTAACAGAAAATATATATTATAATTATATTTTTTAAATATTATCAATTTCAGTGTGTCAAATACCATCATTTCCCAATAATATCTCGTGAATAGTATATTTAAAAAAGTATCCAGTTTGCAACGTTTCCGCTGGAAATAGTAAAACCAAAAACTTTCGAGAAAAATAAAAAAAAGGATGAAATAATTTATAATTATAAATAATTTTTTCGAAAGTTAGTTTTACAGTTATAATACTTTCCATCAAAGTGATCAATAATTATGCTATGCTTTATGTCGTTCATCAGATTTACATAACCGACTTTTAATTTTACATTTTACGTAGTAAAATCCTTATATTTATTTAAAGAAGCATGATTAACGATTACTTTAAACTACAACGAAAAATATTATTGTCTAGAATGAGCATTTTTTGAAACAAATTTAGCTTAATGAAATCGGAACAAAAGTGGCTTTACATCCAGTTTTAAACAGCATTGTTTAACAAGTATATCCCAAACAAAGTGTAATTTCTCATTCAGCTGAATTTAACTTTTGCGATGAGAAACGTTTATTCTGTCTTTTTATATTTTTTAATAAATTGAAGATATAAGCAACTTTTATATGAGATGTTTTGCTTGAAGGCACATGGCATACGTGAGAAAAACGGCAATGGATCCGAGAATTACCTTAATGATTGAACTTTTCCAAGATTGATCTCAAATGAATTCGAGAGAAAGTGCCCGCACGCATGTAAACTTATAGGCATCTCTCTTTAATTCTTAGATAAATGTTAACGATATACAGTTGCTACAACTTAGAACTTGTAAATGCGTATTACTAATCGTTCATCGCGAATTTTCATGCAAGTACGCGGTATCTCAACTTATCGCGGTTTTCCTCGTCTCTTCGAAGAGATGCAATTACGTTTATTTCACCACCTAATACGGAGCAACTCAATCATGAGATATTTCGAGACGTCGCTCCCAACGACGACTTCACTACCGTAATCAAGGAAAGATTTTGGTCGTCCGCGAATAAATCTCATGAGTCGTTCATATAACGATTTCTACTATTCTTCTTGAATTATTCACAGCGCTTCTTATTGAAGATCATGAAATAAGAAGCGCATGAAATAAGCATAAAATAAGTCACAAAAAGAGGAAGAAGGGGAGAGAAAAAAGAAAATTACATACAAAAAAAAGTATACATATAAATTAAATATATGTGTAAAACAAATTTAGTGATAAATATTATTATATATTATTTACATTCAATTTGCTTGATTGGAAGTATAAAAGATATGTCTCCTGATCGTTATAATAGCTTTTATAACAGGTGCAATCACATTCAATTCTCAGTCGCGCAAAAATCCTATCAGAATTAATAAAAAAGTTACTGCATCGCGAAGCGAGAAATCGAATATCGGCGATCGACCGGCCGTGATCGGATATTATTCCGAATCGTGAGATATCGGCGCGTGAGAACGATCGGGGAGTAATCTCGGCGCGAATTACACGCATCTGCTAGCGATCGCCGTGCACCGTGAGGTGCAGCGAATGCGACAAGACACAAATGCCAATATATCTGCGGCGGACAGTACATCACAATAGTGGTCAGAGAGCGTGCGGCCGCTTCCGTCCTCCTTCCGATATCGTTATTCCGCGATCAACATGGATTGACGAATACGCGCGACGCGACGTGCCGATGAATTTTAATCGCGTACATATTCGTACGGCTCATGATGTTAACATGAGATTCGTCGATCGTGAAATTGCCGTTACACTATACGACTTTACTATTAGAAGAAATATATTATATGTTTCTAATGTGTCTATAAACATTCTCTTTAAATAGATACTTCTTATATCTACGTCTGGATGCATCGACATATTTTTCTACTTCCCAAAGATGTAATTTATGAATACTTTTCAGAATAAAATAGTAATAACTGAATGGTTACTGAATAATTACAAACATTTATAAAAAGTATTTTACCTTATAAAACAAGATTATAATTCTTTTCGTTGTTATATATTTTTTATAAGTTTTTTTTTGTTTTCAAAGTCCATATGATTTATCCCTTACATTCGATACTTGTTTACTTGTTTTACTGTGTGACCTAACTAACCATCCCTTTGAGGATTGTTAGTTTGCAGCATCCCCCCAAATTGTTATGAAACGCTCGGCAGATGATGCAAGTGGAATGTTTGAGAGAAATTTGTTTAGACATTGTTATTTTACGTTCTGTATTTGACCAAGCAATTTTGACGAATTGTCTACTTCACTCAGCAAATCGAAAACCAACACATTGAATGACACTCTTTTTTTTTTTTATTTGAAGCATCACTTACCACCTGTATATAGCTGTGCAATAAAATTCTGAATTATATAATATCAGCTATATGGTTCGATGGTTTAAAGCGGATTATGGCAATCATTGATTTTGGCTAAGCCAACAAGATCATATATAGTATATCTTTTTTATTGTTGGATATTTCAACCGAAAATGCACAAAACAAATGGAATATGCTTAAACTTTATTTATGAAATATCACGTAATCTCATTTTTGTATCTAATAAATTTACAAAATATTTAAGTTCTATATATGCTTATAGAGAGGGGTAAAAACCATATAGTGGTGTGTAAGTCAAATTTTTAAAAATATTTTCTCGTGTGCGTAGATGCAATTTATATATTGTACAGATTGCGTCTATGCACACAAAAAAATATTTTTAAAAATTTAACTTACACCCCCCACTATGGTTTTTACCCCTCCATATATGTATATAAAATCTTATCAATAATCTTGATAATAATTATTAATTTCCAAGTGTTTTATGATAGCATGTTATAAATTAAAAAATTTTTAAACGTAATATAATACATTTGTCAAGAGCATTTTAAAATTTTCTTGTGCAAAATAGAAAAATTGCATCAATTAAGAATATATTGTACATCAAGAAATACGAAATAATTGTCGTTTGCAATTACACGAATATAAATGCGCAATGATAATATGAGAAAATAGAGTACGTAATATTATATTATTTTATTTTATTTTGCAATTGTCTTTACCTATTATATTATAGTTTCCAAGATTTATCACGGTTTCATGGGACAGCGTGTGTACATATACGTGTACGTTTCGATTAGAATTACAAAGAGACTAAAAAAGAAACTACTATAAGTACCTAGATAAAAGAACTGGAAGTTGTTTAAATATATGCGCGCGGATATACGTAGTGGTACGAGAAGAGTGGTACTAAAAAGTAATTGTCTGTACAACATATACGGTAAGAACATTTCTGTTACATCTTGTTTTCTTTTGTGAATATGATGCACATTACTGCAGCCACTATATTTTCTACCAGAACAACAACTTATTAACAGTTTACGGATAGTTTGCTAAAAAATTTTCATAAACTTTAACATTTTGAGAATTATATGTATTTATTTAGAATTCTTTATATTATCACGACATATATATACGCGATAGTCATAAAAAGGAGAATCGAATTTTCCTATACGTATATAAGAAAGTAGAGTGCGGTACGCTTTGATAAGTGATAAATCGTATTCCTTCCGCAATAAAAACCAAATCTCTCAAGTGAGGGGTTTTACAAATGTCCTTTTAACCATAGTTTCTATGGCCAGCTCCAAGACAATTTTTTTTTGCCGAAATGAGAAGGAGAGTCATCATTTATTGCACTTCCATTCTCTTATATATCTTCAAATTAAAATTCTATTCAGGTAAGACCAATTTAAAATTAAACGAAAAATATCAATTTGTCATCTATTTCCTTTTATAAAGTTTTGTCAGGAGCATTCCTATAATTGATTTTAAAAATCTTCTTTAGATTTTTCTTCTTCTTTATGTTTTGCGTCAAATAAATTATTGTAAATAGTTTGCAATTATAGCTTCTAATGCAGCATACATATACAAATATATAAAACTCCGCATCTTCGCACATAGTCATCGCACTACTCAAACACGTGTAACGGAAAACGATGGTGCTTTTAGTGATATCCGATAGCACTTAGTAATTGGCTTCTTGCCGAGGTAATTATATAAAAAAGTAAAAAAGAAAAAGAGAGACCGTGGCTGTGATCTTGCACGTGTGTGTATGTGTATGTGTATCTCGCGCGCGCGCGATCACGTAGTGCCGGACGAGCCGATAGCCAATAAGGTTGAGAAAGTCGAAAGATCAACCGGTACATTAACGAGGGGTACTTTCGTGATAAAGTATTTAACATGGGTTTGTAGGTTGCAGACGATAGAGCATTTAGCCGCCCGGACTGCAGTTTAGGTGCAACGCGGCGATGTGCACGGGCGCGTTTACGGGGTAGGTGTCGGTGAGGGAGAAACGGAAGGGCGAACACCCCCCGCACTCGGACCACAGGGGTGCTCTGGGTCGGGCTAGGTATAGGTATCGTGATAGCTAGCTCACCCTGGCTACGCTCCAAAACATCGTGCTGCACGGCCCGTATCCCGTATCTCTCGCGTCTCCTTCTACGAGCAGCTTGGCGCACGGAGAGACGCGCGTTATTGCCTCGCGCGGCGTTTACCCCCGGCTCTATCTGTGTAACTCCTACTCTACTCTATCCAGCGTTACATCCGCCCTGTCCTTCCTGCAGAAATTTACTTACGCGAGGAATCGATCGTCATCGCCGTACAGCGAAACACGAAGTGTTGTTGGCGAAAGGGGAGAAGAGGGTACGTACATTCAAACATCACGAAGCGGATTTGAGCGATTTAAATATCACGCGAAATACGATAGAAAGCTTTCAGCGTGTTCTTCGTTTGAAAGCTGCTCTTCTAAGCGAAGAATGTGTATTATAAAGAAGGGAAAAATATGTATTATAGGGTGCATTTAGTTGCAAAGAGAATATAAGATCTCACTCCAAAAAGAGTAAAATCTTACTCCAAAACAGTGAAATCTCACTGGAGTGGCAGTATTCCCACTCCAAGAAATTTAGAGAGTATGTATAGTGGCTAATGACATTGTGCTAAATATGATTGGCTATTTAATAATTTAGACTCATGACTCTCGTCTGTTAGAAATTTTGCAGAAATTACTCTCCAGATACTGTATACCGACGTTTATCTCCGGTCATGCAGTCTTTATTACAGTTCTGGAGCTATCTCATATGGAGCTCTACGTTATATCTCCATCATTTATAATTTATAATTAAATGAAAAGTACGTGCAAACAAGTGATATCAATTAATAAAACTTTTTTCTCAGATTGCCAATAAATTGTCATTCAACTTTACGTATATCCGATTATTTGTCTACGTTTTATTGAATATATATTTATATACATGTATTATCATAATAAATAAAAATTGCTGCATAAAAGATATAGCAACGAAAACTCTTGAAAAACTAGAACTTTTTCGACATATATATGTATATAAAGTGTCCTAGATTTATAACTTTTCAATTGTAGATACCGGAGACCAAACTACGAACTGGAATTACTGATAATTTTCGACATACAAATAACTCAAAGTAAAAAACGAAATCAAAGTGGACAAAAAACATCGTTAAATGATAAAGCATAGCTCTCTGCAGCTGACCTAAAATAAACCTTAATAAATCTTTAATTTGAGAGATGACTGTAAATAACGTTAAATTAGAAAGTTGTAATAAACTGTGGTCTTCTCTTTCATAAAAGTTTTGCAAAAGAAAAATTTATTACGGAAGTTCGTCAGGCAACCTATATCTAAGGGCACTGCAAGTTTCAAACAGGCTATGTAATTTAAATATTTATTCAAAATAACGAAGTCGTGATTTCGATCAAATAAGCGATGCAAGAAAATTAAATTGTAAAAATATAATAAATTATATTTATACGAGCGGATCTTTCAATCTCTCCATTGTATAAATATATTGCTGTTTATTGAGAAATATAAAATAGATTTAATATACACATAATAAAAATAAAAATTATTTTATAAAACTTTTAAATCTCTAATAAACTTTCCTTTAAAAATCGGGTCATATAGAATCAAAAACCTAACAAAATTTATGACAAAAATTAAAGCTGAATCTTATATTTTTGCGTTTATATGTGCATATTGCTACAAAGAAGAATACAAATTGCGTTCATAGTCACGAGATACGTTTTTTGTAGTCGGTATAATACATGTTCAAATTGGTAAATAAAATTTATTTAACAATTCATAAGTGAGTAATTGGCGTGGCATGCAGTTTGCGTAATAACACGCGACATCGTTTCGCTCTGGCACGCCACTACGTAATCCGTTACGAATCCGTCACCTTCAACGTTACGAATCTGAATATTTTAGATACGTAAATGTTGGTATTGGCGAAATCAATTACCTATCGTTAACGCATATATACAAGCGCGTTATATAAGCGAATTATATCTTGATGTGTTGTACAAATCGCGCATTTATATGTATTGCGAGTAATCTAATAACGCTTTATAAATTAAAGCTTACATATGACTTAAAAATGATTCGCGCGATCGTGAATAAGTGAAAAAGAGATACAGCACTGCGATTTCCTCTATTATTTCAGCTAGATAAGTACGTTTGACAACACTGTGCGTTTAGCATGATATGTAATTTTACTCATTTATCTCAGGCTTTGTTTTCGAGAATTCTCGTATCAAAATATATCATATGGTAGATTAAAATTTGCTCGTGAAGTATCGCAGTCCTGTCATTGCTAAGGGATTTACCAAATTGAAATACTTGTACAAACCGGTTCGGTTCATACGACGTGAAATTTTGTTTCCATCGTCGATCAATTGATCACGTATGCGCAACCAAATCAAACGCATTGTAACTAGGACGCCACGTGCATTGGTGGAGACCGCACGAATAAATTGTGATTATACAGGCCGCATTGCTATATATATACGCGTCGAATTCGCCGCAATGAAAAACAACCGTATTTATTCTCAACTTAATAAATATTGATCGCGTGCACTTCCATACTGCTGCAGTTTCGCGTTTCGCGGCATTCAGTCTTTTTTTTTTATTTTCAGAAAATACAATCACTGCGGTTGTATATTAACGAGGAAAACGCCACGGGAATGAGTATTTTCTCATCATTGAATTCTCGAAGCGATACGTCGCGTCGGCCAGCTCGACGTATTCGTCGATACTTACAATTAAGCACATCCGACAATTGCAAAATAAGCGTGACTTATTCACATCGGATAAATCCGTGATTATCCGATTGTAGGTCATCGTCAGATGACCAATGATAACACAGTAATAATATAGTTTGATAGAACTAACAAGAGAATTTAAATGTTTAAAAAGATACGGAATTAAGAAATATTTTACGAAGATATACGTGGTGTATATTTTACCACGCATATAGGAACAAAATATTCTAATTTAAATTACATAAAAAAGTACATCCTTTTTATAATAACGTTCTACAAACGTAATTTGCGTAAAGCAAATACTTGTTTTGTAAAAGATTCATATCCACTGTTAGCGCTCGAAACCTAACAATATAGATTAAAAAAAAATCTACTACATTCTTGCAATTTGCAATTTATTAACTTGACTCGCAACTCGATGCGTTTCATGCAATTCAACGCGTATGAAGTTCATATTAATATCTGATAACGAAAAGTTTGTACATATCAGTTTCCTCTTTCGACGTGAACCGAATAGGATGTCATCGCGCACAGTTCCTTAATTTTATTTAACTAATTTTATTTTGGGCTACACACACAAAATCAATTTGATGTTATCTTGTTTCGATATAGATATAGGAAAGTCATTTACATATGAATCAGAAATAGATGCAAATTCATATCCATACCACTCGCGACGGGTCAATATTTGTAAAAGCCTATCCGCCGCAATCCGCGATCGATGGTATACATAAATAAACGAGATACATCGGATGTATTCGCGCATCGATCGCGGATTCGTATCGCGATCGCGATTACGCGCAATTAACGCGTGACAATGAGAAATGCGCGTTATACGCGTTTCCAAATTAGTAGATATCGATCGTTTCTTCGACGAGCACATCGATGAATAACGCACGCGCAACCGCACGCAAGCGACTAGTTCATAAATATTTAATATTTGGATTGATACTACGACCAATTCGGCGGATCGATAGTATATACATAATTAAACGCGCATGCAGCAGCTACAAAATTGTATCGATGAAATCGCGCGAATAAATCACAGTTTATCCGCTTACGGCGCTTACTGTATTATTACCACGTTTCGCAAAAATAGGATATTTTTATATTAATTAGTTAGCCGCATTTATTTACGAATTTAAAGCGAGCAAACCTGGCTTAGCATATGAAATAATTGATGTTTATATATCGATTGATGGACATAAAATAAGAGTGATTCCAACAAGAATACCAACAAGTTTTGAGAATGATTAGAGGTATGTCTTTTATACCAACTTTCAATTTTTTTATATAAAAATTATTTTTTTAAATATTACAAAAGAAAAAATAATGTAAATAGAAAACGAATAAATTACTCCTTGTGTATATAAAATTTACGATAATATTTTATAGATTTCAACTACATGTTTTTGATTTTATAAATTTTAATATTTATAAGTACGGTTTTGAATGTAATCCTTTCTAAAAAAAAGGCATGTTAAATCGATACTCGCATCTCTCGAAGTCTTCTCGAAAGTCTCGACGTGCTTTGTTGGCTCTTTTCCGCGATGCTGATTGATTCTGTTGCTGCGCTAACTTCGTGAACGGCTGTCTTAGCATATTTTGACAGTTGTGTGTAATATTAAAGCTAAATAGCGCGCGCGAAGCGCGCGTCTGTGATGTCTAGTAAATTTAAAAAGTGCAATATAAACTTAATAAAAAAACAAGAGAATTTGTAAAATTGTGCAGTTATTTCTTTTTAAATATCGCAAAATTTATCAAATCCTGTTTTTTTTTGTAATCAGAAATTGCGATCTAGCTGTTATCTAGAATTTAATGAATAGGAAACGTTAAAAATGTGATACTCCGCTACATTTCAACTTCGTAATGTTGTGCAGTTAATATTTTAGACTGACGGTTCCGCAACAATGCCCTGCGGAGCCCCGAGGCGTTGCGGAATGCCCTCGCTTAAATAGTAAAAAAAAAAACGACATTATTTTTGAAATATACATAGAGTAAATTAAATGTAGGCAAAACTGTGGATATGAGAAACGCAATATACCGTTAAAATACAAAAAATTTTGAAGAAAAGTTTCCACAAGTAATCCCAAGATTGATAAACAAATTCCATGAGTTTTTTTCAAACTTAAATATAAAAAATAATACTTTAAGACCAGAATAATTTCTTAGTCTGTAAAACGTTTTATTTCGATTCAAAATCATGCGCTTGGTAATCACACGATCACTCTGATTCACTTTTCCTTCTGCTTTCAAAATATAATTGAGATACGTCCAATAAAATTTAAATATTCAAACAGTATTAACAATGCAGATTCTCAGAGCGCGGTTAGTGACGAGCTATATCTGTCGTCATGTTTAGAAAATCGATCGGATTTGATCAGCAACAGAGATTATATTACATTAGGATGCACACGCACGAACTCTAATAGCATAATTTCACTGTCCTTTATGTATCTGTATATTATTGAGTAAATGGAATTTGTGACAAGCATTGCAAGATCGTGAAAGGTTTTGGACTGCTGTGATAGCTAATTGAGAACAGCACACGATGATCAATATTATTAAATAAATTGAAATGTGCGAGAAAATGGCAAATAAAATAATAAACAGCTGAATAATCCAGCAGAGACGTGACAAAACGTAAAAGAGAATGATTATATAACATAAAAAAAAAGGATTGTTATTACCGCCATATCATTCGCCATTATCTGTAAGAATTTTAAATTTAAAAGCATCGCAATCTAATCAATATTGACGTAAAAGTCCCTTGTAATCCTTTCTCAGCGGAAGAAACGTCGATATATATATACGTATTATTAAATATATTCCGGGCATCCTGATCGAATCAGACCGCGAGTACTGGAGACGTTTCTCAAGAACGAAGGGACCTCCTTCGGAACGGAAACAGCCTCTGCAAGACGGTGAATTCAGCCGGAATTCCCATTGGGAACAGGCGGACGACTGGTCGTCTTGTATACGCGACGAAACCTATTCTCGCGATACGCGAGGAAGGAAGACAAAAGGAGGGAGAGGTACAATGAGCCGATTAATTATTCCAATTAACCACGACTGTCCTCGGCGAATCTTTATTTAACCGTTAGTTCATTCACAGGGCGCTTCCTTACACGCGTACCACGTACACACGAGGCACAATGCCGTAATGTAAAGCGGTACTTGTTCCTGGGGAACCCGCGCGCCATACGTATGTACAATGATAGATGTTCTTAGGTAGCTCTAGGTAAAATCCGCGGGAGGCGAAAATAACTGTCCGCAGGCGAATGAACCGGTTGGAAGACGCTTGCTGGATTATTCATTAAATGCAAATTTCAACTTGTCTTACTCGAGATAATGTCACAAAATTATAGAAGCTCACTCAGAAATTTGTGGTAGAGAGATCTAATAAAGTTTAAATTAATAACACTCTGCTTGAAGTTCAAATATCGCCAAAAATAACTAGGACTTGATAGAAATGTTTCCCGTTGTTGCGAGCGACGTCCTACGTTGCCCGTTTTATGATCGTTAATGAGAAAAGTTCGTGATTACTTCGATGTGGATATATATGTACAAATGTATCTTAAACCAACGAAAAATGTCGCTCGTACATAAACAAAATTCATGTCTAATAAAGATACAATAAAGTTAAAATTATAAAAGTTTTTTATAATTTATTATTATTTATTACTGAGATTTTCTACAATAATAAAGTATACTAAATAGTAAATTACAAAAAGGCTTTATTAAATATATTGTAGTTTTATTTTATATTTTTATATTTTTGTGCAATGTGTTTGTTGCCACATGTTACACTCTATTTTCATTGCATACGAATTTTAATCCAATCAACGTGACAAGTAATGTAAATATTCCATTATATGACGCTTGTAAACATTTTTCACAGCATTTTTCTTTAATACTTGGCCACGCCTGACATCGTAATTCTCAACGAAATTATGCAAATGGTTTCAATTTCGAAGTATTTAAACGTTTTTATATATAGATTTGCAAAACCGAAATTTAAACTTTAAACTTTTAAGTTGCCAAGTATATTTACCTAAAGAGTATTTGTTATTATTATTATTAAAGTTATTCAAAGCAGGTGTATCTATAAATAAAAAGTGAATATGAAATATAGAAATAATTTATCAAAGCCTTATTAAGGATTTTAAGTCAATCCACGTAATCTAACGTTATCCGAAAGTTTTCGAATATTCTTGTGCATCTCTAATGATTTGATGAGCTTGCCGTGACTTTGATTCAACTTACAACGAGATACTTCACGTATCTCAATCCCGAAAATTAATAAACGGCGGTTTGCGTGAATACATACTCCTTTGTTCATCCATAGAACTTTGTATAATCTAGTCATATATATCCGGTGAAAAAGCTTCATGGAGTGCCTACGTGCGCCTGACGAGGCGTTCGTGCGGCTCAATGGAGCTTGCAGACACGCACATACATATCTCCAGCATAAACGACGTATGCAACGTATATATATCGAACATGCACAAGACGTATGTAGGACGTACACATCTTACGCGCACAAGCGTAATTTGCACAAATGGGTGCCTTTTGTGCGCGTGACTGTAAATATGCGAAATTACTCGGGCAATTGTCCGGCGAATTCTACCTTTCGCAACAATTTCGATGGTAGTTGTACAAGACCGAAGACCAGATTGTTTCGCAAATTCGTAACATTATTTCGCACCACTTTCCAGATGGGCCTAATCACCGAGTAAGATAAATGAATGGTTGCGAATATAATTTAATTCCTAGTGCATTGTCTTTTTTGCACACATATATATTTATTTTTATTGTTGTGTATATATTAATTCTCAATTAATTACTTCGAAACTATAGAATTTATAATACCTATAAGAATATTAACTAATTATTAAAATATTTTTAATCTTAATTAAATAAAAACATAATTTAATTTAAAAAAATATAAATTAAAAAAATAATTGTGTATGTGTTATATATATGGAGGGGTTAAAGCCATAGTGGTGTAAGTCACTTTTTTTAACCTATCGAGTTAAGTTCATAAATGCATGTCTACACGTGCAGATATGTTGAAAAAAGAAGAAAAAAAGTGGTCAAAAAAATTGACTTACACCACTATGGCTTTAACCCCTCCATATATACAATACACGTGTGTCATGCATTAAACTCTCGCTTATGTAATGCTTACCGAATAAAGCATTAATATCAGTTGGCAGCTATAAAATGTCATAAAATGCGAACTCACGCACGTAATAAAAAAGCAAGTTTTATATATATATAATATATATTAATTAAAAAACAAACAAGTTTTGTAGTTATACATGTCATTAGATCCATATATTAGCTGATATAATCAGTTCTGTAACATTTTTTTTCGTAAGTGATATCGCGAGATCATCTCTTTTAGTAAAAAAATATGCGATACAATTTTTAATTGTTACGCTTATAGTCCACATACTTTGGAGTTTGGAGCTGCAATATGATTTGTTGCGCGTTGCGCTATCAGCGTGCGGGGCCATGTTTTGTTGCCGCATTCTATATGCATGCAACACTGTTTGCTGTCATGTACGTTGCACAAACTACCTTGACTCTTTCATTAACCGTTTTCTGTGACAAATCCTCGATTCACGTTATTTTCAGCGCGTGTTTAATCACGCAATATTAAAGTAAACTCTAATCATGGCCACATTCATCTGTATTTCAAGATCTCTCTTTTTCCCTAGATAATTAAAAATCAATCGCTATATTAAACCTGCAGCTATATATAGCGATAAAACCGAAAAAATAGCAATATTATCAATATATATGTTTAAACTTGTACTTTTTGTATCGATCTTTCTAATATGTTGATAAATACTTATGATTTATCAACACATGTAATTTCCAAAATTAATATATATAATTATAATTTTTATTATAGTTTGTCCCTTTCTCTCTTATAAAGACACAAATACCAAATAATCTTTCCAATTTAATTGAGCACAGTAATTCCATTGATAAACCAAGATAATAAAATCAATTCATAATTCTCTCTCTCTCTTTGTTCTTTCAATATAATTTTTTCCTATGTCTGATGTCAGCAAAAAAACCGATAATTAATTAAACTATTTATAACTTTCTTTTTTTAATAATTCTCTCGTTTAAAATATTCATTAAAAATACTAACTATTAATTTAACGTTTCTAACTAACTAAATTTGAAGGATCAAATATGTAAACTAGTTATACCAAATATAACGTAGCTATGTATGGTATAACTACTATATAACTGTAAATTTTTGGCAAACGTGGAATTAATTTTTACTTAATAAATTTTTTTAACCAAAATATCAATAGTCTTTAAATTGCAACGATTAAAAATAAAGGACTTTTCTAGAAGTTAACTTTAAAATAAACTTAAAGACGCATATATGTATATAGTAACATCTTATTTCTATCGCTAGTTTCAAATAGCTGCAGAACATTGGCTTCTAATTTAAGGATTAAGTTACGAAGATATTTAATGATAAAAATTGCGGGTTTGCTAAAGTAACGATCTGTCTCGATATTTTCATTAAAAAAAAAAAAAAGAATCCATAAATAAAAGATGGCTCTTCAGGTGTCTTGTACATGTTACAGCTTTATACTTTCAAAAGATGTTACCTTTGCAACATTAAAGTAGTATATGTATATTGCAGCAGTACGCGGCACGTATCCTAGCGGTTAGCGAGTGGTGTGGAATGCAGAATGAAAATGTTGAATGCTGTGAGCGATCGAGTATCTTACTCGTATATGTGGTTCTCATTTCCACAAAACGAAAAACGGGAGAACGGACGGATATATCAGAGCGGCTTACTGTCACTCGTCACGCGGCATGTACTTCATTCAAATAGCTGACATACGTCAAGCTGTTGGTCGCTTTTACAGAAACGTCGGCGGACTATGCCGAATAAACAGCGAAATTATAAAAAAGACCATGTCGAGTCCAACATTGTGATGTTAAGCGATTATCGATGGCGCGATATTCCGTGATATCTGTCATGCATTGTGCATTATTCATAATTTATATGCATTATACCTAAATAATCGCGTCTTTTAGCTGTAGACCCTCTAAAATCCTGAACAAATTTCAAATAAAATTTTCTTTTAATAAAAGTTAGATTATAATTTTTAAGATAAATCTGTGCATAAAATCTTGAAATAATACTGGTAAGGTATAGATACTCTTAAATTTTCTAGTCAATTTAAAACTAATTTTTTCTCGACGAAAATGTCAAAGAGATTATTATAAGTTTTCAACTTTCTACTGATTTTTAAATTACAGGTTTTTTTTTAATAAACCAATTAAAATTTAATAAGAAATTGGATTGCGGTTCGGTTCTGAGAAGTCCTTCATTTTCAATCACTTGCGATTTAAAAGCTGTTTTTCTTTGCGATATTTTTTCTTTTTTTAAGAAAATATCAATTCCAAAGTTGATCAAAGAGAGATTCTACAAGTAAAAGGTGGGACGATGGGTCTGAGACACGTCGTATAAGCAATCAACTGTGATTTCTACCAAAGTGGGTTCCCACGGACGCGTTGCTCGCCTCCTCGAGCAATAGCGTGTCGCAGAAAGTGAATTAGGATTCGGCATGGCTCATTATATTTGCTGACTATCAGCAAATATGACACGACCCGATTCGCAACGAAACGTGAGTCATGGACGAATTCGACACACGATGTTCGTGACATTAAGATGACTCGCATCTCAACCTTCAGGCTACGCATTATGGAAACTTGACCTTTCAGAAATAATCAAATGATTACTTTTTTTAGTTTGATAAAAACGTCTCTAAGCATCGAAAAGTTTTAAAGATGTTCGTATTTATTTCAATATAATCTTTGTAAAAATTTAATTTTTTTGAGATGTAAAAAAGATTCATATATCTAAAATTAAAAATTTCGATGTCAATCACACAGCAATTTTTCATGTGTTAATTCAATTTCTATTTACGACAAATTATACTTTACAACGAGCAAAATTGTCTCCAAATTCTAATGTGTAATATTTTTAGAATAAAGATTAATAAGTGATAATAGCATAAATATTTCCTTTTATACTATTTATACTTATCACGCTTACAATGCTTGCATATATATATATATATATATATATATATATATTTATTCGTGTTTATTATAATTTTATTTCTTTCAACTGTTTTGTCACATAATTCGGTTTATCTTTAGTTTTTGTACATACATCTCATGACAAATACAATATAAATAAAATTACAATATAAAAGACTTTGTCGTTCCAATTTTGATAGTGTACGCAAATACCTCTTTCTTCGAACAATATTGTAATATTCGTGCGATCACACACAACGCAGAGTGCTTCCGATATAGGTCAAAGGATTTGATTGCAATCGAAATAGGCGTAACGCTATAAGCGCTCGCGTTTCATTCTCTTTTAGCGAGCGAAAACTGCGTGTCACAAGTCTAAAGATTCGCATTAAAGACTGAATAAATCAGCGACACAGGTTCTCGTCCCGATTGCGCGAGATAACTCGTTTGTTCTTCGTTCGTTTCACTTTTTAGCGGATTAGTAGTTATTAAAAGAGCACGGATCGTGTCGCGCGAACCGGCGGACGGGACGGCAGTCTCGGCTTTTACTCGTTATACTAATTACTTCGCCGGAGCGAGTTACAGCAGTCGCTTTGAATTATCTCGTCGCACGATAAAGGGTAATAGTCGAAGGACGAAAAAGAGAATGTGCTTGACTAAAGCTGCTTGCGACGGTAATGGGATCGATATTTCTAACGACTACGCGAATGAACGTTGATTTATCGTTATCGAATATGAGAAACAGTTAAAGTTTCGTCGGATAAAATACGGAAGATTCATCAAGATAGCCTATGTATGTTTCAACGATGGAATAAAATCACGAGGAAAAAATAGTCGGACTTTTTAAAACGACTATCTTTTCCATAAAAAATAATTATAAGCACCACCTATAAGCGTTGCTGTATGCTATTTTTTTCATAAAATATCAGTTTTTTAATTTTACAATTAAATGTTTATTTGATCCTTGAACTTGTATCGGAACAAGAAGCAACGCGATGACTGTTTCAAACATCATAAATCACACGTTCGCATAACGAGCGGCGATATTCGATGACGAGAATGCGAAGCAATAAGTCGATAAAGTTAGGACGATGATTTGCGATTTATATCTCGAGTGTATAATGTCCGTTTACGATTATTGGTGCGAGCGATCGAAGCTTGAATCATCTGTCATTTGCCGTCTCCTATTAATTATGCTCGCTTATATACAGGATAATTGACGTTATATCAGATGATTAGGTTGAGGCCTTTTCCATTGCCAGTATATTTGGCAATACGCTTGCACAAGAAAGTATTATATTATTTCAAAAGATAGGAAACGTTCGTTACGCGTTTATCACCCGTTTTTTCCCCGGATATTTTATGCCTGTGAATAGTTAGCTATACATAGAGTGAATGATTATGACTGCTTCATACCGCGTCAGGATATCGATATGCGACAGACCGGTTACGGATATATTAACTATAGGGCGTAAATGCGTGCTACAATGGAATAGATAAATGTACGTCGACGGATCATGGAGAAACAGAGAGTTTATAGCTTATGAATATGTTCACAAAATCACGAATATGCCAGAGACAAAGCAAATACCTAAATAACAGAAACAGAATAGTTTAAAGAAAGGATAACGCTAACAATAATTAAAATCAATTTATTTGAAGAACGTTATATCAAATATTGGATAATTTGTTGGTGAGTTCCAGTTTTATTAACGACACATTTATTTAATGACATAACAAACTCAAGATTAAGTGATCTATGAAAAAACAGACACAACTTCTAAATTTTTACTTACAATAATTTAAAATACAAAAATAATACAGAAAGGACGTTCAAATTTATTTTAAAAGAATCGACAGGATTCTTTTCGCTATTGAAATTTAGTACCACTAGCAGAATCGTAAATACCTTTTTTTTACTGAAACAACACGCGGAACATGCGTAACATCGAGAAACGTCAAAATCAAAATCAAAATGTTTGGAACATGTATACCGACAACAGCTGACATATGGGAAGCGATGATACTACATCTGAATAAATTGTGACGAAAATACGAGGCGAGATTTGTTAGCCCGATCCCGTGAGATAGTAAAATAGAATAGACAAACAGAATATACCGCAGGAAACGGGCATTTATGTACATGTACTTGTGTGTTCGGAAAAGAGAATGCGATTAACTCAAATCTAATTAAATGGAAGGGGAAATACGATTTTGATGCGTTCCCACGATGTTTCATGAGTAAAATGAGCGAAGACGTTAAAACCATCATGAATAATAAAATGGTAGAACATTTGCAATCTACTATATCACGTTGTGCGATACAAGCACAATTATTTAGTCAATGTTTCTTCTAGGGATCTCAGAAACACTAATATCTCATATAAACACAAATCGGAATTAATAGCAAACTTTCCATTGAAAAACTTACTTCTCAACTATCTGCGCGTGTATGTATGTAAAATCTATTTTAAACAATAGAAAGCTTCGCCACACAATTTTCATTAAAAAAATGTTTTATAATATAAATAAGCCTAGAAATAACTAAGATATACTTTATGATATATCGTACATTTCACAGATAACTGTACCTATTTGAAATAATTCTGATAACATTTCGACCATTTTACCCTCGCGTAAGTTGTATCGCTACGAAAAACATAGGCAAGGAGAGAAGAGAGCAAGAGAATCGAAAAGTACAGCATCTAAACCAGCTCGTGGAAAGTACTTATATTTTCTCACTTCAAGCAAAACTTTGGAAATGTATAAGTCGATGACCGTAAGCACCATGGCACGTGTATGTGTGTGTGTGTGTGTGAAGGGTAGACGTGAATATTTCCTCGGCTGAGTGCCAAAAATTGTGTAAGATCATGTTAGAAAATATGGCAAGAACATGAGAAACTTCAAATTTGCATCAAATGCATTCACACACACACACACACACACACACACACACACACATGATAAGAGAAAGTTTAAATAAAGGAATAGCTTCGTCGCTCCAAAAGTAACACTAAAGCGCACGAAATATAGCGACCGATATATATTCAGATCTCGTTTCACATCGTCCCTATATATTTGTCATAGAATATATAGAGATCGATACAATCCTTTTAAGGTCATAATTGAGAACATCATCTTTGGCACCAATTTTAACTATTATTACTGAAATATTCCATTTTTAGTATCATTATAATGTTACAATTTTAAGCGTTTATGATTAAGTATATTATTTTCGGCATCAATTTTAACAATCATTACTTAAATATTTCAGTTTTCAGTATAATTTTATTATCAGAATTGCGTTAATTTTTTTGCTATTGTAATATCGCTCTTCCCAATTTTACTTCACATTTTACATAAAAAAGTCTAAGACGCTCGAAATAAACAATTATGATTTTCTATGTTAATTCCGTGGTTAATTCTCATATTTTATAAATAAATATTCTTTAAAGAATAATATTTTAATTTTCAAAATGTCTCTTGACTACTTAGAAAATACTTCACTGCGAATGCTAATGTTCATTAGAGCACACGCGTTCTCATTATTTTTTCAAGATCTCTAGAATAGAAAGAAACACTTGTCTTTTAAAATTCTTTATTACAGTTACATAGCATTTAACGGTAAAACAAGAAAAACTTCAGTTCTAAAACGTAATATTATTTAGTAAATATTTTCAGATGCGGGGGCATTTTATTACACTCTCTTACGTATTGGAAAAATTATTATATTGAATGAGATATCGGCCAAAATTCATCGCGGCTTTTGAACGGGATAAGATAAGGAAAAGAGAGTACAACAGGAAACAGTTTGAAAGCTCCGCAACGGAAATGCTCGCGAGCATCGAATTTCAGTACAGAAAAATGGAAAACCATTAAGTTCAAATGGTTATTCGATAAGATTTATTATTATGGTTATCAATCGAAATTGTAGGGGCATCAAAATCTCATGATATGATATTTATCGGCAACGTCCATTATTGGATCACATTAATCTTCGCATTGTGCGCATTTTCGTGACATAACATGCACTTACGCATAAATTGTTTTAGGGAAAATTCTGAGGATCATTTATGGAAAGGATGCGGAATCATTAAGCAAATCTGGTCGGAAGGAATCCGATAAATGCTAAGTCAGCGTGAATCGGCGATATACTCTGTGCTTGTTCGCTTAGATTCAGAACTTTCAAATAATGAACGCGGTCCTCGTACAATTTGATTTCAATCAATATTCTCTGCACAAACTGTCTATTAGGTCTTACAATGTCCAGCATCGTTAGGGAATACAGCTCGACTAAAATGGTAGTATATTTTTAATTTAGTAACTAGTTTCATCGAGATATATATTATGTAGTGTTAGAATGTGGACCGCGCGTTTCTTTATTCCCAAAAGTTATAATAACGATTCTTGAAATGTTAACTATCCTAAATGAACTATTTCGTGAAGAATATTTGTTACACAAATGTTTTACAAATTATCGTCATTATTTTCGAAATATGCCGCAGTTAAAAAAAACGTACTAAGAAATTTTGTTTAAGAAAAGCTTAATAATACTATATATTTTTAAAGGTTACTATTAGAAAAAGCCAAGAAACTTCAGACAAAATATAAAAAAAGCAAAAGCGGTTGGTTGAAATTTAAATTGTGGGACGTAAAATTGGATACGTGATACGTGATAGCGTGAGTTTCCAACATGAATACACTTCACAAAAAAAGTTACTTTGTTTCCAACGTATATTTCCAGTTGCATTTCAAACTTTTGACAGATACGTATAAACTATACGTTTATTTGTTCCAATATCGATTCCTGCGTTTAGATCCTTTTTTATCGTATTGCGTTTGATTCCCTCTGAAATATGATAGGCCTTGTCGTAACTTTATTGATTAAAAGAAGGACATTATATTCTATAAGAATTATAATTCAATAATGTGTAAGAGACAAGTATTTTTACATTATATTTTAATAACAGATAACAGATTTCTTAATAAATTCAAGATTAACTTTTTAAGAAAATTTTTGGTTTGAATACATTGCTTGTCGTATCAACAATTTTTCACTCTAGATATTTTTCTCGACTTTGAACTATTCAGTAAAAATTAATTTGGAAAAAAAAAATGAAATTAGCCATTTAGAAATAATATCTGTAAATCAATTCAGCCCAGCTGTTTAATTTTTTAATATTTGTCTCGTGCATATCCTTTTCGACTGTTTCGTTAAATTTTCGCCAACAAAAAGCAATACCGCGCGTAAGCATCGAAAGCTTTGTCGTAAAAACATGATGCGCCAGTCAGATGGAAATTTTGCGTGCATTTATTTATGAGATTCCATTTTGCTGCTGCAACACAGTTTGCAGTAAGCTAAATAAATTTCCTAGTATTGCAAGTAATTTAGGGTATCGTAAATACGTGTATATGAAACACATCTACGACACAAGAGCAAATATAAAGTTCCGCAGAGCGGAGCGATTCCATTCGCGAATATCGAGCGAAAAATATCTCGTTGGACACTTTCGTTGGCTGAGCTTATCTACGGGGCATCACCGGCATAAAAATACATGCGATGTCGCGGTTCTTGATGACGAGGAAGCAGCTTATCGTATAGCGTACGTGCGCAACGGCGGGAACGAAGCGGGTATAACATGTGATAGTACAGTACTTGCCCGATTTTTCGCGCGAATGTACATCGCCGCGTACTCGCACCAACGACACCGTAGAGAACGCGAGAGTCGAGGAGATACGGGAGAAGATGAAAAAGGACCACGGCATAAGGAAATGTAGGATGTAAGTGGCGCATCAACGTGCGGATAATTTAGCAAGCGCATGTTAAATTTCAAAAAGTACTGTCCCTGCACAAGTATCAAAGTAGCTCGAGTGAAAATAGGTCAGTCATACATGAAGACAGAAAGAAAAAGCGTTAGACTTAACAAGTAATTATTATTTTTTTTCAATGGATACTATTAATTATTTATTGTAGCTTTCTTATTATTAAATAATGATAAATCCTGAATCTCTTTGTATCCAATTACGGAATTAATATAGCGTGTATAAAGATCATGTAAAATTAAATAAAAAATAAAGTTATTTGTTTATGCTTCCGAGATATGCTTAAGTGGTGAAAGAAACTTTGCCTTTATCGTATTGTTATTGTAATTAATAATCACAAAATTATTAATATCTGTACATAATTTGATAAAGATCGCGGCTCAAAACTTGGAAAAAAAAAAAAGCACTGTCAAATAAGCGTCTTAACGCCTTCTATTATATACATGCAAATCAACTTGTATAATTATCCAATTTTTTGCATTTATATGCGATACAAACAAAAATTCTACATGAGTGGTAGCACAGAATAAAACTCGGATAACGAAGCGTTCTTCTAAAAATATCGATTCGTCACACAATGTAAAATATATCCAATATATATGTATATGTATATAAGAAGAAAAATTCTAGTTGAATACAGATAGTCTGTATTTTTTGTTTAAAGATATTGTTAAGTTTAGGTACATCCAAAAATCTCAAATAAAAAAAAAGATACTGACAAAAAAAAATTTACACCAAAACTTTGGGCGTAATCAATAAAGATAAAAATGATTTTTCTCGGCATAAAATTATGGAGTATATTGATATTCTAAATTAATGATGTGTGTAAAATTTAACAAACTTATTTGTATTTGAGAAAAAAAAATAATTTTATATTAACCTTTTCGTATGCACGTGAAACTAAATATCAATACTAAATGAATTAACTTTTATAGCCAGATTATATCAATATTTCTATATAAATGTTAAATAAAAATAAAATTACAAATTATTTTGGTCTGGTGCATTGGACAAATTTTACATTGCGTGCCACGCGCATATTTTGAAAGGTATCGAAAGGAGAAGAATCCGGGCGGAGTAATGCGAAAAAAGTATACGTAAAAAATACAAAAAATAAAGATAAAGAGAGACAGAAAGAGACTAAACTGCTGTGTTTCGTCCGGAATGGCATGGGACGAATGAATTCTGGCGGAACACAAAGACAAGCGGTAGCGAGAGCGCATTGCAGCGCGGGAAAAGAAAGAAATTCTAAAGGACTGCCACAACCAGGAAATAGATGCTTTGGGAATAGAGTATTAAAAGCGTACCGAGAGAGCGCTTTACAACGGCAGGACGAGAGGACAAGGTGCGACCGTGAGGGTTGAAAACGAGGCGGAAGGAGTGACTCGGGAGAGGAAGAAGATGGACCAAAAGAGACGACTCTCACATTCGGATGCCATATCAGACCGCGTGACTCGAATAGAAGTCACGGGTCGAATTTTCTCGGCTGGACGTGAGAATTAGGCGGGAAACGACAATTGAGATCCGTCCCACTTACTACTCTATCACGAGACCTTCAGATTTCGTCGAGGGATATCAGATCGGTTATTCTTAGAGCAGACTGACGCTTAAAAGGAATTCCGTCCAAATTGGATGCTTATAGCGTTACGTGATACGCGCAAGTTTCTGTTACATATTTCCTTCAGCGAACTCAATCAATAGATACTCTATATATTTATTTTACATATTTACAAGAAAAATTTTCTAACATGTTATAACAGAAATCGCACAAATTTTTTCCAAAACGTTATAAAATATCTAATACATATATATATTTCTTCGTTCGCATTCGTAGCGGAATGTAAAATAAAATAATGTAGAAGAAAATATTCTAAACATTATATATTTTTAAAGATCTTTACTCATCTTTACGTACATTATTATTTTACTATCTTTATAGTCAATGTTATACATATATTATATTGAGTAATTTTTTTATTCAGTTATTTATGAACCATTTCATGATAAAAAAGAAACAATTTTTATTTTAGAGATATATTTTTATGTGAAATTCCTTTTTTAAATGTTCTTAAAATGTGTGCTATGATGAATTATCGGTCGACAGTTAGATTATTGAAATATCGACGAACTTTGGATCCATCTTTCATTACATCACGACTTCGCTATATAAGTCTCATTGTCGTTCTATAATAGAATGCCATGAAATGAGGCGGCTAGAATTGGAAATTTATTCGATTACCGTGAGATATTAGCTTTGTTCGAATTCACGTCGAAATCGTGGCCAGCGCGTATTTTCATTGCTAGTAAAAATTGAGCTATCCATCGACTGCACAGAGTGCGTCGATTGGATATGCTTTGTGGCATAAAAGATTCATGTTACTGCGGATACGTACAAACTTGCTTTATAAAGATGAAAAAAAAAAAACCATTATACAATATTTTAGGCGAGAAGTAAGTTTGTTACGTCAGCAAATTTTTCATTAACGCGACAATCCTTTTTCTTTTAGGGATGTACAAACAGCAGATTATCTCACCTTATTTCAACTTATAGCTTATTTCATTCTAATCTTCTTTAAAACAACAAAATTTGATTTATTTTTATTCATTAGTTTTCATATTGTTCTAACTCTTCAGTCGCTTTTTCCCACCGATTGTAAAATAATTTATCGAACACATATACATATATCTATATTTGAACATTAAAATTACAATTCAAGCACGTGTTTGATTTAATCGAATCGACATTTATCTACAACAATCAATTTACTTAAGATTCTCTGCGCTTTGTGTTTCGTTATCTTGACGAATAAAAAATATATATTCGCAATTAATCTATCCTCCAAGTCCTGCATTTACATACTGTAATATGTTGTTCCAATCATTTGTGATATATATATTTGGTATTGAATTATAATTGAATACAGGTCAATATCGCTAATGCTGCAAAAAAAATGTTTTTACATCAATGTTATTACGATATTAACCGGACTGTTGATTAACAGCGCGGTAGTGGTAATGATTATCATAAAAAATCAATTCTTGGTTAGCACCGTAGAAAAACCGCAAAAAATGATGTTACGGTTGCATTCTTTGTGGCGCTTAATCTTCTTTTCATAACCAGAACGCGCTTTGCTCCCGGCTCAATTAGTAGTTCATAGTGTTACTTTTACTTCCCATAGTATTAGAGATATCTTCCGGATGTATTTCAAGATTGTTAAAGACATCATGATATTACATTTCCAAATAATATTGTATATTTTAATTTAATCTGGTTTGTGTTATTTGGAAATTCCGTTTCAAAATATTCCACTGTTGAGTTGTTTATGCGAATAATAATCTCCGCAATATCTGCAAATACACGATTTATATCTTCTGTATATTTACAAAAAAATTTTTTATGGCTATATATTAATAAATTTTTTAATAAATTTTTTATGGCTATTTATTAACAAATTTTTAACGTAATAGATTTGTTTTTTATATTTTCAATTTAGTTTTACACAAAGAGTTTTCGGTTGTATATTATACCAACAGATAATATTGGAAAATGTCTTTCGTTGAATATGTTTTTACTGAATGCAGCTGGAAAATGTCAAGAGAATAAAATAATTCCATTACCGTAACGAACATTAAATTATTATTTATTAGCATTAAATCGTCATTTGTTAGAATTAAATTAACAATCATGATGTATTTTCTAGCAATGATACGTTGATAAACGGCATGATTCGTTATAATCGTTATGGTTAAAAAGAGGAGGGATTTACGGGGGATTACGAGGGATACCATTTATACATATATAAAAATATGAGTCAAAGATATATGTATAATATCTTTATAAAACCTTGTTTATGAGAAAATGGATTTCAAAATTAATAATATCAGTTTGCATAAATTTTGATCATACTACCATAAAATGATAAATTTATTTTTACCATAGCTCGCTTCTATCAAAATATGAATAAAGATATATAATATTCTATTTAAAAAATAAAGAAAATTTTTTGATATTTCATATAACTTATCAGACAGCTTCAAAACACGTTTCTTATTTTTATTTTTTAGATATCAAAATTTTCTTATTTATACTTTCGTAGTTGCTGTAAAGTTGGATGATTTATGTCATAAGATAAAGTTAAAAATTATCATCTAAGTTTAAACATAATAACTCGATTAATAAAGATACCGATCCTCATTAGTTGAGCACCAATCTTCGTAATCGCATAACACAAATTTAATCTTCAATATAATCCGCTGCGAATTTAATAAACTATGAGTGAAACTGCACGTTTAAAGTTTGTGACGATTAAGAAAGATTAGAAAGAATGCTCAATCTCGACTTTAAAACATGCAAAATATTTTTCACTCTTTATAGTAGCGCGTGTTTTATTCTATGCTTCGCAATAGCTTATCGAGTTTAAAAGCCTATCGCGGTTTATTATTTAAAATTTATTTCTATATCGCACATAAGTCTTTCATAAATTCTAAAAAAAAAGTGAAAAGTACCCCGGTATGTGTTCGCGTAGCAAATATAATGACGAAAAAGTAGAAAATCCTTGTACGGCAAAGTCATCCGTCTGCAAATCGAGTTTTATTTCTTATTTCTTTCGCCTATCTTGCGTCGTATTGATCATTGCAATTGTAAACAGCGCGATCTTGCATCGTCACGTCATCGAACCGTGCGTTAAAATTTATTTCGGTGAAATTTTCGATTTCTTTTTTCTCGCAGAAGTTCTCGTGACGTAAATCTTGCGTGTTTACTGAAAACTTCCGGCGAAAAGCAGACCTACTTTGCGTATGATTTATTCGCCAGCGTGCACGCGGTTGCAGCGGATGAGTTTTTAATGGCGCATAATACGGAAGTAAAAAAATTGCGGGCGCGTGAATTAGAGCTCGCGTGCGAGAAGTGAGAGGGCGGCGCATCAGTTTTTCTGTTTCCATCACTGATCGAAGGGTATTACGGAAAATAAATTTTCTTTCGCTCAGGAAGCGGAATGATAAGGTATCGCGATGTCCTAAGGAGACACCAGTTACTTCCACGAAGACTCATCGATACGTCTTCCTCTTTGGAAGCCTCACCGGTTGATTACTCCAAGAAGACTTCGACAACATTCGAATCTCATACCACGTATGTCACTGCCATTCGCGCACACATATACGATCGATGTGCGCTTTCGATGCTAATCCTCGCGTCCCGTTACTTACACTTGGTGTTGGACGTAAACGTCTAATCCTAATTGTCTATTTATTTCTCTTATGAGAAGATCGAATATTATTTTGAAAATTCTTTATTCTTAAAATTGGATAGCCACAATTATCAAAGATGCATATACAAGAGATCGTTAACTCTTAAAAAAAAGAAATAATGATATTTAGACGGGGTAGCGTATTTTGATTATTTTTAATCTCTTGATCATATCTGTACATACATAGCGACTTCATTTTCTAAAGTAAAGCCCACCAACGTTAATAACAATTTTTGTGTATAAATATCTGCGGATACAACGTGTATTCGTAAGAACAAATATTTTCAGATAAAATGTTTGCAGTATTTTTTTGCACTACTCACTTGCAACAGAATTTAGCGATCATCTTAATATATATATAAAGTATGTATATTATGATATATAATTCTCAATATCTTAATATTTAATAATTAATATTTTCTAGGCAATTTTTTTTATAATACTTTTGTATTTTAATTGTCAAGAATATTTGTTCAACAGATAAATAATTTGTCTTTTTTTTTGTTTATTTTATATAATGCCATAATTTTTGTTCGCGTATTAAGAGCAGATTCAACCATAGGTAAACGCATCTGAACAAAGATATAGCCTTATCTCGTTACCTTGATACCAGTTACCAGGTTTCCGTGCACCTGCAGCAATCTCGTCATCTGTTCGAGATCGGAAGAAAGGAAGAGAAAGAGAGAGAAAGGAGAAAAGAAAGAAAAAGATATACGAGCAGATAAATCACGCCCTTGTGCCGCACTTTTCCTTTTTTTCCTTTTGCACTATCCACCGCCCACCTTGGTCGTCGTTTCGCCATGACGACGCATTTCCACGACGTGCCATTATTAAGACGCCGGGCGCCGCGACGTCTTGCTGCGTTCGCTCTACATGCATAAGCGCACATCGAGAACTTATTCCGATCCGTAACTTTACTTAAATCCAGCTGAGAGCACCCGTCCGCAAAACTCGCTGTGGTGTTAATCATTTTCCTTTTTCGATTACTCGTTTACACGTCTTGAATTAATTACGATCACTAACTGCAACGGGAAATCTTTGCCTTTCAAGTCGAATAAATCCAGAAGAAAAGAATCAAACTCAAATAGATCCTTAATCTTAATTAGTTACATGGAAACTTTGTTGAAGTGATAATAATTGAAAACAACTATTTGGCGATTTATCTAAGATAATTATCAATAAGTATAGGTCTTGACTTGACCTTCTTTCTAAGTTGAAGAACCCTATGTTTGCGAATCTGATAAGAAGAAATTACAGAATGTAAAAAGATATAAAGTAGAAAAGAGATTAACGTTATATTTTTGTGATTAAAACGACTTTTTGTGATATAACTTTTCTATTTCGAAAAATTCAATTATCATAGAAAGAAATCAAAAAAGTTATAATTTATTTATAATTTATTAAAAAATAATAAAAAGTGGTTATATATATAAAAGAAAATATTCTTATAATTCTTTTTAAAAAAATAATTTTAAGAGTTGTTCTAACTCGCATTATCGATAAAAATTGTTCAACAAGTTGTTGTTTGAATTAATATCAGAAATGTTCGACACGTCCTTCACAAGTTTGAGTATCTTCAATAAAAAACGATTAAGGAAAGAACCGGCACTGACAACACGATATCAAGCCGATTATTAGCGATTTACAAGAGATATGTCCAATAAAGAAAAAAAGGCAGAAATAAATGATGTCTATATTAGAAACGGAAATCATGCAATCTAGATAATCCTGACAAATATTATCACAATTTATCTTACGTTATTATGTAATTAATGAAAATTATCACATATATGGTAGTAAATGAATGAAGATGGTTTGTATCGGTCATCGGAATATAGTATAATGAAAGTATTAACTATGAATTTATCTAATATCAAATAATTGCTGTTATTAATTTAAAATAATCTAAAAATAAATAGAGTGAAAGAGAGAGAGAGAGAGGCAGAAAGAAAAAAAAACTAGTATTGCCAGAGCGAATTTATTGTCTAACAGAGAAAATGCTGTAGTGTACACAACAAAAGTTGTAAAATAATATTTTTTGAAAGAAAACGTTTCTGTGTTTTCTCCAATGGTCAGCACGTTTTCCGGATTTAAATATTATTGCAGATTGTTAGAGAATGTTAGCACAAGCCACCAAACTGTATATTTTCGTGGAAAGCAATTTCAAGCTATTAATGAATCAAAGACGTGCGAGGTAGAATGAGTAAGATTAGAATAAAAAGAAATTCCAGAGAGACTTTATAAATTACTGCCAGAGCGAATAATTGAGGTTGAGAACAAGGCAGAAAATTATTAAAACAGAATTTCCGCGTTTTTCCCTTTATGCTTTTGATAATTTTTCAACTGTATTATCATTTCTGTCCTTTTAATGAACAAATTACATTTAAATATATATACATTGACTGAACAGAGCGTAGCATGTGTGTGCGCTTTCTTCTTGTACAAGATTTTACATCTTCTTGTGCAAAGTATTTAAAAAAAAATTTATTGTATTATTAAAAAACTAAAAGCTTTATTGTGTGTTATTCCTTTATTCTTTCTCTTCTCTCTCTCTCTCTCTCTCTCTCTCTCTCTCTCTCTCTCTCTCTTCTTTCTAACGTATTGTAACTGCGAAGATTAGTAATCATTATTACTTAATTGTACACCTAGCTCACAATGTTTACCAAACGTAACTGATCAACAAAATGAAGTATCATTTCATGAAATATAACTATTAGTTACCGCCACTTTACGATATTTTGCAAATAAATAAAGGTTCCGGGTCCGGCACGTATGCACGACTAAAGCGTTATGTAATTTGAAAGCCATATGTGCCGGAATTGTATGAAACTTTCAGGAAATGTTAGCAATACCGTTACGGATATAACGATGCCATTGCGGTAACCCTGGGGCGTCTCATTCCCGTATATATTCTACAAACACGAAGGGTTAAATGTGGTTTACCAATTGCGCGGTTAAATTCCGGGGAACGTTTTCGAATCCCTCCGAGAAAATTACCTGTCGAAGTCAATCGCTCGTTCTTCTACACATATTAACCGATTCGCTCGCAATATCACTTGATTTTATACGATACGTTATACGCTTCGTATTTTTCTCGACTCACTGACAGGCGAAAAAGTGTCGATGTCGAAAAGTATAGTGATCATTAACTGCATGTCAATATTTTTCAATTAAATCTAGAGTGTAAAGTATAAAACAGATTCTTTATATTGGACTAGACATTATTTTACTTTTTGATTTGTGTGTGACAAACAAAAAATATTGAATAAAAAAGTTTACTTAACTTTTTAACTTTCTAACTTGAATAATTTTCTATTATTTTTCAAATAGAACAATCGTCTTTTATTCGTTGTTGCTATGCACTTTATTGTAATATACGTGATTTATGTAATAAAAAGTTATTCAAAGTGAGAAGCTATATCGTTAATCATGTTATTCAATTTTCAAAATCTATTTTCTTGAAAATAAAGACTTGCATGAAAAATTATTATGACGTGTGCAAAGGATATAATTGCGTTTTCCTCTTGAAACATCTTTTAACTTTAGTCCTCGAAGTTTCGACATGCAACTAAGGGTCACCCTATGTGCTTTGGGACTTATAAGCTTACCTTGATCGTGAATTGTCTGCACAGTGGCTTGTAGGCGTTTGTGCCGCAAACGAGAAAACGATCGGGGCCTTGTCTGCCGAACACTCGTACGTAGTTCTGGCATTCGTCGTCGCTGCGCCCTTTCAAGTAGCAAAGCTCGCGATGCGCCTCGGTGCTGGACCATTGCAATCTCTGAAACAGACAAGATCGAGCAAACATTAGTACCTCGGGTCTCGGCCAACTTCGCATCACGTACACTGCGAAGTATGCAAGTTTGTATAACAAAAGCCGATTAGAGGTCAACCAAAGATTAATACTCTTGCATGAAAATTGAGACTTAACGGATCTTGATCCCCTTACTTTCAATAAGAGAGAAGGAGACATATATACATATATATCGATTCGGAGAATACCGCCACTATCTCATGCTTTCGCGCGAGGCAGAGACTCGTTTTAATAATTCCCTCGTATCGCATTAATTTTACGAGTTACGCGCTTCGTTCGGCAGATTTAGAGCCGGATTCGCGAAAAATGTAAAGTCGTCTTAACGTTAAAGTCGACTTTAAGGGATAATTTATATCGCGTGAGCTGTACGCGTTAAAGAATTAAATGTAATGCGACGTTAAATCTTTTTAAATTTTTCGCGATCTCGGCGGAATAAATGATGAGGGCCGCCGCTAGTGGTTGAATCTTAATCCGATGACAACACTCTCGTGATAATAATGATGATGTACCTCGGCTTGTCTCTTTGTCATTAACGTACGTATTATTATTCCGACTGAGAGGGTAACATATACGGTATTATTAGTCCTTACATTGAGATACAGTGACAAATAATAATTTGGGCTGTTTCCCAAATTTTGTATTTCCTAATATCTGCATTGTTTTAAAGTGCGCAGATTATCCTACAGAAGAGAAAAGTAACAGTATACGCGCGGAAAAAAACAAAAAAAGCTCGAGCACTGAATTATTTCGCGGAGAAAAGAATTAGCGGGAAAAGGTTAGCCGCAATTCTAATTCTGGGACATTATATTATTCGTTCAATTAAAAAAGAAAAAAAAAATAAACGTTGCTTGCCGTGACTCGGTCTCCTTGTTTAAACCGACCACTTCGTGACCCTGAGGCAACGTTGAGAGACACGGAGTGTACGAAACAACAAGAAGGTGAGGAGCGGCGAGAAGGTAAGGTAGGAAGAGAAGGTAGGTTACGACAGGAGCTGCAGCTGCATACTGCCAAGCAGAAATCCTTGAACAAGCTATATTCAGCTCCTTCTCCAGCGCGCTATGTTATATCTTTACGACGTTTCATGGCCGACCGGGAAATTCCAGTTTCCTCGATAATTTTGGCTGGTCACGCCTCAACGAAACGCGCACGTTTAAGCCGTGTATTCTCGCAAAGAATTTCCTCTCGTCTATGCTTTTTTCAAGAAGGCGAGAACACGAACTTCCCGCCGAACTCTCTTTATCGTGATTGATAAGTTTATCAAGGGACTCGAAACGTATTTTTCAAACAGCAGAAAAGAGTCACTGTAAATCATATTTGACGAATTTTAAATGTTCACAAGAATACGTAAAAAACGTTATAGTTTTTCAAACATTTCAAATATCTTTCCAATTTTTGTGACAATTTAATTTTATCATTTGTGTATGATTTTTTTTTGAACCGATAGATGGCAATTGATTTTATCGAATATAACGAATTAGATAATAATTCGAAGCGATAGCTCGATCGGGAAATTGAGTAACGAGGGTACATTTAGCACGATAGAGAAATCGAATTATGTCCCGGGAAGGCAAATTATCTTCGAACGTCTGTCGTTATTCGAATGGATAAAATCCTAAAATCTAATTCTACTTAGTCAGATAAATTTCTAAAATAACGAAATATATAAATAAAATAGGACAAATAGTTTTGCTTTTTCATCATGTCTACAAATATAATTTCTAAAAGATCAAGAATAAGAATAGGAAAATATATTAACGTTCTATAACCACTAACGTCGTTCGCTATATACGCGATTCTTAATTAATTTCTGGATCCTAAATGATATCTTGCCGCAGTGCCCGGTAGCAACGGCAAAGGAACCAATTAAGAAGCCGAACGGTATTTCGGGTACGGATGTGATTTAGGGAACAGCCGCGTGATGTATTCCGCTTTTTGCCCTTATTAGAATACGTTTCTGCGAATCTCTCGGCCGTCATCGTCGTCGTCGCCGTCGCCGTCAGTTCTAGGACTACGGTGCGAGCAGAAGCAGAAACAGCACGGCGAGTTACAAAACCGACTGAAAACTTTCGACCGCAAAATCGTACTGCATATTCATCGAGTAATACGATTTCGCCAGTTTCGAGCCTGCCGGTGGCCGATTTTACGCTTTAACCCGCGAATAAATTCGACTTCGGAACATCATACCGGCGCGGCGGCGCAATGTGGCGCCCGCGAGAACTTCTCATAATTTTTTGTTCCCTTTGTTCGCAGACTTGATTCGGATATTCCGACTGGATCCTGTCAGTGCGTAACTTTCAGACAGGGAGGCGGTGGAGGAGATGCGGAAAAAGGGAGGCAGTATGCTTATCCGGGAGTAAACGGAAAGGAAAGATTTGTCCGACGGGACGAGTCTCCTTTATATTCGTTTTTTCTACAGAATTAAGTAATCCGCTCTTCGCAATCGATCAAAGTTTCTTTTCAAGCCGAGAAGTTTTAATTAAAACGCATGAGGCGATATCGGACGAATTAAAGTATCTGGCGTATATCCTATACTTATACAATTAGTCCCGATCCTATACCTCGGAATTTTATTAACTGTCTTTGAGAGAAATATATCCGAATCATCCAATTTATCTTGTTCGTGGATTGATATGTTGGAGCAATGCGGAAGATGCGATGAGTAGTCTGCATCAAAATTATTCAAGATTATTTCAAATCGACATATATAGCAAGGAGATATGTGACATTAACTAGATTGTTTCTTTTTGTACAGATTTGTAATCAGGCAATAAAATCAACTTATGACCAAATAAGAAATATGATTTCAAGCAAAAGGTGGAGACATATGTTAAATATACATATATTGTAAACTTTAGTATATCAATTCTGTTATTTCAGATATGTATAGGTACTACATATATAGGAAATACATATTTAATATCAAAGATTATTGAATTTGAATTACAGCTTAAAGCTCGCTTATTAATATGTATCATGTGCACGTCTTCCACTGTTTCTCAAATAAAATCTCAGAGTATTTCTCACCCTTCGCTAGAATCCTAGATCGCGCAAAAATATTTACAGTCAGGTCAGGTAACCCGAAAGTTTTTAACGAAGCAACTTAAATACCCTCCTTAGCTGAAATACCAAGAAACGAGATATGAGAGCTGGGGTAATTCAAGAGTATTGTACGAAGGAAGTATGGTAAGGTGCTGTGAAACATTTGTACTTCCGTAGTAAGTAGAATATACGTGTTTCCAACTCTGTAGTCTGTTTCTCGTGGCCAAAGCTGCGAGTTTGGCTATATATAGGCATTAGTCGCCAGGCATTTCGTAAAAACTTTTTCGGCACGCCAACAAGTTGCTTTGGCCCCTCAACTTGGGTAAAAATGGCACATCGATAACGACCGAGTGCGCGGTCAATACAAGAGCAAAAAGTATATTTATTTTCGTGTATAATTTATTTCCACCTCTTTCCACTTTTCGCATTATATTCATGCAAATAAATATAAATAGAAAAAAAAGAGAAAAAGAGAGAGAGAAGAATTCGATTTAGAATTAGAAGATTTAATATATGAAAAAAAAATCCTTATTCTGTATTATTCCTCATTCTACAACGTCATATCACATTTGAAGAAAGTTAAATAATACGTTACAATTGGTTAATAATTAAAATCTTTATATCTGATTCACTTCTCTACAAGCAAAACGTTCTAAAATCGTCGAATGTCTATATACAAAGTCGTCGATTGATTTGGAATTGGTTTTTTTTCCCAAAATGTGGAAGCACTTATAAAATCGATTATATGTCGTTGAAAAATTAACTCATATTCCGTTGCCATTCTCAATCGATTTTACATTATTATTATAATCCGAGACAAACGCAGACAAATGTGCTGAATAATGAATAACAAGAAACGAATAATAAATTATATAGCACGTGACGCCCGATAATACATCATTCCACGCGCCGCGACGGAGTAACTTACATTTGTCCCGTTTGAATTACATTGCAAAGTTCGGAATTTATAGACACCGCTAATGCTCGCGAGTCCTCACCACTGACCGCCCTTACCATTTCCCGACATATTGCGCTTTATTTATAACTTTGCTGACTGTCATTAGTATGCAAATTTTTACATATATGTATATAACAGATTAAAATTCAAATAACAATTATGGCCAGTTTAATTGTCATATTATACATTATATATACGTTTGTGAGTGTTTGCTACATATATCTATTGTACATATAAAGAAAAAATTCAAGATGGTAATTAATCAACCTAATATTCTGAAAACTCGATCTACAATAATTATCTTATAAGAGTAAGAATTTATAAAATCACTTAATATCTTAAAATATCTAAATCAACTCAGTCAATCTTAATTAAAATCTCTAAAATAACATCCAACTGATTTAATGATAACTTTTTAAATTATTACAGCCACTGCATTATTTTTAGAGCAAAAATTTCATTTGTATAATTTCATGTTTTTTTTATTTTTTTCTTTCCCAGACAGTAAATTATTAATTATTAAGTAATCGTATAATACTAACCCCAGACTCTTTTAGGAAATAGTAATAATTACGATTTAACTAAAATCCTTCTATGTTAAATTTATTCCTAATTTAATCCTTTGTCCATAAAATCTCGACGAACGTCATGCGCAAATGGTAATTTCAGCAACAGATTTTTAAACGTTGTTCATTAACCCGCATACCATTGCTATCTCCGTTGCTATTGTATCCAGAATGAAGTCAGACAAGTGTAATTTCGCGGACTGGGACGCCGAGCTGCGTCAGCCGACTCTCTTTTCAATTTTCCGCCATGCCGGCGGCGGCGGAGACGGTTTTGCTTTAACCTGCGGATTAACCGGCGAGCAGTTGTCGTTTGCTGTACAGTAGCGAGTATATATTGCACGAGTTGGTATTTAATCTAATAACGCGGTTGAAATAAAACACCCTTGGTCTTTTCTTACTATTGTACGCCGCACCTTCGAGATATTCTTATTCTGTGCAAGACAAAGAGTCGCGCTGCACTTTTCTATTTCAGTACTCGACCAGATATGCAGTCTTTCGTATTACTACATTTCCTTTTTCTAATTAATTTTTGTCAGTATCAATCAAATCATATTTTATCAATTTCTTCGTGAAATTGTAGTCGAAAATTGTAAAGAAAAAGAGAGAAAGGAAAAAGGAGAAGAGAGAGAGAGAGAGAGAGAGAATATTATTAATTAAATAATTACGGCTTTCGAATATGTAATTAACAACCCGATACAAGCAAAGACAATATTATTCATGATAAAGTGTTTCATTATAAGAACAGCTTTGAGAAAATCGCTTTTATTATACAATTAAATAACGCAGAAAATTTATTAAAACATCGTATTCTGTATTGCTTTCATTAAAGTCCAATATTAGACGCAATTTTATGAGCACTTTATAATGTGAATCCTTTGTATTATAGATAGTTATACTGCTTGCAAATTATTTGCCTTTGTTTTCCATAGTTATTATTAATATCGTTGTACCTACGTACATAGAAGCCTGAAAAGCTCCCAGTTACAAAACGTATAATGTATAATCACAAGCATATACGATTATCTTTTCTCATATATAGAATATAGGTATCTCTTCATGTGTTAGCTTATGTAATTACTTCATTTGTTCTTTTCCATTTGTAGCTTTGCAAAACTATGTTATCATTCGCCATTTAAACGTATAAGTTTTGCACTTTTATAACATCTTCTGGTGTTTTAAAAATAGTTGTACTTAAAATAATTTACAAACAAAGATTTTGCTATGCCGATGCTCATAGTTCGTTCCTGTGTGTTTAATTTTGTTATCATTTATATTATCATATCAGATAATATAAATGATTTTATCATTCATAACAAAATTCGATTTTTAATTAAAAATTTCTGATACATTTTTTTCTTTTCTATATATACATATAGAATATCTTGTACAAAATTATTGAAAATATTTTTTAAATCATAGCTACGTACCACGAGTAATTCTTTTTTTATTTTTTTTTTGCGAAAATGTCGATGCAAGTCAACTTTCCAATTATTATCAGATGTGTTATTCTACACTTGCTGTAACGGCTCATTCGCGCGACGACTATGGTGCTCCTTGGGAATTAATTTTCTTCTCAAGAAAAAAGCCGAAAAACAATTCACTTTTTTCAATGTTCCAGACTGGCGGAAGACGTCAGCTGGTGGGTGACACCCTCCATCCGACGGCTAAATTTACTATGGTCATCACGCGTCCTGCCGTGAAAGTTTTTCCAGCGTTCGACAAGTTTCCGCCCTATAGTTTCGATTAAACTTTCCTAATTCTAATAACGTAAGACTAGAGTCCAGGAACTAACTTGGGCATACGAAAATAACAATATGAAACGTTTAAACTTGTTGAAACTGATTGACACATGTCGTCAGTCAGCATATAAAAGAGACATCTGACGAAAGTTTAGTTTATGGTATGGCACTATAATAGGTATGTAAAGTTTAGCTGATGCTGATGAATTTACTGAACTAAGCATCTTTTCATTCAATTTTAAATCAAGAAATGTGATAAATCTAATAATAATGGAATTAACCAAAGTAAATTTAAATTAAACATATTTTAATATCAAATTTTATAATTAATATAGAATTGTATTGTAATATTAATATCAGATGCGCGCGTATTATATTTCAATATTAATATCGAATTTTATTTCATAAGTAATCGGAATATATGTAAATGTGTGTAAGTTTGAATAAATATATTATAAACTTTTTTATAAATAATTTTAGAATTGTACTAATAACATTATAATTGTATTTGAAACATTGTAATATTTCAAATAATTTAAGATATTCTCTCTCTCTCTCTCTCTCTCTCTCTCTCTCTCTCAGGTACTTCATATGCTATGCTTTTACGAAATTCTGGGACCATTCGTGAATACGATACAAGATATAACAAGCACGCATTGTGGCACGCCGGTATAATGCGCTAAACCGTATACGGTGCCTAGTATGAGCCAGGATATGCACATATGCAATTGAACGTACGAGCGAACAACAGTACGTGGATACGATCCACCAGCAAAAGAAGAGATGAGAGAGATACTCCCTTTTTCTAATTTAATCTCTACTCGCGAGTGTGTGGCCGATAAAACAGACCGATTTTTCAATTTCGCGACAGGAATCGAATTCGTGACTGCTACGCGAAGTAGAGCTGTGCTACATTTCCCGAGCAAACGTGTGTTTTTCTTCTAGAAATCTATAATTGGATTGGCTATCGGAGAATACGCGCACCAATGTTATTATTTAAAGTCAGAGCACAAAATAATTATTGTCATTTATTTTGCTCCTACAAAAGTGCTATACTTAATTCGAAAACAGCAATAAAATACGCAAATTATACTAACTCTGATTTTATTTCTAATCACTGAAAAAAATTTAATAATAGAAAAAATTAGAGTTTTTGGATCATGTAGATTCTTTCATATACGTGTATCGGGTGTTAAAATATGATGATATA
Organism: Temnothorax americanus; assembly: GCF_048541705.1. Classification (NCBI taxonomy): domain Eukaryota; kingdom Metazoa; phylum Arthropoda; class Insecta; order Hymenoptera; family Formicidae; genus Temnothorax; species Temnothorax americanus. The sequence goes on from NW_027509805.1 coordinate 180,268, forward strand.
AATGAATTTTTAAATTACTGATTATTAGTTTCATATAATGGAAGAACCATACCTGTAGAAATTTTATGCAAAACATCAGTTGTGTCTTTTACGAAATAATATATTAATGCATTATTGATTAAATTGCATGTAACATTTTCTAATTTTCGTAATTAATGTGACATTGTATAGATGGTTTATTATTCTGTTGTTGAGTGAAAAATTAAATTTATTTCTGAAGAGCCGGTAGAAACCAGCTTTCTAGTCTGACTGATATGTGTTATTCCATACAATGGAAATTTATCAGTACAAATGAGATTTTATTACCTACCTATTTATTTATAAGAATAAAAGAACAGAGAATTATATACATCCATTACTGAAGTTTATTATGTAAAATCAAGAAATAAAAACAATTAATAGATTTGTTTTACTTATTCCTATCAATTTATATTATTTATTATATCTTTTTTAATTAATCTCTCTCTCTCTCTCTCTCTCTCTCTCTCTCTCTCTCTTAATATTCATGTGTTTTATACACTAAATAAAACTATGTTACTTTTAACTATTGAGTTATTAAGTATTTGTAACTTTATATTCAAATATAAAACTTTAATATTTTACGCGCGCAGAATACTACATTAATAGATTACATTTTTAACAATATATTTAATGAATCTTTATAATTTCAGATAAATTATTCACGCATTATCTCATTTTATTGGAAATTATAACAAATTTGGAATCAATATCTTTAATAAAACTTTAATAACTTATTAATATCTATTAAAATTTCTTAAGTTTTTAACATTAAATATCGTGGCATTTAAAAGAAATCAAATTAAAATCCTGTTTTGTCAGTAAAATTAAGTTTAATATAAGTTCCTATTTGTTTTGTTCTATAAATAGTTCCTATTAAATTGTTTCTATAACGACTTCATATTTTATATGTAGTAATTAATGAAATTTTCCGATAGAAAATCAAATATCAATAAATTCATTATGCATTAATTAATAATATTTATTATAAGTATTCATACACGAATCCTCAAAACTTTGTCGATGTAAAATATTGGAGTTGCCATGGCGCTCTATTTATTAAATCTAGATGTGGTTTTATACATTCTTTTACCAAAAATGTTTCTATAATAATTTTTGACAAACTTTTCGTTTAGCACACAGTTCCGCAATATAATAAAAGATATGATTCAAAAATTGTACAAAAAATAATATTACAGACAATATTTTCTGATTTACTGTATGCACAATAAACTTTTGTGGATTGTGTATCGGTGTACAAAGAAATACACAAATGCGAGGAAGTTAGTTATGTTATCATGCACTATCAAAAAAAATGTTTTCCTCGATTACATTTGTTGTAACAAATTTACACGAGAATGCACATACTATTAATTAAATAAATATATTAACAAGTTTCCTTCACATTAGATATATTATAATAGATGTGATAGAAATTGCGTTTTTCCACAATAGGTGTGACTATATAACAAAGCATTAATATTATTTAAAAAGATTTAAAAGTCTCTTAAATTATTATATCTTTTATTATATATTTTATTTCAGAGTTTTGTAATTCTAAAAGAATTGTCATTTTCTTATCTATAATAAGAGCGAGGAAAAGCTGAGATGTTTTGTTGTAACATTTTATGTGCGTCATTTCTTTAACTAAACATTATCGAACTGATATCTTGGGTTTTATGAAAGATTAAACTTTTTAATACCGCTCCCGAGGTATATACTGGAAGCAACCCTTTAGTGGCAAAACTCCGACAAGATTAACTGAAAGACATTTCCCTTCATAAGTCCCTAAAAACCTTGCAAAAAGATACAGAGGCAGAGTATGTCTGTACTCATATTTCTAAAAGGGAAAAAATAAAGAGAACGAGAGACAAAGTACATATGTGCCAAATGCGACGTTGCGACTATGTTTTGCGCAATATATTACACTATATAAAAATACTTTTAAAGTATATCACGCATGTTAATAAATAATAGTTATTATAGTCTTTTGTCAATTTCATATTTGAGAATAATCTTTTCTTGTTTTATTTAAGCAAAATTAGATTAATTATATACACAAGATGTGCCGTTTTATGCTTGCCTATAGTCATAGAAGTTTCGAAATAGATATAGCATGCAGCAAATTTAAAATTACTTTTCTTTAAATTGCTGCAAAAATCTGGCAATAAAAAAGTTAAAACATATAAATAAATGTTATTTTAAGTTTGGTGGAAAAAGTTTCGGAGAAGTTTAAAAATCCAGCTATAAAATTAATGACAAATAAAACTATAAAACAACGTTACATTTATATTAGTCAAATTGACGCAATTCTTGCGGTTCGACAACATTCGACGGGCTTAGAATAAACACAGCACCCCTGCACGGTATAAATAGCGCACAGGAAAGAGTTTCAGATGTTTTAAACCGTTCTTACTTCGAAGCGGGCGGTGGTTTGGAGTGCGACACTTGAGACTCGTTATTTCGCATTGCGATGCGACGCGCCATCATCGTGCGTGCGAGCTGACACGAGATGCTTGAGAGTACGCGAGAGGGTGCGCTCTTACGCTCGTATTCACGCTCGCCTGATGTCTCCCTAACGAACGTTTAAACTGTGAACACACATACGTATAATTCCGGCATATTCATCCGGAAAATGTATACTGACTGACTGACTGACTCTCTGATTGACATACACAATTAGATGCAACATCACCAACAGCGACATGTTGGTGTCTCTTTAACCCTCGATCGGATTTATCGACATTCAGAATGTACTGAAACCATCGGGTGTCTTTTTCATCACAAATTTTTGACCGATTTGAGAACAATTTATCTTTAACAAAAATATCGACATTTGTAGCTTCTAAATAATTGACAACTAAAAAACAAAAGATTTTTGCAAATCAAGTAAACTAAAAAAAAAAAATTGTATCCTTCAGTCTGAAAATAATTAATAAAAAAGTTTAATTTGGTGCTAATTACAAATATATTCAATATTAAAAATTGGAAAAAAAGAGATCGTAGACGCGCGATGACCTCTGTTTCGACATTTCTGCGGAAAAAATATTGTCTCCAAATTTTAATCGAGAAAGAAACATCTGTAATTTTAGAACACTATATACATATAGCGTGCAGAGCGAAGTTAATACTCTTACGACGTGTGCATAGCCGAGTAATCCGGCTTTTATGAATGACGCAGGTGTCGTCTTGCGGCGTTGCACAATGTGCGATCATAAAGGGAGTACTCTTCTGCTTGATGGATCTTTCGAAATTTCAGTATCTCGAAAACGAGTGCCTCGAGTGCTGTCGTGCTCTTGTACATCGCGCGTACCTTTATTGTCGACACTGATTTTCAAGCTCCATTCAGTCGGACTGGGGTTACACTGAACCAAATCTCCTAGGAGAGCAATATTGTCGAGAATTCGCTGGCATAATTTTTGTCTCTAATTTCCAATTTTACATTGCATCGTTAGTTTCATCTTACATTATAGTGTTAAGGGGGCAAATAACCCGCATCTTTCCCGTTTCAACGTAGAAACTTTACATTAACGCGCGATAACAATTTCTTTGGGTTATTAATAAAACTTTAATAATAAAATGGAACTAATCCGCACTTTTAGTCCGTCAAAAGTTACAAATAATAATATACTAGATATTAAATATAAATAAACGATACAACGATATTACAAACTAAAAATCTAGATATTTAAAAAAAGAGCAAAAAAATAAAATGCATCATTTTCTCGCAATATACACAGAACATAAGAATGATAATAAAATTGGCTATTTCCAAATCAGTGAGTAAAAAAAGACCAATTCAAAGACAAAATATTAAAAATCCAAAGATATTTGTAGTCGACTATATTTTCAGATAATATCGGTGCGATCGTACGAATTCTTTTTCCAGGTTCCGACGTGAAAGATATACCGCAGCCTTCCCGTCGTCGCGACTTGAAAAAGGTGTATGTGCGTATTATTCCCATACCGCGGCTTTCCCTTAACAGTAGACATAGTGGCGCCTTTACCAACCATTATTTTCTACGTAGCCAGGAAAAGGCAGGAGCTTTTGCAGCGCTCACAATAGAGTTAACGCGCGGCGGAAAGGTCTCTCAAATACTCTTTGAAAACAAGCTTTCTATCGTATCTGTGCCATGCTTTCAGAGAACAGCGGCCGCGTATTTGTGCGCGTTATTGGGTAATATTTGTAACACGGACGTTGGTTGACACTACACCTCCGAAACTTTTCTCACTTATATACATGTAAAGAATAGAATATTTGTTTGACCAAATACGCTGCGGATATATACACAGAAATATATTCACGCATAGTAATTTAATCTTGCAAAAATACAATTATAATATCCAATGCAAAATATGTAAATTTTATAAATTATGATGTTATTTATGCATTTATTAATTCTTATTTTAAACGAATGACACAATCGATGTGTAGATTACAGATAAAACAAATTTAAGTGAAAAAAAATTTGTTCGTTTGAGCAAATTTGTTTATAAGTAGGTACATGATGCAAGCTCAAAATATAGAAACGATGGTACACATTTTTCAACTTTAAAATTAGATGTATTTTCTGAAGCACAGAAAAATAAAATTGTAAACATATTTCAGTGTATATTTTTTATCTCCTCTTCATATAGAATCGATATAACGAAATGTCATGTTGTTTTAGTTTATTTTATTTTTAGTGTACTGATTACCTCAAATATGTTAAGCGGTCATCGACCGTGGAATGCTTCGAAGGTGTGTGAATAATTGCATACAAGCATCAAATTTAGATATAATTGTTCATATAAATAGCTCCACTGTAAATAATAAAATTATTGCGCAATTTTGTAACATGTTATTAATAGAATGCTATAAATAAAATGACATAGCAGTTAAGATTTGATCGTACTAAAAAAAGTCATGTTTTTCACCTATTCATTACATGCATACAAAAGAAGAGAAAACGGACGCACGAAAAAAATAATATAATAAAATTTGCATTTTATTAATATTTTCTTTTGCTTTTACATCTTGAAAGAGACAAAAAATATTTCAAGATTAGCGGTTTCGAAAATCAATTTAGCAATAATGAAATTCCGTTGTACATATAGTAGGAATATATTAACATAGGTCACGTACGCTCTAATTCAACCCTAACAAGGTCTCGCCTGTTGAGGCCAACATTCCAAAAATTCCTCGAAGTCCAACTAAAGAATTTGATGCCGCTACTCCGGCAAAATTAAATTTTAAGCACACCCTGACAACCCGATACCGATAGCGCAACGGATCCGTTGATTCGCGCAGCACATATACGGGGTTTGCATAACAAAAGACGATCCAACGTCACGAAAGAAGACACTTTAGCGCAACTTTCGAGCGTCACCGTGTAACGCGGAGCGGGGGTGTCTCTTCCTTTTCTTTCTCTTTCTCTTTTTCCTCTCTCTTTCTCTCTCATGTTAATATCTGTTTAAGCACGCCACGCCTCGTTCTACCGTTGTCGCATCACATCCCCCCGAAGAGAAGGGATTGCCCCGCACGTACCTATTATCCACCCTTTCTCTTCTCTCGAGTAGACACAGAGGCGCCTTTACCGGGACACAATTTTGTGTACAGGAGGAAAAGGCTGCTGACTAATGGCGTGCACTAATTGTGCCGCCTGTAGCACACGAAGGTGCAGGAAAGCCCATAGTTACAAGCCGCTATAAAGTAATGCGAGGCAGACAAGAGATGCATGCGCATATGAGATTGTGCGTGTGTGATCACGAGTATGTACGTGGGCACAGGGGGTAAGAGAGGAGGGAGAATTGTTGAAGGCAGCCCGATGAAGGGCGGGAGGATGTCAGAGGAAGTTCGTAGCTGCTGGAAAGCCCTGAGTGCACTTATACACGGAAAAGAAAAGACTGGGAGGAAAGGGTATTCCCGGCAGCCGCGATAAATAGATTAAACTTGCCCCCGGACTCCCTCTTTTGATGGTGCGTTAAGCGGAAATATATGGATGGCACGCGACCGGTGCCATGACAATAAGTCGACACCGGTACAATACCGACAATGCCATGCAATTCGCCCCGTGCCAGGCTTTTTTAACATTATATCATGAAAGGCAGTGTAATCATATAATTCATTTGTAATATAATTTAATTATCTATAATATAGACTATATAAGATGCATGTATAATTCCAATCAGTTAAAAACATGCAATAGTGAAATCCGTGAGATAAAATTTTCCTTTTCATAATCATAAACGATAATTGCACCCTAAAACCCTACATTATTTACATAGTTATAATATCACCTCTTTTCGAGAACCATAAAACATTATTGTGAAAAGAACTATATCTTCTTGCTCGATTACACATGTGATATATTTTTGACATAATAAATTCGACATACAAACTGTATCAATATATATACATATATTAATACTGATAAATATATATTTATTACGCGGTATTGTACCCGGAATTGCTAAGATAACTATGAAATCTCGGACCTGATTAACAACAAGCGGCCTCCGCCCCATGCTATCGCCGTTGATAGCACACGGATGAATAACTTATTTCCGGGAACATTCGAATAGATAGTAATTCTAAATGCAGCAATAAATATCACGAGCTCGTTTGACGGCAGTTAAAATAGATTAATAAGTTGAGTAGATAGCGACAAATTACGATAATCATTAGGAATAGCTAGCTTTCATCACAAAACTTCCGCGATAATTATTAAAAGAAGCTTTATATTTGATTATTGTCAAATATTCATGTTTAAACATTGAGGTATCTCTAAATACACATAATTTGTACAATCCGTAAATGTTATTATTTATTTGACAATCTGATGGTAATATATAATATAAACTTTTGTATTGTATAAATGTATATTGTTGAACGTATGCGACGCTAATAAATGTAATGTATGTAATATATTATTGCATTAACGTATTTTCAATTATTTGCAGAATATAATCATCCGATTTTTCGCGATTTTTGCTCATACTTTTATTTATATCTTAATTTATTTAAAGTTTTAGATATATAAAAAATTTAGAAATACTATTTTTTAATATTTTATTGTATAAGAGATTTAAATTCATAATCTGAAAAAAATTTAAAACATGTATCTCACCTATGTACAATAAAATATTATAAATTTTTCAATAAGAATATTCTACTCATAATCTCATATATCGCTTTTTTGGGGAATAAAAAAATCTGTTTCCACACACATTACGTCATTGACACTTGTCGAAATATCCATATCACAAACATATAAATAAATTGTTGAATCTAAATCGTATATAAAAAACAATGTGCAAAAAATTGTGATATTTTGTAATATTGTTCCAATGTTTCTCTCGTTCCTATTTGTTTATGACATAATTTCGAGTAAAAAATCCTTAATTCCATTCTCGAAAAAAATCCAAACTACCTATTTCTTATCGCTATATAAATACATTTTGCTTGGCGTCATATTTTTAATATTCTACCTACGTAAAAACGTTTCCCCTTTCGATGTGAATCCTCACACATCTCCAGATTATCCAGTATTGCTGCCTCCGGCAATCCTGCGGCGACGCGACGATTCTTTGCCCGCGATTTCGTCGAGGGCAAAACTCCTGCCTTTCTCGCGAATCGATCTTTTCGTTCAGAATAGAGTCCCAATGAGGCGTAAGAATGAAAGGACATCATGGAAGAAAAGGAAGTCAAGAGAAGAGTGAATAAGAACGAAAGAGAGACAAAAACTTTAAAGCAGCGTATCGAAAAGGGAAAAAAGAAAGGAAGAAAGACGAGAACGATCCTATTATCTCCCTACGAGAGAGAAATCGATATATTCAAGATGTATTCAAGAAAAGCGATAAAAAAAAAAAGAAAAAGGAGATGGATAGTAAGTAACGGTGGATTAAGATAGAGATAGAAAGGGCGCGGGTATCAAACGACTCCGATTGTGAGAAACAAGCTCGTAGGAAGAAAGAGGACACACATATACGCACAAAGACGGCGAGGACAGGCGTTTCTTTTTACTTCTCGCTTTGGAACGAGAGACCGAGGTCGTGACATTATCGCGACGGTATTAACTCGAATCCGTTAGGTCGAACCGCAATCAGCTGCAACGAGCAGAGTCGACAATCCCAGGGGAGAAACGGGAAAGGGCACGGTGAAACGTTATAAGACGCGGCGCCGGCCGGGGCGTCGCCCGATCCAGCAAAATGGAAGCGATCGCGTACATGAGAGTCTCCTCCGAGTCGAATTTGAGCAAATGACCGTATCTCCATAGTTGGCTCTAGAATATCGAAGGGGTCCGGTTTCTCGGCTTGATGTTTTCATCCGCGCGCGCACGCGCGCGCCCGAGAAAACCAACAGTTCTGCTCGCTTCGTTACGCCGAATTGTACTTCAGCGACGCGGCGCTTGCGGAGTGGGCTCGGGGTGGGGGGCTGGCTAAGATATTACGCTTTTTCCAGAACGTTAAACTTCTCCGATCAGTTTCTCCAACCGAAGGCTTTCGGAACCAGATCAAATTTTCTCGCACGACCTCTCAATGCAGTTATGCTGTTTCAAATCGATGAGATAATACAGCCGTATATATTCTCGATAAATATATATAAAAAGTATAAAATAGTTAATAATTGATCAACTATCAATAATTTCATGAAGATGATTTACAATAGATATATCATTCGCCTTCGCACATTGTTTTATCTTTTAATAAATATGTTATTGTATTTATAAATTTATATTAATTTGTTAACATTTTTAATGTTGTTAGAATACTTATTTAATCTTGAATAACCTATATCTTTTAATTATATTTGAATAACTTTTATATCACCTTTTGCAGAATTTAAAAAATTTGTTGACGTTAAGCCTGATAGACCTTTATTAATTTTTTATACATGTAATACTAATAGATGTTATCAAGTAACATTAATAAGCATTTAGCAAGCTGCAGTCTTAGACATCACAAAAAAAATACAAATAATATTGCTATTTAGCAATATACTGCTTGTAGCTTGATATATATTTAGGAAATGTAGATCAGACTGAATTGAATAAAGTTTTCCGAACTTTAGAAAAGGGATTCGGTGGTAGCAGAATTTTTCATTGACGCAGCAGATTTTTCTTGTAGATATGCAGACACAAGAACGCGCGCGTCTTTTCAGACAGAAAGAAGCAAAGAGAGTGGTAAAGGGCCAAGCGAAATGTAGCCATCTTCACAATTTGTCTAAAATTAAACAGAATGCATTAAAAATATTCGTGATATATGGCTAAGTACGTTTAGTCACGCTGAAAAATATATGTAATTACGTTTCTGTCAAATGAAATGCACAGTACAGATGGGCGTAATTATATCTCTTGTTAGTCGCCCTAAACAAAAATTCACATTTTTCACTTTGATGATACGCATATACAATTTATTCTGCTTGCAAATACATTTCTATAGCCATAATTATTTTCATTCGTTTGCCCAAACACTTTTATTAATCTAATCAAAATGTGTTTACTATTTTAATTTCACGTTTTTCGTTTTCTTTTTCTTTTTCCTGTCAAAGATACCTGTATAAACAAAATAAATTTCAAGAATTTTATTTAGCGCCGAATTTTAACTACATAAAGACTAAAACAAAGAAATTTAGGTACAACTTTAAACAAGGAAAGATTTTAATTCGTTCAATTAAATGCATATCTTTGTATTCCGTTAAGAAAAATGTCAAGAATAATTTTATTAAAATAATTTCTGAGTGCTGCAAAATCTTTACAAAATAGAAAGCATTAGATTGCTAACTATTTTAACCAAGCAAATGTCAGTGTAAAGATGGTGAAAGTTTGCAGGATTTCAATTTCAATTCTCAAAACTTTAAAATTAAAATCAAGGTTTCCATCTCGTTCCTGATATTTCAAGAAGATTTTGACTCCTAGGATTCGACATCAGTCCAACTTTCTTATTTTTCTCAATTACCTGTACTTTCCAAGAATAAATGCGAAGAAAATATATGGTTTGCTCACTTTTGCACCACCTACCGAGTGATTTAACTCCGCTACGAGTTGCAAGAAGCTGCGAACAAAATTAACGGTCGATCATTTGGATTTTTCCGCGTAAATTACGTTCTAGAATGTATATACGCAAAACTCCCGCAAATCGATCTTGAATTATGAAAATGCAAACTTCGCGAGCGATTTATCTCAGGCCGGAAGCCGGCGAGTCAACGGTTGTATATGTTACGACCTGGTGTCGGCCACAGTGTTTCCTGAAAGTTTGATTTGTACGAAACGCGTCCAACTTTGGCCTGCTTCTTGTTGAAATTTTTTCGATCCGGCTACGAGAATCGCGCAATTTATAATCTGTGGAAACTTCGCCGAAAGTCGGTCGCGATCTGAGAAGTGGTTGCGCAAGTTTATATCCTAAGGGGCATTTTTTATGATATTCTACGGAATTTAACGTGGTACTTTCTCTTAAACACTACATGTTTCAATAACATCGAAATTGTCGACATATAAAGTTCGTATTTCAGTATGATTACATTCGTAATCGTGCTGAAATTAATCAAGATGATATAAATTAAATAGGTTGTATGAATGATGTATTTTTATGTCTATTTTGTAAAAAAACTACAATAATACTGCATTTACATATACCATATCTGCACATTACAGCGTTAGAAGAAAGACTGTTGAGATGGAATATAAGTACGTCATTTTGCGGCGAAATATTCTTTGAAAATCAATTCGCGCAAAAAAATATCATCCCGCTATATTTTTCGAGCTGCAGTTCTTCTCGTGAAAATTAAGAGAAACGCGTTACCGTATTCCCGTCGGGAGGAATTAAAGCTAGTATAAAAGTGAGTTATACGCATTTCAACATGCCGCATGACAAATTTTTTCCATTTCTTCGGTTTCTCTAACAATCCATCGAGGGACGATTTTTAGTTTAAAGATGTGACTTGCATTTATATTGCGTACATAATTTCTTGAGATTTGCACAAATTACATGAAACAATGATATCGCTTCTTGAAATTAACGGTGTAAAAACATTCTTCGATTTTTAATACATTGTAAGATATCTTTCGGAAGAATAATTTCTGAAGTTTTCACACTTATTTTAAGTTTAAATTAATGGTCGTTAATTTTGAAAATTCGAAGAATATCAAAAACGTTCTGAGTTAAAAACCTTCATAAATCTCTAAGATTTAAAATCATTTATTCCTGTCTCTAATAGCGTGTGAAATATTTGTTACACCGTCTAGAGTAAGTTAAGTATACATATATCAAATAATTTTAATGGTGCTAAAAAATTAATCCAAGATACAACGGAAATTATTCTATTGAATAGACCATGAGTTTAAAAAAAGAAAAAATTCGCAGTCTTCTCGGAGCTGCAGTAAATCTCTCTTTCCTCTCCCTCTCCTTTTCTTTCGTTGTAATTTCTAACAAGAATAATTCTACATTTCAGCGATGTTTCCGACAATTGTTAGATCTACTTTTCTCTTTCAATTCTTTCTATCTCGTTTCTTAGATCTCACAAAAGAGGAAAGTACCACGTTCGAATTTCTTTGTAATTATCAGGCGTGGTACAAGTGCCTGATTTCTGATATACATATAGAAATCTGCTATTAGATTGAGTTTCACTATAGTTGTAGCGACTGTAACTTAGAATTACTTCCTTTTACACCATTATCTAAGAATCGATATCACGTAATACATAACTTGTTAGTAGAGAGAGAAATTGTTAGAAATATTAAAGAAAAGTAAACTCTCTATTTTATGACTCTTGGCAAATAACTCGTTTCAGCGCTAACTATGCTTTTTCTTTAACACTTCCAATATTCCTAAATTTGACTTATATCTATTAATTCTTTATTTGATATTAGCCATATAAAAATAAATTTATGTATTTATATGTAACAATGCTTTTCTCTTCAATATAATGCATATACATAGAAATGTGTGCGTTACGTTGATAATAATTTATTTCTCAATTAAATCGCAAAATCAATATTTGTATTATTATTAAACATTTTGTATTTCAATCACATTTTCACCCAATATGCTGTGGATGATCGTTTTAATATGCAATTACTTATTTATAGACTAATGTAGACTTTTGTGACTGACTATATAATTATGTAATTGCCAAACACATAGAGTGCCGGAATAAAATTGTGCTACACGAGATATTCTCATTCTCATATTAAATTTACTGATATTTATATTATTTTTACAATTGTATTCATAGAATTCTTTTATTTATTGTAGAGAAGCCTTCTTCATGACAACTCTTATAAAAGATAAATATCTTTGCAATTAACGAAATTCAAATGATAAAATAATAAAAAATTTTTAATGTTTCTAGATTTAAATTTAGAAAATATTAATAATTTTTATTTATACAAAAAAAATGGTTAAATGTAACATCATAATACAGAGAGAGAAAAAAACTTTTTGAAATTTTTGAAGGAATAAAAATGTAAAAAAGAAAGCTTTAGATTTCTACAGTCAAAACACGCCATTATTATAAACAAACAAGTATATATAATGCTTTATGTTTTGTCCAAGATGTATCTCATTGTCAGAAAGAAGTCATCCTGGTTGAGTGAAATATCTCCCGCGGGATTTATATAAACTCGGAATTCACTTCAACTTATAGCTATTGCTGTCTAGAGTATATACGATTGCACGAAAAACAAGGAAAGGCGTGGCAGAATTATGCCTCATGCAAGATGATACGTTTCGAATCGAAACACGCACTAGCACCGACATTTAACATTGTTCCTCGCTATGAATCGTCAAACAATGGCTGTTCCGTGTGCGTGCTACAAAACCTTGAAATATGCTCGTGATATACATGTCGATAGGGCTCCCCTCTTCGTGGACAGGATGCGTATGATATCATTAGTTGCATGCATTTTTAACAATACTAACGTTCGGGGTGACATGATATATATTTATTAAATATTTAATGCCTCGCGCGCGGAATTAAACTAACGTATCACTGTACTTTCATTAACAAGACGTACTTTTATAGCATTTCTCCAACTTGCAGAATATTTATTCTTTGATTATCATAAATAAAGTGTATTTTTTTTTTTTAATGTTGAGAGACAATTTAGTTTTTCAGTCAAATGTGTGATAAAGATGTAAAAGACCTTTCAAATACTAATTTTTAAAAATACTTGCGGATAATATTTTTTTATTTATCCGCTTTAATCATAGATTTTATTTTGATTTTAGATTCGAGTATTAACTCAAAAGATACTTACAATTAGTAAGAAATTAAAAACTGCGTATTTTAAATTATCTATGTATCTAAGTATTATACTATATTATATATGGAAAAAGTTTGCTGTGTTAAACAGTTTATCCTGTCGTGTAGGAAGTCAACTGTTAAATCTTTCAAGTGACTCGAGTGCAAGCTCTAACTTACGGTGTCTTACGGATTACAAAACTAATTTAGTCGTTGTGCTAATAAAAGTGTCCCCGAAGTATGCGAGGTGGACCTTACACTTTTAAAAACTTAAACGGTTTTATATGAAACGGGAAATGTTCCGACTTACAGTTTGTTACCGACGTGACGGTAACTCACCGTTGCAAAACTTGTAACTTTTAAATTTTATATGAAACAGCTATTAGCTGCAGTAAGCGCCACAGGTGGAACGGATCATTTTAATTTCGTTAAAATTCTCCCGTTACAGGACCGAACGGCACTCAATGCAAATTGTAATTACACCTATTCCCCGAGTATTTTTCATTAGATTAGTACAAAAAACTCACCGTTTTTCTATTAAATTTTGTCTTGGATAAAGTTATTGATTTGAGTTATTTAAGAAGTAGATTGGAAAACTTCTTGCTAAATGGAAAAAGTATCGAAGGCAATGGTTCTCTCTTCTGATTAAGAAGGATTACTTCGAAACTGCGTGATTCTGTTTTCAACTCTATTCGACAAATACGATAAACCTTTTGCACCAAGCAAATGTTTCCGCATGATAATCCGTTTCAGAGTTTCTCAACCCGTTTTTTCGTCCAGGAAACTCTTCTGAGTTTTATTTACTTCTGGTAGCTTGTGTGCCCACTCGTCGCCATTAGTTGGAAAAAAGGAAGTTTGCGTGGCCCGCTCAGAAATTTACTGTAGCTCCCTAATGTGTTCGGTCTTTTATTATGTGGTCTTTCGTGTGACTCCCTCTTAGAAATATGACGTGGCCCCCCGGGAAGTTATATGACCCATGTGGAGAATTATAAAGACCACCCGAATTTTTTATATATGTTCTTTGTTTCTGTTATTAAAAAGAGACGGGATGCAATGCTTGTGATTAAAAATCTAATTAAGCATCTAATTTAAAGATGTAATTATTATATTTAATTTTTTTGTTCAAAATACAGAAATTGGAGAGATCGATATTTATATTTGTCCACAGTTTTTTTTAAGTGCGAAAATTTGTTCCTTTATTTAGTTTATTTAAAAAAAACTACTAGAAATCAATATAATCTGCTGTTCAATCAAAATTTGATTAATCTAATTTATTGCTTATTATGGATTAGTTAGCACTTTCCTATTGTTAATAAGTACGACGTTCGTCTTTCGAAACAATTTATAGGTATAATCATCTTTTACATACTTGTTTGCTTCTTATGTAATTAAGATGTTTGGTCTTTAACAACTCATTTTGTAAGTATTTCAATAAATATATATATCATTTAATTGGTCGTTGGATCAGTGTGAAAAGATTGCGTTTCAGTGATAATGTCTTCACTATAATATTTCTCGAAAGTCAATATTTTATAGTGAGTTACCGTTTCACCGATCGCATGAGGGGCTGCCCAGCTTTTTACCATGAAGCAATACCAACCGTAGAATTTATAGATACGTAAAGAGGAAGAAAGAAATACCGTGCGACGAAGACGAAGTTCTTGCCCCGCCGATTCCCAAGTATAATATAGTTACAGCGTGTATATGCGCGCGGCGAATTTAATGAGCGACAATACGAATAACGTTGGCAAATTGCGACGGTTACCTAACGAACAAAAAGCCGCCCAATTATTAGTCGCAGCGCTGCTACCCGCCGACGTGATAGTTACTTTGATTAATTTGAATAACGTCGATATCACTGGGGAGGAGGAACAATTAGCGCGGTTTGCGGACAATTCCGACGATAGCCGACAACTTCTTAATTGTACATCACGTGAAAATTGCTTTATGGAAACGTCACTTGACGTTCCTTTGTAATATATGAAACGCTTCGGATTCTTATCGCGTTTTTTTTCAAGTGCGGATCGTGTTTACAAGTTGATTTTATTCTATGAAAATATTGAGGCATAACTAACTTTTAAGATAAACGATTGAAGATAGAAAACTTTCCACAAACTACATCTTCCGAGTTATTAACATAAAGCCTCGTTCTTCAGCCGATTTCTTCACTTGAATCAAATTTAATTCCGAATTAATGAAATATCTAATATCAAAGATTAAAAAGTTATAAGAGAGATGACGCATCAAATTTTTGTGATGAAGAAAAATTGATCTAAAATTCGTAATAAGAAAAATTCACAATCGATAAGAAGTACGGTTAATCTGGAGTGGAACCTATATAAAACTGCCATCCGTAGAAAATCGCATAAATTAAGAAGTTTTAAACCTTCAGAAAGTTATTTTAAAATGTTAATACATTTTGTTTCGAATATCGTGGTGCCTGTAAGAGTACAAATCTCTAAGTAAAATATAATAAAAAAGATTGTATATATAATTTATATAATAATATAATATTGTAATATAATGCGTTTTTATATTTATCTTTCTTATACATAGATTATAATGCCGTAACCTATGAAATTTTAAAAAAACATTTTTAAAAACACGAGTAGTTGAGACATTCCATATAATTAAACCTTTTATAAGATAATTGAGCAAACGTAACAGAGTTATAATTAATTTTTTAAAAGTACCTTTTGCTGAAATAATATACATTTATACATATAATTCTAAAATGTTTTTACATCTATTTCGAAATTAATTAAAAAAGAATCGAAAATGTTGTTCATATTAGTTTTAAAACAGAAAAGGAAAAACCAATTATATATATATACTGCACATAAAATATTTTTTATCATAAAACAAGTTACGTGACAATATTTTAATTTGTTCGTATTTACATGCTTTTAATGGTGAAAGTAATTTGTTATAAAAAAAGATCATAATTGGCAAATCATTATAAATCATTGCACAATTTCAAAGTTACATAAAAGTGGAAAAAGTAGCGCACAGTTAATCCATTAACAGTCGACAATTCATTTTTTAAACATAATTTTATCACGAATAAAAAGATTTTAGCAATAAATAATTCTCTTTTAAAACTTGAAAAATGAAGGCTATTTATAGATACATAATGTATATGTATGTGTCGGTAAGAGTTATTATTTAATGACCTTGGTATCAAGTATCAATTCGAAAACTAGGAAAAATGCAAAATCAATTACGGTCTAACTTCTAAAATTCTCTGTGTCGTGATTACGGCGCTTAATGGGTTAACGGTGTATTCCCCGCGGATGCAGGCACATCCAGCCGTTTCTTACGGTATCTGATGGGCGCACTTTTTATCACCGGCCATCAAGAGCCGTCAAACGGCACGCTGGACCCGCTGGACGTACGGGGAACCGAGTCGGACGGCCAGACCCGCAGTTCGACATTGCAATTCGAGCGAGACACGATTTGTCGCAGGTCGAAATGCGCACGGATGCGCTTCGAATAACGAGCGACCGATTGGACGGGCTCGCTTCGCTACGCATCTGTCTGTCTCCACTTTCTTTCTACTGCCTCTCCGTTCGTCCGTCTCGCCACTGCACCGTGGCGAGTGGGATGTACACGTAGGATATGCCCGTGTGCGGGCATAAAGTACACACGGTCGAGAAGCGTGTAGAAGGTAGAGCGGCAAGTTTTTACGCGACCATCCCCGAGTGAATGACCGGTCAGAGCCGCCTCTCACTCTCGGCACTTCGGATCTGCTCTGCGCCGCTGCCTCTCTCACTCTAGTCTCTAGTCGATTACGAGAGAAGCGGCGTGAGATACATAAAGAGACAGAAACAGTGGAAGACAGAGAGGGAAAGAGAGAAAGAGAGAGGAGAAGAGACAGAGGGAGAAAGAAAGAGACTGCAGTTGGTCGACTTCGCAACGTGGCGCGAGCTGCATTAGGCTGCACATACCAAAAACAGTTTGCGCTAATGGCAGAAACGCTTAACCCTCAGAATACATGACATCATAATGATGAATACGTGAAAGTTAAAATGAAAGAAACGTTATCTCGAGAAATCGACAAAGATAGTGTTTTAGGTTTCAAGTTTGTCTATTATAATTTTCCATAGAGAGAAGACTTGGGTAATTTTGAATAAATAAACGCCTATCACAATTTAAAAAAAAATCCATCTCATTCATTCTAAGATAATTAAATGATTGCAGATTCATATGTAATATATGTATGTAGATACAGCATACTTGACAGATCTATTTAATTCATCTTAAAAAAAATATATAAAAAAAATTAATACCATTGAACTATTCATTATATATTTTACCGGAATATATTATCATAATTATTCAGAAATCAATAATTTATTAAAATCGTTTATAAAAATTAAAACCGTCTACAATTTATGTAGACAATGAATATTTATGCAAAAAAATGCTATAAAAGTATTATATAAAAGTATAAAAGTTTTAAATTTTGTGATTCAAGGACATTATCATGATTACAATTTTTTTTTTCGCAAAATTATATATTATATAAGTCAATGGACACGGTGTCAATGTGTCGACAGGCTATTTTCTATACTCAAATACCGAGTACCCGTTATTCAAGTTCATACTCGAGTAACCGAAGTCACGAGCTCCGATTTAATCGATTTTCGATATATTTGATATCGTTACGCTCCGTGGTTCCTGAGGTCATTTTACGTTGATACGTTACATTGTTGGCACGGTAAGCTCATATACTTAAATAATCAACGCGTACCTAAATTGATTTACTGTGCGTAATAGCGAGAATGACCGCGCGATGCTTGGGTATTTCCTAGGCTCGGATACCCGAATAACCGGATATGAACAATACCGGTATATATATAAGCTGTATATACACACGATTTATTGTGTGCGTATGTGCGTAATAGAAAGTTGTCTTTTATTATAATTAAAAAAATTTATTGTTTAATTTAATTCGATTCTATCTCACATATCTTTACGTATATACTATATTACCAATATTATCACAACAAATTTCGTTACTATATAAAGAAATGTATTTTTATATTTTTCATATTTTAAAGAAATCCTTATAAGAATATCGCATTTTATATTTGCATAATAGAATTATTTGTAATAGATCGTGAATATTTAGATTAATGCCAGAGAGAATGCATGACCTAGCTGTTATATCTTTTTCACCTGTTATAATCATGAATTCTGTATTTTATCAAGTATTTAATTAATATTACGGATCGTCGTGTGTAATTAACTAAAAATAAAAACGTTTTCTTTGATATCTCATCATAGATCCAAGTTAAAATACTATTTATCAGATTATAGAAAGCGCTCATATTTTGTATTATCGATATGTCATAAATAATGTTCTACGTAAACAAAAAGTTCCCGAATGTTTTTGATATTTTTTTAAGGCAAAACTGCACACGCGATTATACAAGAACAAGCTCAACGGTATCCATTTCGATGTGCCTGAAAAAGATCGCGCAAATTTCGCGAGAATTTCCAAAACGTTTGTTGTTTTGTCGCGGACTTTTTTAATATGACGCATAAATATGCAAGAATCATGCGGAAGACCCATTTTTGCGAAGAAATAAAATGTCGGCGGAAACATTATAACCGCATTCATAGAAATATGTTAAATAACATAGCTTGGGTGCTATTACACATATATTGCTCCCCTTTATTTATTTTATATCATTTATATTTTATATATATATATATATATATATATATATCTTTATTATCTCTCTTTGGAGTATTTACCATACTTTATCTTATTTTTGTTTTTTCCACACTGTGCAATAATACAAAGAAAATTATTTAAAAGTTTTTCATTCTCAAAAGAGATAATATACCTATTGTTATACTTTTGGTACCGTAGGATATACGATCTTCTTTGAAATAAAAAATTAAAATAAATAGATTTGTGAAGTTTTAAGTATGCAACTTTCGCAAAATATATGTGTATATTTTCGCTCTAAATATTATAAAATATATTTTATTGTTGTCGATATATCAGTGTGACTTGGATCAAAAGAAGTATTTGAAGAATCTAAAGTATCGCGTCTGCAAACATCGATAAAAAATGTATTTTTCAATAAAGTGACAGGTCTTGGTAAAAAGTACAATAGGTACGTATTTTAAATTGAAAAAGTGATATTACATATTAATGGAATAAATAGATTACGTAAATCCTTTTTAAAATTTTAACCATTATATTTACGCGGTAGAACAAAAGATCGCGCATTTATTGCTATTTTTTTTAAATTCAAAAATTAAAATAAATTGCTTAAATATAGAAGATAACGGCATACATATATATCAAATCCATTCAATATGCATACCTGGTTATTGCTGTTATTATAAAATATTACTTTCAACTAACTGTTATATAAATAAAAAAAAGCTTTCAATATAATAAAAATATCCTTTCTGATTTTCAGTTTTAGCAATAAAATGATACTTAAAAATGTTCGTTTTTCACTCAAGATACAGCTATTGAATCGAATCGTTGATAAAATGTAAACTGTAGGTTTTTATAGTTATCTACACATTATAAGAAAAATCATACAGATATAAAACTACTTATATAGATACAAGCGTACTTTTATAACATTTTACCTTAGATACATATGTTATTCCAATTTTTACTAGTATTGGTTGCTCGCGTTCACAGCCGAACGATTCAACAGATATTCGGTTATTCCGACTCACAATAGCAGCCGTTGCAATTTCGCTTCAAATCGTTCGCACTAATACATCGAAATTTTCATCCACAATAATAGTAGCAAAGAATACGAAAAATGTGCGCGCTTCCACGACCTGCGTTTCATCGGTTCATCTCAATTCTTTCAATTTTCTCCCTTTTCGTTTGAGTATATCGATCCCGTATGCATTTACACCATGTGGCTATTCTTATAAAAAATATTTTACTTGTTTTCTTATTGTTCAAAATTCAGTTTGCATTATATGCAGCGTATTCAGAATTGTGTGTAAATAAATCGGCGTATCATCGACGTAGTTCTCGCGAATAAGACGTTATATTGATTCGAGAAGCGAAGCCGCGTCGCGTCCGTCGGAGCGTTAGCTACCGGACATAAATTATGCACTATCAGTGGAGCCGATAAGTATTAGTTTAGTTTGAAATTTGTTAGCCGAGTCAGGCATTCGGGGTACGGCTTTCACAGTCACGAGCGGGAAAAAAAGTGCGGCGAAGTTAGATGAATCATGAATAAATTTACGCGTCGAACCTTTATTCCGGAATGATCCAAGTTTCTTTATAGTATATACTCCCCTCGCTATGCGGTAATACCGAAACTTATATCGCAGCAGAACATAAATTACTGGTACACGTAAATTAGATGTGCCACCCTTTTGGTCGAAATTGACGTTCGTTGTATTAAATATCGTCGTAGAAACGAATTGTTCGCCGGGGAATCTATCTGTTGGCGAGGTACTTGTTACGCCACTTCGCAACGTGAGAAAATAATTCCTATTTCCGCGCATTCGTTTAATGCTTCAACAATGTTCATTAAAGTATTATTCGTTTGCGACAATTCGGTACAAATGAATTTTTAATCACATTATTATTATTCACAAGATTATCAGACTATTTTATTAACGTTTAAGGTAATAATCTTTATGATAATAATCAGTATCAAAATAAGAATTGGCAGAAATTAACGATGAATAATCGTTGTATTATTTTTTTCTCGTTTCAATCAACGGATTGATCGCGCGTCTCATCAATTGAGTACACAAATTTTGTAAAAGTCGCGTCCTTGGCACAAGGAAAGCTCTCTTCGAAAGAAATCGAATCTTCCATTATCTCGTCTTATCGTAGGCGGAAATAACACTCGTTCGTTCGAGCTGGCGCAGCACTCAAGCGACTAAACTTGCGACGCCAGCCGGGAGCGGCTGCAGACTCAATTAGCTCCGCGGAAAACTTTCATGGAAGGATTACGATGTCAACAACGTCTTTCTTGCGCGAATGACGTTCCGCGCGTCGAGCAAAATTGTTGTTTATCGAAATGGTAGTCTTCCGAGCGCGGCGTGCCGTCACGCTTTTGAAATCACGTCAAATGCTTGAGTATTTAACTCCAGTTTACTACATTCTGCCAAGAGTCTTTATCTTCATTTCAATTTTCATTATTCAGTTTCTGGAAACAAACTATTTCTCGGACATATAAGATTTAAAAGATTATTTTATGAAATAAAATTTTGCACAAATTTTATTAAATACTGGCAATAAATCCGTAGTTTACACAAAAAATATGCTTAATAACAAACACTCTACATAAGAGAACAATATGCTGATAAGAAAAGTTAATTGAATAAAAATGAGATTAAACGATTTAATGAGTTGTTTAGTATAATCGACGTATAATGCATATGTCGTTTGAGTTTCTAAATAAAAGTACAACGAAAGAACCGTTTCCATTTTATGTAAAAAAAAAAAAGATTAAAGCTTCGATAATCGCGATATTATATACGGTATTAAACAACTTATCGCGCCATAATAGTCTACATCGTTTATTATTAATTTTGAATATTAGCTCTGCCATTGCAAAAGCGTATGCAAATCAAAAGTGTAGATATTATATACTTAGCATATACATCGCATGCTAAAACTGATGTGCGTCAATAATAAACAAGATTCTAGCACAACTTACTATGAAAGAATCATGGATTACTTCCAAATAGCGAACGGTGATTAAATTCATAATTTAATTAACAATTACGATAAAACGCTCAATCATAATATAGAGAACGCGTATTTATTCATCCAGACTCCTTTCTTGATATTGGCGCAGTTATTATATATATTATAACTGTATATAATTTAATATTCTCTAATTGATTTTTAATATTACGCACGCTTGATTAACATATTGTGAACGTAGACAATACCGACATGAGAATATATCATATATTCCATGTATATTTTGTTATGATATGCAAATTTATCTCATAACAATTTAATGTTAAAAATTTTACGTTCCCTTTTCAATTTACAGTGAATTGATTTGTCGATGTAATGCTCGATATATCATTATCTTTTATTCAAACTTTTTACGCTCACCGATAAACGTAAATAAAGTTATAAACGCTGTCAGCGTTTCTGTACTAAAAATATGCGCAAATAAATGCGAATAAAAAAACAGTAGATTCAACGGTATATCGTTCACATTTTCGCAGAGGCTTCTCACCATAAATCACAATTCGTCTGATTTCATTTATCGATATTACGTTATCGTAAATTGACAATTAATCTATTAGTTTCTATAAATACATTCATATCGCATGTATATGTGTACGTGCTTTTTATAGAGAGAATTTTGGAAGAAAAAATTTGTCTCTCCCTGTCTTTCTCTCTCTCTCTTTTTCATTTGCAAATAATTTATTGCGAAAATAATAATACCATTATTCCGCGAATCGCAAAGCCTGCAAAGAGATAATTTCTCGCGAAAAAGACAAATATATACGCGCATGGAATGAATCTTTGTGATTGGCTGCACAGTTTTCGAGAAATATAATTTTAATTATAAAATATAGAATGCATTTATTTATTTATATATTTATAAGAGTAACCTGACCACTGGGGAGCGTGTTAAAATTTTTAAATCTAAAAAATTGCAGCTTAATCTTCCCGCAATGAGAATCAAGCTAGCTTCGTCTATCTCCCGTCTATCTCGGCGAAAGAAAAATTATTCAATAGAAAAACGATGATTTGAAACGCTATTTTTTCCAAAAGTAGCTAAACTACATCGATCCGATGTCGCGATATCGGTCACGTTTCACCGCCTCTTTCCCGCTACCTTCCATTACCGCTAAAAATCCTTCAAATCGGAATCGATCGCAGCGGTCGGTCGCGATACGACGCGACGTGGCAACGGCGACGGCGACGATACGCGAACCTTAAGGGCAAGCCGGAGCAACGGAGCAATGGTAATTTTTACGATTCTATTCTAAGCGGGGGTGTTATTGGCCGAGAGGCTGTCTCAGTCTCTCAGATCGATCTCCTTTCGCTACGTTATGCCCGCCTCGGAAAACCGCCACCAAGATTCTCTGTCGTTCGCGCTAATCCCCCTTCCCCCTTCCTCCGAAAACTTTCACAGGTTTCTTCTGAGCGCCAATTTCTCATAGTTTCACGAGCTACCGAGATCAATATCGCTTTTGAGAAGCATATACATATGGTAGTTCCGCAGAACTAATTGGAGCGATAATTGGAGAAACTTTTTCAATTTTATAGAAAATCCCGATGATTTTCGAAATATCATAACCCGAAGGGAAGTGCATGAGCGATGGAAACGCGAGGCTTTTCAATCTTTCGATCCTCCAATTTAAATCATTCTTTGTCGATCATACTAGATATATTCGGAGAAACGGTTGTATTAGCTTTGTACTCACCTGGTCGGCGATCTCCGTTAGGTCGTGCAGACTTATGTTGTAAATGGCGTTTCTGCAAAACGAAACGAAACGGGAGCGTTAAATCCTGGCCCATGAATCGTCCCCGTAATCTTCTCTGCGCTTCGTGCGTCGTGCGTCGTGCGTCTCCGTGTCGACACTCGAAATACTCGGATTGAATTGAAGTGATTCCAGACTTTAGAATATATTGTTCTAAGTTCTAAACGCGGAAATCGCGGAATGCGACCAGACGTGGCTCCGCGCGGCTAATCCCCTCGCCCGAAAATCGGGTGACTCCGGAATAATTCGGGTGGTGGGGGCGCGCGTGCCGCGCGCGCCGCCGAGCTTCAGCGCGTAATTCGTAAACAAGGACAGACGTGTTACGTTCTCTCGCGCGCGACGATTTAAAATCAGATATTGAATCGGTCACGCTTTATTATACGGTATGATGTTGGTCTATAAATACAAATACTTATATCTTTAATCGGAAAATAATAAAGAATAGATATAGAAGAAAACAACGTCATTACTCCCCGTTCAGCGATAAAATTAACAAAAGAAGTATTAATAATAAATTAATATGTAAGAAATAAACATCAAATAAAATTAATTAATTCACTAAACATTTGTAAATTTCACATTTACATTCGATTAAAAATCGTCATAGAAACCCGTCTATAACAAGTTTTTATATATCATGAACAAATAAAGGATGAATATTTAAATTTACAATGCTTCTATACATATAATAAATTTAATATATAAATTATTATTCTCTATTATAATTACCTACATATTGTTCATATATAGAATATAGCTTGATTTTTTTATGACGATGTAATGCATATATAAATGTGAAATTTAAAATAGACGTTTATAAAATTATTTATTTTTAATTTATTATTTATTTCTTAAATTTTAATTCATTAATTTTTAATCGCTAAACGGAGTGTTAATAGTTGTTTTTGAATGGAGATATTTCTTGTATCTTTATTTATATTTCTTTCAGATATTAAACATGATACGAGAAACATATTTGTCGTGTAATGTTAACGCGTTTTTTTTAAGTGGTTTTCCTTGGTCCACTAAAAAAATAATATTATGAAATAATTGAGCTTATACAGTTCGTCAGAAAGAAAAATAAAGATATTTTCAATTTTTTACATATACTTGTCTCTGTGACAAGTGTGATATCTTATTCGAATTTTCGGATGAGCCGCATTCTGATTCTGCATCACTTCAATTTGAAACGCGAATAAGCATTGACAATTATGAGTAAACAGCAAGAATGACGCACAAAGAACGCGATATATTTAAAAGATAAATTGTGGGGTTTTTTTCAACGAATATAAAAACTGTTTTCAGGTGACGTCTAAATCTTGCATGTGCGGAAAGAACGGAAGTGCGAAAGATAAATCAAGCGGAAAAACTAAAGACAAAATTGGAACCGTAAAAAGATCCATGCTATATATCTCTGGGATGTAATTGATTTTACGACTCAGGTTGCGCTGACTGTTGGCGGAGAGCACGATCGAAAAAAAATTGAATTATTTTTTGATCTATATCATATTTCCATTAGCCAATGTATATTTGTATCAGACGCGCAAAAAGATACGCTATTGATCTCCAGCCCACCGCTTTAACAGCGTAACTGGAGCAGCTTGATAAAATAATATTAGATAGTATAAAAAAGTGTTTTTTTTTATGTGTATACATGTGCAACTAGAATGGCAAAACGGCGGTCGTCGCGCCCTATGAAAAATACGAAATAAATTTTTGAATGTAAACTATCTTTCCCTTTGTGCTTCTTATCGATTGAATCGCTTGCGGATAACAAGATGTCTCAAACCCACTTTCCTTCTACGAGTCCTTTGACCAATTTGCAACAAACTTTTCTTAACGAAAAAATCAAAAGAATGATAGTATCTAAATTATATGCAACCGAAAATATGTCTTTTTGAAAATTAAACGGCTTTAAAAAAGTAATAAAATCATATTCTGCATTCAATTTTAAATAATCTTTCACGAAATTTTGCTTTGAGACTTACTCAACAAGATAAATAATGTTGAAAATCAAAAGGCTGTTAAAAAAATTATATCCCATTAAATCTTCATTAAGTCGAAACTGTGAAGGTTGGGCAAAGAATTCATAGTCGAAGAGCGGTCTGGTACATCCGGTATATGCTGCATGCTGTCTTTGGCCTTTGAATACAAATGAATAGTGCGCGTTGCGCGTAAACCGCATCTCTGATGTTTGCTACTAATACGCGTGATGCTGCGTCACCCGCTGCTGATGCGTAATCGAATGAATGACTCGACCCGTCCGGCCACTTGGGGCTCGTGGCACCAATGAGCGGAGTCTAGCCGATGACTATATCTCATTTATGTAAGCCCCCCCACGAGTAGCACGAGGGGACGACGCGACGAAGAATCGAATCACGTAACAATTACCTGGCACCAATCAGAATAGAGGTTGTCGCACGTTCTAGGAGCTTGAAGTGCTCTACGTGGCTTTCATTGCCCAGAAATCGCTGGCCAATCACCTCACCTGTAACAGAAAGAGATGTTTCGTTAAATCTCCATCTCATAACAGAGAAATAGAAAAAAAAAGAAAGAATTGTATATAAATATGATATTCTTATAACTTCAAAATAATGATAATCATGCAATTTATAGTTGTGATAAACACTAGAGAAAAAAATGACTAAATTGCGTACTACGTATTTTCTAGATATTATTTAAAATTGTTTTCAATTAGTTTCTATGTAATGTAAAAAAATATACATATATAAGAAATATAAATTGAATTAATAGCAAGCAATGCTTCCAGCATGAGTATATCGATTTCCTCTGAAGTATTTGCAGAAAACATGTTCTGCGTGAGTCGATCAATCATGCAACTGAATCATAATACACGTCGGACTTTGCGCATCAGGCTACAATCTTCCTGTTACATTCTCACGTCCGCGAATGAACTATTCGTGTATACATTATTCGCACGTGTATAGCTTTACATGCGCACATTAATCGATAATGTGTAGATTATTCCAAAACTGTCGAGCCACATTTCGTAGATCTCTAGATCAATTAAAATGATTTTTTTCTTATCAATCTCATCTCATTGTAGATTCTTAAAATTTTCAATGTCAGATATCTTGTAACTCATTTTTCAAAATTACAAGTTTCTTAAATTAATTTCATTCAGAATGAAATAAAGTTTAAGTTTCACTATTTAAGGGTTATTTTCAGAAAAGAAATTTGATTTTAGATCGCTTAAACTAAAAAGCTACTCTAGCGTCTTTTTTTGATCTCTTTGCTCGGATCAACTCCAAACTAATCAAATGATCCGGTAGAGTAGATAAAAGGTGGCTGTGTGTGAATAAGTCCGGGACACTCTATGAAATCCACGACGGTATCGGCAGCGGGAACGCGATATAACGGCAACGCATCGGCTGCATCTCGTCGACAGAAGAACTTGTTACGATAAGCGAAGGGGGTTAGGGATGGAGTGTAGCAAGTATGCAGAGAAGATATCCAGGAAGCATGTGTAAAAGACTGAAAGGTAGGGTCTCTTAGCCTTTAGTCGACGATAAAGCGCCGCGCCTACTTTGTGGTAGCAGCAGCGGCGGCTCTTCACTCGATTCTCCACCCCCGTCTCTTTATCACTCTCTTTCTCTATCTCATCGCAGACTACCATCGACACTCCACACCGTCTCACGACCCTTTCCTTCCTACCCACCTATGTACCTACGACCACCGTATCCGAACCCCTTCACACGCAGTCGACAGAGCGTTTCTTCCCCTAGACATTTCGCGTTATGTTTTTTCACTTATGTATGCGACCGCATTACGGCATATACCGGGAATAGAAAAGATAAGAAAGAGAAGAGTAGGAGCGCGCGCGTTCTCTGATCTGTGTACATACCAATGCAATGTCGAGGATTCTTTAAGAATAAAAATTCTTTACAAAACCTTTTCAGTTTTTCTCTATTTAGAGATATAAATCTTTATGAATAAATTATTATGCAGTTTTTTCATCGCGTGTTAGTATCCACAGTTGGAATTGTCATCTCACCAAATAAAAAAAGTTTACTAAAAAGGTTTATTAAAAAAAGATTTCTTAAAAAAGTTATCATGCTTATAAAATTTCATTTTTGGAAAATAACAAGAAATTTGTAGTACGTAATATCCATATATATAATAATCATGATTTATTATCATTTTGTATTATACTTTTTAATCAATTCGTGACAACAAAATATTCTTTTTTGCAAAATGCATCAAATGGACGTTAGAAATTAGCATAATGAAATTTCGATATGCATGAAATGCTAAAAGTAACGGTATGCATTCATAAATGAGAAGGATAAAAAAGGTGGAGTTCAAATAGCATTCGGAATCGCCATAGCAAAGGCTTAAAGTCCGTATCATCGAGTACGTGAGATCGCGTGGATATGAGTTTTCCGATACGTTAATCTGGTCGGATAGCATTCTCGTTCGACATTGATCTGCTCTCTATATTCGTAAGAGCGAAAACAGACTGTCGCGATGTCGTTGAGATCTATAAGAGCAAGAATAATCCTACTTGCAATGCATATGACTGTCACCAGTAGAAGGAATAGTTTTTTTTTTGCATTGCTGGCACAATGCATTTCGCTTTACAATAGTAATAAAAAATCACGAACTGTAAGCAGAGAAATTCCTCGAGTTCCAATCGCAATCGGCTTTCTGCGACTCAATGGCTTAGCAGAATTTTTAGTCCTTTTAATAGTATATCCTCTCTCTATGCCGCGTTCCAGATCAAATTTATTGTTTGTTTTCAAAGGAGAAAGATTTATATGTGCAGAAAAATAATGTGATCTTTCAATAAAAAATCACTTTATTCATTTTATATAAAACGATAATACTTGGATATATCACAACATATCGAAAAATTTTAGCCAATAAAGCTTCTATATGTATAATCAAGTTAAATATCATAACATATATACATGTGAATGTTTAATGTAAGAAAGATTCAATTTAGCTGGTAAATAATGTTACAAAAATACATATAAGTTGTAGTACGAAAAAAATATATTTATTTTTTAAATATTTTATTATGTATTTTTTTTGATACTTCTCATTTACATTAAAAACACATTTTAATCTTTAAAATATACACATTTATTTTCTTTCGTATTATATTAAATTAAAAATTACATTTATAATATATGTATATTACTCTTCACAGCGATTTACAATAAAAATTGTTTACTATTTTTTTTATTTCTGATAAAATTAATATTCAAATAAATCATCTCATAAAACAGTAAAGAAACTTTTCAACATTATTGATCTACAAGAATATCGTTACAGTGATAAATGCTTTCTCCACTTGTGTATATTTGTCAGGCTTTAAAGCACTCGCGTTACTTTTTTACCGCGTTTTTAGCGGTCAATTTGTATTAATTCCAATAGGACGCATTTTATGAATCAATTTTCCATAGACATGCGGTACATCTGAAGCGTTTATACACGCATATATAGAAGTGAATGGATTTATATGATTAAATTTCAGAGCTATCAGTCAATCAATAATTTCTTTATCGTTCATTGAATTCGACCAATTTTCTATTTTTTTTATCGAGAAGATAATTCTTGTGCAATTTGTGTGTTATATATATATATATATATATATATATATATATATATATGTATATACTGTTCTCCTATTATAAATCTAACATTTTCGTACAAAATTCATATAGAATTCCGTATTCCTAAAAAAAATCTGTTTAAAAAGTCGGTTTACTCCAGATTATATACCTGAAAAATTTTCCATTCGTTGTAAGTCTGTTAAATTATTTATTGGAAATGGATTTAGTAGAGATAAAGTTATTGAAAATACGCTAAACTTTTTATCTGCAAAGAAGTACAGAGAGTTTAAATATCGGGAGATATCTTCATCGTGAACTAGATTCAAATATCGTCTGAATATAAATAAACCGAGTAATATTTTGCATATAGCATCAAATATGTCAGGCTTTTAATTTCTAAATCAATAATAATGAATATATTTAAAAAAAAAATATATATATATATATATATATATATATATATATATACAATATGTGTATTAAAAATATTTCGATTTTTGTAGCCAATATATGTATATATATTTTTTTTTCTTCGAAAAAATAAAGAAAATTTAAATTAATTTATAATTTAAAATAATCGACCTTATATATTTTTTCCCATGTTATTATATTGAAATCATCGCATAATTTTTTGATTTTAATTTTATAAGCAAATATATATCACGTACTTTACAAGATTAATTTACAATTTTGATTAAAATCAGTGGACAATCACCGCGAATGTTTGTCGTTAATCACTTATCTACACCGAAGTTTATGGTTGATAAAGCCATCTGGGTTCCTCGGTTCTAAGATTGCTCCCATGAATATAATTCTCTAATAATAAGACAATTCCCCCCGTTCTACCCATTATTCAACCCTGATTATTATCAAGTATAAAATCCTATACTTTCCTCCACGTCGATATAAGTTACCTTAATTTCGACAGTGTTGTTCTTTACGATCTCGCGATGCATATGGATGCAGTTTCTAGCTACGATTGCACTTTGCCTACTACATACGTATGCATAGATGTATGTACGTGTATTGTAATCATGGTTTATATAGCGGAGGGTGGGTTCGGCACGCGTCAGCTCTTACGATGTAATTTCTTATTCCCGAGCATCGTCACCGCCTCTCATCGGCACGCGACTGATGCAGATAAGGATCGATCTTCGCCTCAAAAATGTACAAGGTGTCCTAGGGTCACCGGAAGCACTTTCAACTTCAACTACTCCTAAATCAAACGCAGATTCTTAAATATATGTTAGAATTCTTTCATCAACCTATATGAAGCGATATTTATATCACGTAGTATATTTATATAGACCACAAAAATGAATAATATGTAACAATCATAATACAATATATTCAAAGTTTTCTCAAAATTTTGAAATTCCACTGTTTGCTGATACAAATCGAGAATCAATCTTTCTTTATTAAATATGTCGTGAATATAGAGTCAATACCTGTTTACCAGTTTTCTCGATAATTATTTAAAAAATTTATCAATTTTTTTAGAAAAATCAGTATAAAACGACCTACGGTCAGTATAGTTGAGTAATAGTTCTGCAACACTCTATGTAGCGTGTACAGATAGCATGAAGACCTGACCGTGGCATAGATAAACGAAATTGACTCCTCGACGAGTCGAGTCGTTTTCGAAACGTATATTGATATCGGCTCGTGGCTTACGAATCCCGAGCTCGCATTGACTCGAATCAATTTCCTTGGCTGGTCGATGCTTATCGACAATTCTGCTTCCACTATCAATGTTTGGTCGGTGATCGATCGGGCTACGTTCCGATTTCGTTTAATTTTCATCACGTGACAGTGGATCCTCGTTGTTGAAAACAAGACACGAGATCGCAAGACTTCGATTTACGGCTCACTGTCGAGCGACTTTAAATCGGTAATTAAAATCAGTGACCGGCAATCGATCGTTAAACAAAGCCAACTCTAGAAGATCGTACGATGTTCTTCGTATCTATTTCAAGAAAAAGAATTATTGCTATCACATTCGCAATTTAGATTAATATAAAAAGTGAGCCAGAAATCGTGGTTCAAAAAAAGATGACTCCTCTAAAAAAAATATTAAATTGAAAGTTTCTTTATAAAATAAAATGCTTTTTTATTGGTATTGCAATTGTCTCGTATTATCAATATGCCAATAAAAACGAGTCCAACACGAACCCCGATACAAGATTCATAAATTATTCCTGAATTTAACCAAGTTTAAAAAAGAAAGCAAAGATATTAGTTTTCCAATTCTCAACTGTTTGATAAAAACAAAACTAACTTGTTAGTAGTACAGTTAAAGATCGAGACATGAGTGCAAATAAAACCACAAATGCAATAGGACAGTCGTGAGTCGATTCCAATTGTTAGACACGAGTCTCTGTTACGAACACGATTCTATACGACGTGCATCGTTACTTCTAACATTGTACGAAAAGTTTCGTTGGTTCACAGTTACTTTGGTTACTTTCTACTTCCACGTTTTCTTCGTTTCTTTCTTGTCCTTCTTTTTCCTTCTCAAGCTACTTGCTTTCCATGAAAGTGATGTTTCAAATTTGGAAACTAAATTATTTACGTTCCGTTATACAGCACAGCCAAAATTGTACATTTTGTATTCAATATAAATATCATTTCGTATAATGCATACATATGATATGCATAAATAAATGCATATATACATATATAAATTGTAAAATATAAACGCAAAAATATGTATATTATATAAATAAATATGTATAATGTAAATATGTATAAATCGTAGTAAAAATGTTATCTCCCAAGACTGTCCTAGAGCAAATCTTTGAATGTATATGTTAAAGATATTTTATGCGTTTAATGTAAAAACATCAATAGAGCATTCGACGCATATATACAATAAACGATATGATATGATAATATGAGAAGATATTTGCAAAATAGAAAAACAAGGTCAAGCTTAACATAATTCATATTCAGGTCGAATGCATACAAATTGTGTGTATATACAATTCGACCGTGTCTCGCACGTAGGTAACGGGCCTTTATTTGCGCCGTAATTTTATTTTAATAATATAGCTCTACATAATTTCGCCGTGTTATTTCACTTAAGCCACTAAATACAAAATATATACCTACTCCCACGGACATTTGCATTTATATTGGCTTATTATACGCGCGGCCGGCATTACTCAGCGAACCACCACCTGCACCATCGCCACCTCTATCCTACGGTTATTCCACTTAAAACATTTTTACGCAATCGATACCTTCTTAACAGCAAAGAGCTTAACGCTGATCGAATAGCGAATGTAATTTATTCCGTGTGATCTAAAGCGGTCACAATGTAAATGAATTCCTTGCTATTTCTCTAGTATGTAGTTATAATTCGACATTGAACTGCATCGATATGTAATAAGATGCTTTAGATGTTATTCATGCAAGGATAAATTTATTCTGATACAAAGGATGACGTCGAAATATTCACTGAAATATTTCACTTTTCACCATTCCAGTTTTTAATAAATTAAAAATCTATATATTACAGTTTAGTAAGAAAGTTTAATAAGGAAAAACACAATGTAGTTTAAAATGAGGAAAACTTATTTAACTTGTAAACTAATATTTTAATTTGAAAGTTTAATTCCAACTTCCGAGACTTCTCTTCTCTCTCATATAAACTAAAGTTAAATGTATGTCTCTTTCTCCCTCTCTCGAATATTAAATATATATTTTATATATTATATATATATTTTTTTACTTTTTACTTTATTATTAATGTGTACTTTTGTTTCAACAATTACATTCTCAATTATACCTGCGTATATATAGCTTCGTTATTTACGTTCCACTCTACATTTTGTGTGGTTCCAGACTTATACCGTCTCACTTTTTCTTCGCAGTTTCTCTAGTTAATTTAAAGTGTTTTTCTACATCAAAATATTGAGAGATAAATAATTTTGAAATAATAAACGATTAAAAATAAGTCTTCCAACATGCACAGACAGATAAACTCTAAATATTTAAAAAATTTTAAAAGCATCTTGAAGAATATATTTGTATTTTTAAAATTATCAATATATTAAATGTTAAAAGTAAAAAATCTAGTGATAAATGATAATCTCTCTCGACATATTTTCACTAAAGAAAGATCGATTCTAAACTGTTTAAAGAATCCATTATAGATGAAAAGTGATCCGTTAGCTCTGGGTCATTTATGTATATAGACATAAATGTCATTCCTAACAAAAGAAAACATTAAAAAATAAATATTTTCAGCTTTTATTGGCACAGAAAAGAATAAAAATTTGTTAATGCCTTCCAACTTTTTTTCAATTCAAATTTCTTTTTTATCATAATTTTATCCTAACACAATAACATTGAATAAAATATAAATATAATATTGTAGAATAATATCTTTACCTTTGTGTGTATATATATATATATATATATATATATATATATATATAAACGTTTCTTTTTATCGTTCTATCAATCTACTGTCCATGTTCGATAGTTTCGAACGTTCGTGTCAAGTCTGCTTCGGCGGAATCTCAGCCTCAGCCGAACCTAGCTCGAGCCACCCCTCGACTGGAGCTCGATTGTCGGCGACGCGCGACGGTCGGACGTGCGGTGCCTATCTACCGATCTATCACTGTGGTAATTAAGTCAAACAAAGGCAAGCGTGACGATCGATTCGACCGTGCAGCAGCGACAAAATATCACGTCGCCGTTCTCTCTCGCTTCGTGCGCGCGTCGGATAAAACAGCCTCGCTCGATATTACTGAGGTTAAATATCGCGAGAGGAGTCGCGCCGCGCCGTGGCAAGAAGAGCATCGGCGCCTGTTCTTAGCTGCTACTACCGCTAATACTCTTAAGGTAAATTTTACATCGGCAGCCCGACCAGCGCTATACGCCGAAGGCTTTAATCTTCCGCGAGTTTCTATCTTTACGTAAATATTATGCAAGTAGATAAGCACCTTCGTAAGAGAAACGATAGGAGAAATAAACTTCCTATAAGTAAAACAAAGATAACGAAGAGCGCGCATCATCAAAATTCTAGATGACAAATTTGGAAATTTGTGGCATCGCAATTGAGAAACTTATTTTCCTAAGAAGAAAATTTCCACGAGGAAATTTATCAAGCAGCAATTTCGAAATTCAATTTTTTTATCAAAAATGAAATATGCTTCCGGAAACGTTAATTTCTTTTCTAAACGAGATTCTATATTACATATGTCGTCCCCTATTGATCTTTGCATGATCCAGTCGTATTAATTTCGCATCGTTAAACGTTTGGTATTATTTCGACCGTCCTATAGAAGAGCAGAATTAGAACTGGCAAATGAGCATGGACAGCTGTGAAATCGGTCAAAAGCATACTCGAAATAGAAAAGCGGGCGCATTGTATATTTCTGATGAGCGTAAAAAGAGGGGATTATTACTTTACTGTATACTCTTGGAACAATAAGGATAAATATTCTTTTTTTCCACTATGCGCTACAAACTACTCAAACGAGAACTAGCGATAAAAAAAATTGCTAACTTGTGAAAAGTAGCACTGCATCTGAGGATTTTGAAAAGAAACAAAAAAGATATTTCTCATTCCATAATTTATCATCGCAAGCTATGGATTTTTTGGATGTATAAAGCATGGTCAGTCAAGAGGTTCAGTTAAAAGCAGTTGCTTGCTCGTGAATCGCGCGCACAATAATCTTAATGTTAACTGTAATTAAACCGCAATGTAAAAACCACTGCTCGAAGTAATCATTAGTGTTGTAATTATTTAACTTTTCACAAACTTTCACGCTGCGATGTTTCGTAGCTTTGACATTATTTTGTATGTCAATTTATTGCTGTAATGTTATCGCCGAATTATAAATATAAATGCAAATATATATAAAACAAATTGAGATATAGCATCGTTTGAAAGATATAAATACAATATCTCTAATCAATGTATTTTATAGCACGCGCAATGGCAATTTAACGCTGAAATCTGAAACGAGTACACTGTGTTCCTTTACCAAGAAGATATCTTCTGAATTATTAAAGAATAAACGCTTGCATTATCCATTACATCGCAACGGAGAAATATTGAAACTTCGCAGCAACTCAATACATTCATTGACGCGGTTATTATAGTAGAGTAAACGCCTATATTCAGCAAATTTGTGGAGAAGATTCGAGTAAATTGTAATAATTAAATATGATAGTATTAATGTCTCGATGACTCAAAATTCATCATGTGAGGATACGAAGTAAAATTATAGTAAAATTTTTGAAATAGATCCGATAACAAAATATGATAACACAGTTCATTATATTCTCCAAAAAATGTTTAAATCGTAAAAAAGATATTTACGTGTTTTTTCCTATTTAATCCGAAAATAATGGCTAACAGGCTAAATACAATTGTATAAAATGATACTTGAGGGTTAAATCTTTGTTTCTTCTTATTGATATAGTAAAGAAAAATTAGTTATATGAATATAGTGTCTAAATATCATAAATGTGAAAACGGTAGAATAATCGTCTACATGAAATACTGATTAACTCGGACCTGGCTTTTGCTGCTTTCGGAAGCACGTTGCATGTAACTTGACATCCGCGCGGCAGTATATTACGAAATATACAGATATATTATATATGTAGGGTGTATTCTTAGGGAAAACAAAAGAAGAAGGAAACATTTCTGGGCAACGCCGGACAGATTATTTAGCCGTTGTATCATATACATAGATATTGTAGAAATGTGAGTGAGTAAGATATATATACCATTCAATATAGCAAACACGGAAAACTAATGCTTATTACAGTCTCTCTCGCGATTAACTCGCGAGACGAGTCTCGCACGTACGAGTTATGTTAAATATTATATTATTTGTCTTGCGCGGATATAATTTGCCGGTCACGAAACGTGATGAATCGCAGAAAAGCTTTAAGGAATTCCATTTTATCGCTGTCATAAAATTCAACGGTTCACGGAATACATGGAAATTGAATTGAAATTACATAACGAGGGTGATATCGGAATGTGTAGCGCGTCGCGTAGTGAAAGGTGAATAAAAGTAATTGAGAAATCTGTTATAAATTCGGTGTTAATCTCTGCGAAAGAGATGAGCGTGTCCATTTAAGAGGGTTGACGGCGCGGGCGCAGCGGTATATATGTTTCGTTGAAAGTGGAGTTTCATATTTCATCTTTAGCGTTTCTCACTAAGCACGACTGTCTCCTCGAACAATCTTTCATGACCGCCGCGTAAACGAGACTGATTTTCTCCATGATTAGATTTACTATGCATTTAACGCATTACTAAAAAGCTCCATAAAGATCTCGCGGAACCGTTGCATAGTGTCACCTCTGTTACTTATATGTTACTTATATTTGATGAAATTATGAAAATTATGATAAAAAAATATAATAGATTGACAAAATTATAAGTATGCAATGATATTCTGATTTCACATTTTTTCAAGTATAGTCATAATGTATATTTTAAATTAAAAATTTTTCATTTTTATATTGAAATAAATTTAAAAAAGATTGCATTGCATATTGACGTAATTAATTTTGTATGCACAAGTACAATATATCGCTCGTTATTTATAAATCACAATTGTATAAATAATAAATATAATAAATTTTAGTTAAATGGTTCATGAAACTTCCGTTATTTCTTCGAAAAGAGAGACTAAAATTTATCTCTCCTGTTTAATATAACATAATTCGGATTGACACAATCTGATTTTATAATATTCAAGATTCAAAAAAGAAGGTATTTCAATATAATCAATTGAATCTCCTTTCTAAAAAAAAGGCATTTTAAATCGATACTCGCATCTCTCGAAGTCTTCTCGAAGTCTCGACGTGCTTTGTTGGCTCTTTTCCGCGATGCTGATTGATTCTGTTGCTGCGCTAACTTCGTGAGCGGCTGTCATAGCATATTTTGACACAATTGTGTGTAATATTAAAGCTAAATATATAGCGCGCGCGAAGCGCGCGTCTGTGATGTCTAGTAAAGTAGAAATGACATGGTTTGTCCATTAAACAACATTTTTAAAATCTTAACTTATTTAATTTAAACATTTTAAAGTAAAATAATACAAGCAAATATTTCAAGGAGCAATGCATATTTTAAAATTTAACTGATAAACTAATGCATTACATTCAAGTACATATTTTTATCGTAAAGTTTAAGAACAATCCAAATGTCGATTTGAATATACTGATTTGTATATGTATGTACGTTCATAACTTTATATGTTTGTACAATACGCGAATAATATCGCAATTAAAATATATCTACCTATAATATTCAGAGACAATGTGTATTGACATTAACAGAAAAAACCAAAGAAAGAAAAAAAATATATATTGTATACATAGTTCTTTTGAAAAGGAAACCAATATAGACTGTGTTATGTAATCTCACTTTTTCCCCTTGCTCTCTCGCTATTTCCTATTTCGTAAACATGGTCTTGTTTCCAATAAAGGGACGATATATTTGCGACGTGATACGATTGATGTTAAATATTGATAAGAGATTGTCAACTCTCGGCGTCGACACCAATCACGTTGCACGTAAAACATTTATCCGGTCACCTAGATCAATGCTTGAAATAATTAAATCGTGGTTGAAAATTTAGCAGATTGAAGAGATGTGTTGACACACAGTGAGGGGGAAAGAGAGGGTGATTTTCAAAAAAGGCGAACATGGCACGACTTAGTCTGAGAGGTAGTTGAAGAATTTCTTCGAAAGATCGGTTCAGCAATCGATGTCGTCGATTTCTCGCGTATATCGGAGGTAAATAAACTACGCGAGTATGGAACGCCTCGATTCAACGTGAAATATCGAGACTTATCTTTCATCAGCAGCGAACCATAGAAATGAGAAAATGCTGCTCCATCGCGGGAAACCGCTTAGAATCGCTCGAGGCGGAGGTAAAGGGAGAACGGGAGGGTGTAAAAACGTATCCCCGCAAGGAATTGCGAGACGGTGGTTAAAGGATTGCCGCGCACCGGCAACTTCGACAAAGTGATGCGCTTTTCTCCCACTGCTTCTATATGACAAAAACGTAAGAAAAATATGTATATCACTCGCGCACGAATGGTCGAACTTATCAAAATACCATTAAGAATTTTTATATGTATCTGACTGCGAAAAAGTAAGAATTTTTAAGAAGTAAAAAATAATAATAATTTTATACCTGTAAACAGTAAACTCGCAAGAAGCAAACTTTCAAGAATTACAACAATAAAAAAGTACATATATTAATTATTTAAGAAATTGCGAAATTAAAGCGTATACCTGTTCTTTAATGCTCTATATATTACATTAAACAATATTTATGTAAATTTTGCGCACATGAGTTTGTAACTTAGCGCAAAAATAAAGATTGCGAATTACAGTAATTTTCTGTTAAGGTACTTTCAAATTATCTTTTAGCGCATTTTCAAGATACGAAGACTTGCTAGGCATTTATATTAATGCAAAGAGACATGAAACTTTTTTTCTAACAATCTTCTTCATAAATACGTCATCATGACATGTGTAGAGGCGACTTTTGACAAAATGTTATGATTATACACAGTAGTGATGCAAAAATGTATATTACATCCACGACTGAGATTCGCTTCAGTCGTAATAATCTTCTCGGAGAGGCCACACATATTCTCCTCTGCGCGTATATTTTTATGTTCGCGCGACGTTTGTGAATTAAATACCCACCACTTGTTAAATTCGTGTTAATGCTAAATAAACTCGACGTCATAAAATGTATGCTCCCGTATACTCGCGAACCTAAGTAAATTTAGTCGCGTTTATATACTCGCTTTAGGAAATTTTATAAAATTACCCGCTGCTATAGTTCGACTGGCATGCACGCGTGGCATATTTTTCGCATCGCGTTCGAGCACTCCGCGACGTGACGCAATAGTTCCATATTAGTGCACACAAACTCTTCGTCCGTATATTTTTCTATATGTATAGCGCGCTATTTTTCCTATCTAGAAAAGTATAACCTATCCACTTATCTCGAGTACACTCATGATATCAAATAATATGATAGACAAAGTATAATAGACAAAGTATGATAGACAAAGATGAACGATGATCTCTCATGTTCGTTAAAGAAAAATTCCGTTTCGAAATTGGCCAAAGAAGTTAAACGGATGGAACGGATAGTTAAGCGGATATTAGATAATTTTAGATTCCATAAATACGGACAAAACATCGATTCAACTGTCGTACACGGAGATCCTTTTAGCGATGCCTGCAGCATCGAAATACGAAGTCGTCCACATTGTACAGGTTTCGGTTTTCGATGCGCGCTGCGGCTCCAACTTCCATCGACAAGAAGTACAAAGTAGAAGGGAAAAAATACGGACAACGGATAAACCTGACCTGACCTGAGAACAGTAGCTTCGTGACACGAAAGAGGCTTCTTGCGATCGTAATGAAAACGACAACAGTCTCTGTTATCGCGCTTAAATGGGTTACGCTCGTTGCAAGCCGAAATCGGGAGTCCTGGCCCTAAACCCCGGCGCCCGGCGCAGCCTCCGCTTCCGCTTTCTCTTATCGGCGCTCGCCTGCTTTGTCGCGAGCTTTTGTCCGCCGGAAGCATTGTGTGGCCGGTGACGTGCCGTATTCAACTACGTATACTGCAAAAACCACCCCCAATCCGATGCGCGCGCGACTCGCGTTTGTTTTATTTCTCTTTCAATTTCACCGATCTGTAAACCAAACTTTGCCCGTATAAGTTAGCGGAGAAGAAAAACCAGGTAGCGAGAATATCGCACGTACGTGTGTGTACACGAGTGTGCGAACGCGCCGATATGTCCCCCCCCCTCTCCCACTCTCTCTTTCTCATTGGCATACCGTGTTACGCTACGAGATTTGCATCGTTGAAAATACGCAAACGACAGCACGTGTGTGCTAGAAACTGGTTTCTAATTAACACGCGGAGAACGAGACAAATTGGTTTCACGTCGAGTCTACATCCGGATTTTCGGAGATCCAACTTGTAAATTTGTTTTTTCCGCAGTAACATATACTTCACGTTCAAACGAGATCAACCAACGATCACGTTCAAATAACGATTGGAAAATTACTTATATATATATATATATAATATATATTTAACATTTTTTTATATGATATATAATTATAATTATAGTAATTTTTTAATCGTTGAATAAATATGTCATTTTCATTTTTTTTTTCACAACGTTTTGATCTCAAAAATCGATTGTTATATTCATATCCCTATTTCTTTTTCTTTTCTTTTTATTACTTTATTTTGTTGTATGCCACATGTATGTCGACACCCGAGGAGGAAAAGTTTATAGCTTTCGGCAAAGCCAATAAACATGATAGATATCGGCAATTCGTCGAAGAATAAAAATAATGTGTTTCAGCCTCGGTAGTTCTCTTAATAGTCCGTATGCTACTAGATTGTTATTTATACCGCGGAAAATTAACCCGCGGCTATGCGGCATTCCACTATATAAACGACCAACTGAATTCTGTCCAACATAAATGACGCGTTGAGTTAATACCTGCAAGTATACGAGTACGCACCTCCGCGCCATATCCCATTATTTATGTATATTTTCATAGTTCGTTCATGTATAGGTGTGTCTGCGATATGCAACCGTTATTTCCCGGTAATAATCGCTCCCATCTAAATGCGCGCAATACGCCCGCTTTTCATGCACGAAATTAAAAATCGAAGCGCTATATGCGGTAGCCAGTCGAATGCAAAAAAGACCAGAGTGATTTCTCCCGAAAGACAGGTCGTAGAAATTCATTTCACTCTCGATCGTATCGTCCCGATTGGTCCATGTATGCATGACTAATTTCCTCTTCGATATAGCGCGAACAATCGCGATTCTCGAGTGCAAAACGTAGAACCATCAGAAGTAACTCGATGGAATTCGTGCCCGTCCCGTTGCGGCAAGTTGTTTAATTTAAAGCGAGCTCGTGTGTCGCCCAAGAGCGAGATTAACATTCCGATCTGCAGTCGCTTTCGCACACCATAACACTTCATACTGACGTGTCAATTATATGGCAAAATTGTGGTTTACAATATTGATCGACAAGACGAAATTGAGCTTTTTTCGAAAGTTTGTGTGCTGGAAAGTAGCAAGAAACTTTTCCACGGAAGATAATTTAATAAATATGTTGATTTTAATATTTTGCTTAATATAACTTCAATTGATTCGCGAATTAAATTTTTGTAGGTGCATTTTACCTAAAAGCTGTTATATTAATCGTTTATATATCTTGACTTTAAATCAATTTATTAATATAAACAGTTTCAAGAATATATTAAACAATAACAGTGAGTTTAAACTTTCAAATATAAAATTAAAATTTTCTGCAATTAATTTGTTGAATAATATATAAACAAGAGAAATTATTAATTTTTTGCAATAAATACGTATGTACTTGAGCAAGAAATTATTTTTCTCTCTTGAAGTCCTACGCCAAAAAATATTATTTTATTTAATATACATGTTTATAATATTTTTTTACGATAATTAATTCTCTTTTCTGCTCATCAATTTCATAAATTGTAATTGTGCTAATGCTATT
Organism: Temnothorax americanus; assembly: GCF_048541705.1. Taxonomy (NCBI): domain Eukaryota; kingdom Metazoa; phylum Arthropoda; class Insecta; order Hymenoptera; family Formicidae; genus Temnothorax; species Temnothorax americanus. The sequence goes on from NW_027509805.1 coordinate 222,123, forward strand.
CATATATATATATATATAGTCGATCGTAGGAACAATCGCAATCATTTGAGTTATGGGATAATTATGCAATCGCGGAATCCGATGCGATAATCCTTCATGAACGCGAATATGCTCGTACAAAACGAAAGTTCTTTTTTCATTAGGTTATTCATGCGCTCCGGTTAGCGTGAATGAAAATGCGCATGACGCAATCGTTGGCGGAATATTCATGTTCTAGTGCCCTAGGGATTTCCATTTCCATTATTACGCCCTTAAGTTTACTTCGATCCGCTATTTGTCGACTCTTTATATAAGCGGGAATGAAGCGTAAATTGCGGCAACAAGCTTCGCGTATTTGCATCTCATTAGCGTGTGCGGGCAAATTTCTGCGCGGCTTCGTGATATAGCGAAAAGGAAGAAAACTACGGCGATAAACTACGTCGTCGAAATTACTCATGTCGACCATTGCCGTCAGCAGCAGGCCGCGTAACTTTAAAGTCGAGGGCAAGTTTGCGACCAACTTGATGTGTTATATACATAGACACAAACTGCGGAAACGATCAAATGGTTTTCCGTTTAACGCCGACTATAATCATAGGATATTTCCAGGCTCGACGAAGCAACATTTACATGATTCATTGAGCCTGGAGGGGCAATATATCGACGAGTGGCCACCGGTATGCTGATGGAGTCCGTGGCATCGTCATCGATTGTGGTTATACTCGACGAACACGTTGAGGTATAATGACCGACCGGTATACGTTGTCCTCTGCCCTGTATTTCATCAGCATTAAAGAGCCCAGCGTGTTTATTGTTATTGGCCTATATTCTCGCCTCGCATTTACCGCGGAATCAAACTCCTTCATTTCTTCCAGTTTCATTTGCCGCTTGATCGTTTATTAGAAAAGTGTAGAACGTTATTTTACGCTACAGTTAAAAAATAAACCTCTGATTTTGGACTTTACTTGTCTAATACAAGGCAAGGAAATTCTTAAAAATACGTAGAAAAATTTCAAGTCACGATAAAGTTTCGTCAGCTGTTAGGAACAGATTTTAAGATCATTATTCATCTTCCGTTCCCCTCTTCTAAAATCGATATTGGCAGTTTTATAAATGATTCTCAATAGGAATTTTACCCTGGCATAATTTACACCCGTTAATATGAAAATTTAACTCATAATGAAAAACTGCGGCTTAACTTCGCACATATATATTCTATTAATTTTTAATCCCAGTATATTATGGATTAATTTTAAAATATCAGAATTAACAGAAATAAAAATATCATTATTATTGTTAAAATTTAAGTAATTTAATTTAGTTAATTTTTATTGTTAATTTTTCTTGCGTGTAATTCGTTGATATTTGGTAGATAAATTTGTAATTTTTAAAAAAACTTAAAAAATTATTTATAAAAATTCAACAGAGTACAGGTTTTAGAGACACATGTTATATGAATATGTAGATCGTAGAGGAAGAAAGTCACGTGCGTACTAGAGTTGCTAACTTGAAATAAGAGGCGTCGTTTCCCTCGCTATGACGCGCACGTGGACATCACATATCTCGCGTACATTTCTTGGCGCGAGAAGCGCTGCAATAAAATCCTTCAGGGCCCATCGTCCAGCAGAGGACAATTTCAACGACGACGAATCCCCGAGCGCGCTGAGCGAAGGAAAGAACGCGGGAAATCGATGGAAGTGAGCGAAAAACGTGACGAGAAAAGACGAGACGGCAGGCAAAGCGATCGTGAGTGGCCCGCAGGGATATCGTGAGCGCGCGAGTCGATGCGAAGCGACGGAAGGGCAATCAGGGCAGCAGGTATAGGTAGGTAGATAGGCAGGGACATACGACGACGAGGAGCACGGCGCGGCGCGGCGCGGCGCGGCGAAAGGGTGATGGTGAACCGAAGAAGACGAAGGGGGAAGTTCGGTGAATCATCCGGTCACGCGACTATAAGGCGAACCACCTCCGCGCCGGGGCGCCCGCGCGCACCGGTACCAACCGGTGCCACCCCTTAACTTAACCTACCCTAACCCGACGCAAAAGACGGAAACCTCGAGCAACCCTCCTTTTCCTTTTCGCATGCCCTCTCCCGGCGCGGCGGACGCACCGTATCATTCCTCTGCTTCTGCCTCTACTTCTCACTTCTCACTCTATCTTTATCGCTTCACGCTTTTGCTTCATTTCTTTCCGTGTCTCGCGTCTCGCTCTCCCTCATTCTCTCTTTTTCTCTCGAGTCTGTTTTATCCTCCTCTTATTTTACCCTTTCTTTTCTTCCCCATTATATCACCGTCAGTCTCCATGTAGCGTCCCGCTCGTATTCCTGCGATATAGTCGGCGCAGCGCGGCGCGGCGCGACGACGCCGACGACGCGACGGCATGGCAGTCCGGTAGGCGGCATAATCGATCTTGCGTGAGGCGATATATACCGGTCGTTCTTTGTGCTCCACGATATGCTCATCCGCGTGCAGAACGAGCTCGCGAGAAACGTGACACGTGATCGTATATAATGGCCGGAAACTGGTGATGGGCACGACTAATTACTTTCACGTTCGGCTTTCTCTGTCTCCCTCTCTCTATCTCTCTCCCCTTCTCTCTATTTCTCGCTTTCAGCCTGTCGGCTACGTAACCGCGATTGCGCGCTAATTTCTATCGTCTCTGAGGCAATAAGGAGAAGTGGTGCAAGATAAGAGTACAGATTTGAGTGAAATTTACGGTCGGATTAATCCCAGCGATAATATCGAGACATCAGTAATTCTCAAATTATATATATATAAAAAAAAAAAAAAAAAAAAGACGGAATAAATACGAGCGATATAGATATTTTGTGTATTCCAGACAAATATGTCACAACTCTTTCTTTCGCCACCTTTATTTTAATAATTAATTCTCTGATGAATTTCGAATTAAAGTTTCCATAGTGAAAACATCGCGGCATCAGTATTTTCCAAGTTGAAAACGACTGAAAAAGAAGAGCTCTCGGCAAATTATGCTTTATATTTTAATTAATTTAACTAAACTTTACTTTGATACAGTTTCCAGTTGAAACTTAGTTGCAGATGAAATGTCAAAAATTGCAAAGTTGCGATGAATAATTATCTCCCTCGATATTGTCGCTAAGAAAAATCAATTGTAAATTGTTCAGAGGATTTCTCGTGGATCACATTATGTTTAAGTAGCGCGAGCTCAAAAAATTTACTGAAACATTCAAAAGACGGCTTAAATATCGCGACACCTTTCAGATGTCTTTACGTCATTTTGACATTTGTGGCATGTGACTCGTAGCACATTGCGCGTTCGTGCGATACGAAATTGGTGTCGTAATGGTGATGCAAAATGGAATAAATGACTGTATAACAATGTATATCCAACATCCAATTATTGCAGACAAAGCGAACAAAGTGACACGTAGACAAAACACTCGCGCCGTTTTTTCCTTTATTTCTCAACTTACGTCATGTTTAGCATCTGACATTCTTTTCTTATTTTCCATTTTCCACTAAGAGGTTGTAAATATAACGAGGATAAGAACAGAATATTCAGACTCTTATAAATTTAGCGCACAATTAACGACATATTAACATAGAAATTAATCGCGAAATAATAATACGTGTAAATCCAAGACTAATCCTTCAAGAAAGATCCTTGTACTCATATATTTTCAACAGCGTTCTGATTTGAATAATTGGAGAAAGATATTGTGTTTATCTTAAAGGAAGAATAATCCATCAATTTTACTTCGATATGAGATTTTTCATTTGTTTTGCTAGCTATTTTTGAACGAACTATTTTTGTAAGGCCCACTTTTTCGCAACGTTATTGATATTTCTTCTAATACTTATAATTGTTTATGACAGTAGTTTCCGATACGAAATTGGCAACTTATGCAAATGCGAGACTAAATATTAAGACAAAACAGCAAATGACGTATCATCGAGATTTACACATTTGCGTGTCTCCTTGGTTCTCAGCTATCGCTTCGCATGACGCGCTAACTATGATTTATAACCACGGAGTTATGTGCAGAAACTGTTTCGCCCAGACATCCAGTTTGGATCGTATTAAAAACCTTATACACTATAAATCAGTATTTCGAAATGGCGGATTTTGATTAACATTCAATCAAGTAGAGTGACTCGATATACCCAGTTTCGTTGCAATATGCAGAAAATTTAGACTACGAATGTATTATTTATTATAAAAGATATTTCAGGGTAAATCGCACAAATAGTACGTCAAAAAAGATATAATCTCGCATGTTCTAACTTTCTTTGATGTTTAAATATCAAACTTGTTATAAAAGTTTGTTATAAATAAACTTCGAAAAGAATATTCAAACATTATACGAGCTGCATACATTTTGAAATAGATTCGTTGAAAACATTACTAATTACGAAGAAAGAATATGTCATAGAGATGTTGCCACGTTATTATTATATTCGGAATTGTATGCCATAAAATTAATTTTATTATTAACATTTTCTCGCGTAGGTACCCTTTGTTGCACAATATTTACATCTTTTTTAATATAAATTATAAATTGCGTGCGCGCATACATACATATGTATGTGTGTGTAAATTATATATATATATAAACAATAAATATATTAAAAATTTCATAATTACATACGCAAAAAGTAGAAAATATTATTAATTTATTAATAAATAAATTTCAGTAAAAGCAAATAGTAATTATCATTTTTAACGTGATTACTCTAACTGTGATTAATTACTTGTTCTAGTATTAAAATAATTTAGATACGTAAAATCTAAGGACTATCCATGAGAACAAACATGATAAAAAATAGAAACGGCATGAAAACAAATAAATCTGTCGCAGCACCTCGAGGAGAAAGGATTATAAATCAAAAACCTTAATATAAAAAGAAAAAAAGAACGCAAGAAACAAACTTTCAGGAGTATCATATACGTAGCTCACGTGCTGTCTACACGCAGATTACGTCACGAGGATAGTTGACATAGTTCGCATGCCGACGTAGCTGTCGTGGAACTATTGTTGTTTACGCGCAGTTACCCAACGCCGGTGTTGGGTCTTTGCATATCCACGAGATCCCATTGGGTTTCTTTCTACGACGCTAATGTCACTCGGAATCGTTGTCGCTTATATCGTTGCGAGTGCACACGGACACGACGCGCGACGGAAGAGAAGGCACGAGACAGAATGCGCATATGCATATACGTACAAATGTACGGAGAGAGAAAGAATATGCGGAAAGATCCTCTTTCCCCTCCCGATAAGGGGAGAGAAGAACAAAAGAGAAGTGAGGTTGTTTAGAATAATAAAAAAGTCGAGAGATGGAAGGAGACGGGGCTCGTGCCGCATGCGCTTCTACAGCGTCGGCAGCATCGCACATCGCACTGTCACGAATCGCGTTGTTCTTCATGTATATATGTATAGTCGCACCCAGCATCCGACGCTGCGTGCACGTGTAAACGCACGTACACGTCGTCGCAGCCGCGGCGGTGCACCGTGCGGAATGCAAAGTAAGACACCCGGAGACCGGAGATCGCGCGCAACGCGGCAGCCTACCGGAAGGTTGCGGGTTGCTGGTGCTCGCTTCATCTACGTGATTTTTCGCACCGCCGCGATGTTCTAAAATTCACGGACGACGAAAAAGAAAGAATATCGGTACGCCGAGCGCTCCTCTTCCGACAATTCATTATTTTTGCACGAAAGGTTTCGTTAAATCTACGGAATTTACCTAATAAAACCTACAGAAGCTAAAGAAAGAGAGAAAAAAAAAGAAAGAAGTGAGGTCGGTATGTTGAGCACTGGAAACTATTTATTATTGTTGCACGCTCTGTGAGATTTCTCCGTCTGGAAATAAGTTTTCCTTCGCGAAGAAATCAAATCAGTAACTTCATTTAAAATAGAATTTAATAGAAAAATAGAAAATTCCTTTTCCATTTACCTAATAAAATTTACGGAACATCAGAAAAGAAGATGTCGGCATGTTGAGCGCTCTCTCTCTCTCTCTCTGCCGACAGTTCACTATTCCTGCACGCAAGGATTTCGTTAATAACGTACTACGTCTTCGTAGAGAAGAAATTTTAAGGGAATATACATCACTTTGAAATAGTAAGAATGAAGGTAATTTTTTAGGGTGGTATAGTGTGTGTATCTAAGTAACAATTAAGTTGAAAATTTTCCTATTTGAATAAAAGCGCTTGATGAATATTTCATAAATATCTTACAATACGAAAAATAAAACTGGAGACTACAATGGATATCTTTTATTTATGTTCTTTTAATCTTTTTAAAAATTAGTTTTTATTTTTTAATTTTATTTATTTAATTTTTTTTAACCAACATTTTTCTCTGTGTCGCATTATGTAACTTTGAAGTCTTTAATTTCATTCACATCGGATATCGTGCGAAATCTGAAGAATTTGCACAATGTCGTTAACACTTAAAAAAAAAATTGCAGCTACTTCCTCGTCATTTTTTCAGAGTATGATACTTTGGCACGTTGCGTTTAAGCATCAACTTTCGTATACACAAGCGAATCAACATATCGAAGCGTATAAAGAATAAAAATATTTACACGTTTGCTTTTTACGAAATTAGCAAACCAACTCTATAGCCTAGATCTCTAGAAAATGTACATCTTATATTTATAAAATATGATTATTTGATTCTTAATCTTAAGTAATATTGTTCACGATTTTTATACGAGAGAAATAGAACTCAGAATCAAGTGGCACATTTTACACGGAATATGGTATGAATACGAATCTCCGTGTATCGTTCCAGTAATATCGGATGTGCATCACGTACAAAGTTTTCAACCTAGTTGCGAAAATGTACGATAAGATTTGTTAAAGATAAAATGACTAAAGTGTGATCATTTCACAAATGACCCATATATCACTTGTTAGATACGACACTTTCAAATGATCTACTTATGTCATTTCGAGTTGATTGAGAGTTATTTAGCAAAATTGTAGATGATAATCAGTAAATACGACGATACTTTTGTCTAATGAATCGATCAATGTGAAGAAAATGCATTGATGCGATATTAAAAAAATATAATTGACGCATTGTGCTATTTTCTACAGTATCAAGAAGAAAGTCTATTGTCGAGTCATTCGTCGATTTTACTCATTATTCTGTATGTGACATAGGATTAAGATGAATAACTTGCATTAATCAAACGCCTCGTATATACTCGAAATAAATATCTATATTGACAAATATTCTTCTTATATCTCAATCTCAGCAAATTTGACATTAAATCGAGAGTTCTTAATAATCACTTTCTAAAAAAAATAAAGAACGACGAAATATATCTTAGGGAGAAAATGACAAGGAATTTATGTAAAATTTTGATGAAAGCAAACATGCTTCAGCGTAAAATTTTTAGTTGATTAAAGTCACCGTGCGGATGTAATAAATGTTTGCAATAGCTATAATTAGATCGGAGTTTTAATCGGTTCGCGTAATCGGAATCGTGCGATTTCACCGCCGCGCGTATAAAACACGCGTATCGCGCGGTGTCGATCGCTAGAGCACGAGTAACACTAATTGCATTATTTTCCAACAAGAAATAAGCACGTTGATAAGTATCGAGCGATTTCGAGCGACCTGGAAAGACCGGATCGTATTGACGCGGCGCAGCGCGACGCGGCCAGCCTCCCGCCATGACGGCCGCGATAAATTACGAGCAATCAAGAAATAAGATTCCCCTAATGCGATTTTTTTCAATGCGAGCTATTTGCAAGTGCTCAATCCATGTCTGTCCGACGACGACAAGCCGAGCAGAGTCCCGATAATTACGTTCAGCATTCTGCTATTTTTCATTCTTTGTCTCTCTCTCTCTCTCTCTCTCTCTCTCTCTCTCTCTCTCTCTCTTTCTATCTCTCTTTCTTCATCTTGCTGATTGCCGTGTAGCCTTCGCGCGTTTTCCCTACTCACGTGCACTCGCGTCAGCGCTAAGTAATAGAAGAATGCGATGATCGAACTAACGAGAGGGAAACGAACGTTTCCGCGAGAGGAACGAAGAAAAATAGAGATCTGGCGCGAGAAAATTGCGACAGGTATTACGCAGCGACGAGGAAGAGAATACGAAGTGACGTATCGGTAAGGATTGAGCGCATTTTTCGAAAGTGACAAATGCACGTGATTACCATCCCGGTACGGTGAGCATCGATCGCTCGCGAGATCCACGCGATATTCTGTCATAGTCGAAGCGTGCCCGGCTGACGGATTGATCGCTATTCGACCTACCGTCGTAATCGCGTGCGTTCGAGCGAATATCCGAAGACTATCCGACCTGACGCTTCCCAATGTCTTACTCCTTTACTGCACTACTCTTCTATGTGTGTATGTACATAATGCATGCATATGTAATACAAGCAATTATAATATAATATTTTGCTGAATGCAGTCTTATTTGTTGTTGTCTCGTTATAATGCTTAATTCTGCGAACTTTTTTACAGGTTGTAAAAAAACTTTCCATATCTGCTAAAAAAATTTTTATCCATAATTATTTTAAATTTATAATATATATTTTTTTTTATTTAAAATAAGTCATCTCTTGTGTATGTTCTTGTGACAATTATATAGGTTTTATGATTTCCTTTTAGAAAATCTCTTTTACTCTTGTGTCACTATAGTAGAAATACGATATATTCCCTCGCGGATTGCAGACTTAAATATTCACGAAAAAGAAAAGGCGAATGTTAAACATACAATAATATATTTCACCACACTTTATCTCAATAAGGTATATCATGTAAACAAAATAATTTGTTTATCAAAGCATTATAAGTATAATATATGGAAGTTCTCGGTTTTGTTTATAATATATGGATATGCTAAGATGTCAAAAGCTTCATCCCCGAGAAAATTGAAAATATATATGTTTAAAAAAAAAACTTACATTACAAATTTAAATTATAATTTAGAGTAAAGTATTTTTGTGTAACCTTTTCTCTTTCTTCGTATGTGTGTTGTCCTATTTTTAATAAAAGCGTAAGATATGTCAAAAGCAAAATACATCGAGCAAAATAGAAGTATTCATTTCCAAAGCAACAAACAAACAAACATTTAACACAACTAAATGTATATATTTGAAAAATCGAAAAATTATTCGAATACTATAATACTTGTTAATTTTGCAGCGTTGTACTTGCCGCATAATCTTACGTTATAACCCCAAGCAAAACCTAGCCTTTCCATTCTAGTAAGCTCCGCATTAGTCGCCGTCGAAATGAGTCAACAACCCTGATAACAGCTAAAGAGATCGCGCCAAGTACAAGGACAAAACAACATTTGCTTCTACTTAAATAGTTGCGAAAAATCATATTTTTGTGAGACAAATATGTGAATCTATCTAAAAAAGCATTTTTAAAAATGTCATCTTTATCCTCAACAACAAGAAAAGGTCAGCGCAACAATTAATAGATATTTATATTTATTATACGTTATAAACATATTACAAATGATATTTCCAGAAACCTATAGAATATCTGCAAATATAGAGCTTCATAAATGTTATAGACGATGTCCTTTTAATTATTTTTTGTATTCTAACGTTCATTGAACCCGAAGAATTCATTTATAGAAGGTGACAAATAGCGATGCTAATATATCAGAATCAAATTAAGGATATATATGGTTGCATTAGAATTTCGTAGTCGCGGAAATGAGGTCCCTGTCGTGAAATCCACGAGATATACGATCCGAATATGATAATGGTCACGCTCGCGAAGTGTCGATCGTAGGTCCATTTATCACGTCGACATATAGCCGCAGGGATAAAACGTCTTTACGGATCAAGGTAACTTCTGTACGAAATGCACACGATAACTTCTACGAGCTTCATAATGAAAGGCCTTAACCTTGGGTAGATCATGGTTAAACGAATAACGCATGTTAAAGGTAAGTCGTTGCAAGTTTGCACATCCAAGTATAAAAGACAAATACAAACTTTGACATGTATGAAGAATGAAGAAAAGAGGATATCGTGAAGATAAAGATTGTACCCATCAAAATCGAATACACTATTCTATTTTAATTTTTGCTGATCTATAACAGCTTAAAAGAAAAAAAAACGATAATTTTATATAAATGGTTTTCTTCGACATATTATCCATATATCTTTATACGCGATCATTTCTCAAAGTTCATAAATATACCGCGGTAAAACTTTTCTTGCATGATATTAACTTAGTTACAATAGCACTTATCGCATTCCTTCATATTGTTCTAATCTTCCATGAGAAAGAAATCGCTCGAAACGGCGTTAACTTTTCGTGGCAACTGTACAACGTAATTCTCTGCTGCACGATATAACCTTGCTTTATACCACATCTGCAAACGAGAAAAAAGAAACGAAGAAAGGAAATGCTAAAAAACCGCTGACATGTTATAATCCAGGGTGTGGAGCAACGCGATCGATCATTATAAACTGTTAATTCGCGTGTTGCCGTACACGTCATGCTGCTTACCTATGTGTGCTATTTGCCCCGTGTGTCATATCACCTCTTGGCAAAACCCCTGCGCTGGCTAGAATGAACAATTTTCGATGGCCTTGGAGATATACTTCGGCGCTCCACGCATCTGTCTTACCACGTTGAACGCTTCATAAATTTCAATCAACGCTGCGAGAGCTTATATATATATTACGTATCCAACGTTACGATAAATATATACGCGCTTTTTGACAAATATAACCGCGTTGCCTCATTTTATTGGCTGTCTATCAGCAATAGATGTATAATTCCCCAAATGCATTTAGGAACCCAACCGTAAATGAAATGAGCTAACCAGAGTAATATGTTATGACCACAGTGTGTTCGAGCGACTATGCAAGCATTTCAAGCGCGGATTTCATGCGTGTATCAATGAAACACAACATCAGTATCACAATGCAATGAGCAATGCAGCGCTTAACGTGTTAATCGACCAATAGCACATTATTACAATGCCAAGCTTAGGTATATGTACAGAATGCGTCTATAAGACGTTAGCAAAATTATAGATGATAAATATGATACAAACGTTTGCAACGTTTTTGTGGCTAAATAATTTTTTTAATTCTATTGATATTTGTGTCTATAAAGCATCATTACTTACATCTTACTATTCATTTGACAAATGTTTAACGCTTGACATCTTGTTTGGATATTGAAGATATTCCACTTTTATATAAATTTGTGTTATATATTTTTTTTATCAATATGATTAATAGAACACATATCGAATAAATTTTTTAAAGCATTCCTCATGCCATCCCTTTTAAAAGCAAATAAATCTCATATTTATTTCAAGACATCGTATAAGATTAAGAAAAGATTGAAAACAATATAATTTTCCACAGAAATATTTAAGTTAATAGAATTGGAGTAAAGAAAATGAGAGGAAACTGAGATGCTTCTCATAATTATCCGTAAAACCTATACTGGTTACATGATACTTGCGCATGAATAATATAACGTGATCCGTTTAATACCGAAGTCAGTTGGTTTAGAGCTTAAGATAGCGAAATCCACTGAAATAACATATCCTGTTAAAATGATACGTATAGAATGTCTCGAAATTGCAAACGATACAGAAATTTTTAAACCAATTCAGAGTTTCAAATCCCTAATCCAATCTTTTTTTTTTTAAATTTATTTGAACTTACGATATGTTCGCAAACAATTAAAATATTATTACATAAAATATATACTAAGCAGCAAAAAAGTAAAAACAATAGAGTAGTATTTCTTTCGTTTATTTCTTTCCGAAATAAAAGTTTCCCAACATATGATTATTTTATTAAAAAAATTCTATGTACATCTGGATATTGTACTTAAAAATTTAACAAAAAATTATTACTAAATTTATTACCATGAATTATACGTAATAAAATTTTTATTTTAAAGATGAGGCATTAATCGTTAATGAATTAATTTCATTGGTTCTATTTGGAATATCGTGTATCACCTAATCAGATATATACTATGGAACTTAACGCGACTCGCGCAATCTCCGATAAAATTTATGTAGGTATAATATCGATCAGCAGCCACACACCTGCACATACGTACTATTACTGCGATTTGCGAGATTAGTTTAGGTCGATGCGGCGTACAGCCATAATTAGAATGAATATTTCTACTTGCATCAGAGGTATTACAATCGCGATTATTAAACGTATTGAGTCGCGTACGGAAAACATATAAGGATATGCTTGTGCATTTTACAAAGTGCAAATGAAAAAATACGGATATAAATAGTAACGAAAATTCGTTATTGAATCATTCAGGGCATATCCAACGAAGCTTGGATATTATTTTTATCATTAATTTTTTTATCATTTGTTAATATATTATATGTAGTAATTGTATCCCGATAAAATTTCATATGAAATATTTACTTTCATCTATCCAAGTAAAATCACACAAATCCAAGTTTAATAAAGTTAAATAAATCTCCTATTAATTCGATTAAATCGCTATAAATTTTTGTATTCCTTTTTCACGAAGTATGCACGATAATTACATGGATTAAAGTTTCATAAAAAATTGGATTACAATCCATTATCGTGATATAACATTTTATTAATAGCGTGATTCGCCTTTTTGGGGGAAAGAGTATTAGCGATAATGAGAATGATATCAAATGAGCTTGAATGTGCAAAATGCATTAATCACATTCAATTTTCAAAAGGGATAAAATTTCTTGAAATCATCTGACGCACCTGTGAACGAAGGTTCCACATATATGTAAACATAGTACATAAGGTACACGTCATTTTGACGTTAAACTGTTTAATATTTATGTTTTTACATTGCATAATAAACTAATTAAAAAAGAACTAATAACAAATATCCACAACTATTTTAGAATACACAGTATATGCGTTAATTATATTATATCATAAGATAGAATTAAAATTTCGATTATTTGATACATCTACAAATAAAAATTACATCTAGGTATATTCCATATGTCACGTAAATATTTATAACTTCAAGTTCTTAAAATGTATTACCCACAACAAAATACACTAACAATAAGAAACAATAACTAACAAAATTAGTTAAATTAGCCTTCGATCACTTGGTGCATCTGTGAATAAAAATTATACATATAAAGATAATACATAAGAAACGTTTTCCCGGTAAACCATTATGATAAACCATCTCTCTTTTATGTCCTCTCCATTATAAGTAGGACAAATTATGGAAAAAACTCAGCAGAGACGCAATCTAAAAAAGAAATGTCGCCACCACAACGACAAAACATCCATGACTTCTAACTCAGAGGCGAAACTCGTACAATCTATAAACCCTCCCTCTGACAAAAGCCACTCATCTGCAGCGCCAGGGTGACTCGGTCCGCTTGAAGTGGCCGAGGGAACGAAACCGTTGGTGGACGCGTTGCGGCGAGAAGGTTGGCCTGAATTATGAAAATAATATATGCAGGCCGAGTCAGGTGGAAATTAAAATGCCACAGTCGCCAGATTAAGAGTAACACATAGCGTGGGAGCCGAGAGAGCGCATAAGAGAAAGAAATAGGGGAGGATCGGAGGAAGGGGGATCCGTCTCCCCCTTTAAGCTTAGCACAGACGAGGTATGAGCTGGAAGTAGCGTTGGGATCGAATGCGTTTCAAGCGACGTGAACATTATTCTGTACACCGTGACATATTTAACTTTGTTTCTTTTCTTGGACTCGCTATGCTTATTTCTTCTATTTGCATTATAAAAAGTCGATACAAAAATCCAGATATTCTCAATATGAAAGATAAAGTGGAAAAATAAAGTAAGTCCATAATTCGTAATATTTGTATCAAACATGAATTCGTGTACAAAACAACTAAATTTCATGCACGATTTAAATTGATTTCTACACTCTTTATATAATTATATTTATAGTTTTTAATTTAATGATTTACACTGACTGTGAGAATTATATGTAAAGTCCTACATCGTTAAATTTTACTCAATTATAATTCGTTTATTTCTTTTATTCAGCTTTAATCTCATTTTCCTTTGTACTTTTTATTTGAAAACTTGAAAAATAGTTAATGTCCCATCTTAAGATACCTCACTTCTTGAAGCATCATCGTTAAATGTTATTTAGAAAACATTCGTATTTACAACCATCAATTACTGCAGCTCTACATGCTCTACAGTATCATTATCTGTAATTAACTCAGAAACTATAGTTTTAATTAGATTTGAAAATGATGAGATATTTACATTAACGTTGAGAGTTATGAGCAAATACCAATTACTATAATAGTATATAACGCATACAGATGTGAAAAGTTTTCCGAAGAATCTGGCGCGATTGCGAGAAACGTTTCCTTAGCATCTTGCAGCGAACTTGTTCGAACGTAAACCGATCCAGATTCGGAGCAGTCCCCTCACTAGTCCACGTAGATAGGCGCACGTCGGAGAGTTCGCTGCCCAGGGCGTCGTAAGGAAACGGCCACAAATAAGGGACGGCGGATAAGGACAGACAAGCGAGCGGCGCTGGCCGACGGAGAGAGGCGACGAGAGAGAGTGGATCTCGCACGCGAACTCGCGTGATCCACATTGACGCCACGCTCTCGCTCGCTCTCGCACTCACACGAGTTCACGCACACACTCACCCAGATGTAGGTGCGCGCGATCTACCTCTCGGCTCTCGCTCGCTCGTACACAAGCACACACACGTGCATGCATATACGCATACGCAGACGCGCCGCATACGGGGAGAAATCCCCTCACGTGTAATATAGTAATAACGCGTGGCGAAGCTTTATCGCGCGCGCTCTCCCCCCCCCCCCAATGCCCCCTATGCCGGCTTCTCTATTTATTATTCACCATGTGTCCACGCACACATGCACGCGCGCGCGTGCGTTGCACAGCTCGCCTACTTGCTCGCTCGCGCACGGTGGTATAATATGGGCGAGGGTCTCCTGCCTTCCTCTCCTGGGATGGAAGGTCGGCCATAGAGGAGCGTCCCGAGGCAATGGCCCTACGGAGCGATTTTCTGCCAACTCTTGCGCTTGCGGTAGCTTCGGCGACCGTTCACGCGGTACGATGCGGCGCGTAACAGAGAGCACTTCGCGTCGAAGCCGAGCGGAATCCAAAAGTTAGATCGTTTTAAGGAGATTTAAAAGTTACGCGCGCGCTCTCGCTCTTTTATTTGTTAAGGCAAGTTTAATGTTTCAGATCGCAAAGTAACGCTCCACTAACGCGCTCGCGCACTTGCAAATATCGCGTACACGCTCTTCCTCGACGGAACTTCGTATGTCGATTCGCCTGGAGTTTGGATACTTTCGCCAAGCTGTACTCGTATATTCTTACATAAGTATTACACAGTGTCATTTATACGACAGTCGTAACAGCGGACTTTCCATTAAGCGGAGTATACGTCTAGGATATAGTGATGGATTTGAGACACATCACCTTGAATACGACGAAATTCTCATTTCGGAAAGATTTTGGAAATATATCTTTTTCTTATGCAACACTTCACATTATTTTTTCAATCTTTTTCCATTTTATATATAAATAACAATTTTATTTTTAAGAACCTTAGGCGAATATTTCAAATATTCAAACGTTTCTCACAAAAGTTTTTCTAGATATTTAAAACTTCCAAAATTTTTCAAGACTTTTAAGATAAGAATTTTGGATTTTTCAAGCAATTCGATATAATTGAATAAACTTTCAATGAAAAAACTCTCGAATACCCTGCAGCGGGTTTCGATATTTCTAAGAGCCTTCAAATCAAATTGCACAATTAAGAACTTCAAAATCCATCTGCATCGTTCGACAGTCGACATTGTGCGTGTACTTAAGTAAACGAGATAAACAATAATTGTTTAGCTGCCATTACTTTAGGAATGCATATACCACATTTTACTTGATATAATTACGGCTGACGAAAAGTATGCCAATTACGGTTCGATTTGTTCAAAAGAACATCAAAATAACTTTCGCGTATCTATGACGTCAGAATGGGTGAACACTCACCGAAATTGCACAGGTTCCAAATCGATGCGGCTTCGATTATGAAACGGCGGCGTCGCGAGGGTCGCGACAACCCGCGATAATTGATACGTCCCGGCGATCGTCCGCCACTTTAATCGGCACTCCCGATAAAAATTTGCACTTGTTAGTCCTCTTAATGGGTAAAATTCGCGATTAATTATGGGGCGACCGCGCCAAATCGCGCGCTCCGTATTTCAAACTGAAATTACCCGTGTTTCTACTAAAACTGTCATGACGATCGGGTGCAACGTTGAAGTATCTCAATATCGAGATGTTTCAAAATGCAAAAACTAAAATTTGCGATGAGAGTTGGATGCTTTTTGCATGTTTTTTAATACGTTAATACGTTAACGATGATTAACGATGTTTTATATTTGAATACTTATATTACTTATAAAGAGATTCAAATATATATATATATATATATATATATATAATACTCAAATACGTCATAGTCGTATAATCTCATTTATATGTAATATAACAGTCAAATATATACACGAAATACTTAATTAAATTTGTCAAACTGACTTCGGAAATTGACCAACAATTGAGAACAATTGATCATTCGATTCTCTGCTTCTTGACCGCTTTTGCAGTTGCGAATTCGACTATTGCTCTCCAGAAGTTGATCAGCGACGAGAACTATCTACCGCAACTTGTGGGTGTTAACGGCAGGCAAAATCCGCCTGCTGGACTCGAGAAGTTGACATGTCTACGAGACATGTCCTTCGCCACCGTCGCTGACCAATGGCAGAATCCATCTACTCGCTTCCGGAGTATGATCGGTGCGGCATGATCCATTTTCCGCCTCCTCTGGGGCCAGCCAAAGGCAAAATCTATGCTTCACCACTCTCTGGAGGCCGACCGGTAACGATCTCCGATATCCTCAGATCAATATCGCGATTCTCTATAATTTGTGCCTGACATCGTTGATCAGCGGCAAATCTCCACCGAGCCTCAACTTTGAGCGCTGATCGACCGGTGAGGAAGTACGAATAGAACCCTATTCGCTTCTGAATGGATTCACCTCTAAATACGATTTGACGTGCAAAAGGGATCGAACCGATAATCCTCTCCGCGGCTGTTGTCGCGTATTAAATAAATACCTATTTCTTTTTAAGATTGTACAAAATAGAACGAGGCACTTTGATAATAATTTAGTGAAAATCTTTTCATCAGCTATCGACTTCTGTGTGTGTGTGTGTGTGTGTGTCTCTCTTTCTTTCTCTTTTCAAAGATATACATATACCGTATAGAGAAAAGACGGAGAGAGAAGGAGAGGTGTTAAAATATATGTAACATATCACAAATATGTTATCATATAACAGTGTATCATATATTCTATTAATTATATACTCTATTAATATTGTTACTAACTATTATATTCATATTTATGATTTACATTTATTAGCATTTATTTATCTATCATATTATTGATATTAATCACAAACTATGAAAAACACTGTGGTTATTATTACACACTGTAATATTATTAATAAATAATATTATTAATTAATACTATTAATAAAGAGAGATGGATAATAAATGTAGTAATAATATAATAATAATATAGTACTAAATAATAATAATTAATAATATTATTAATTAAGGATTATTAGGCAGAACCAATGTTAAGCGTAGATAAGAAAACTTATCGATTAGTTTAAATATCTGAGCTTCTAACTGACCAAAATGCGAAACTGTTATAGAGTTCAAACACTCGAACAGAGAGAACTCTGTATACTAAGTTGACTATGTAAATTATACACGTATCGATTTTTCGTACATAACTGTAACAGAGACCGTATTAAATTACGCAAAATAATAGTCCATTTTTTAACACCTTAAATAACGGATCTTAAAGATTAACTGGACTCACAATCAAAGATTGAAAAGGTAAAGATTATATCGCTTTTGATTTGTATCGATATTCGATCCACCTTTCGATAATTCCACGTATTAAGAAATTATGATTTATTATAATTAGAAGTAGAAATTTTATAACGGTAATTTACCACGGCGTATTACGTCAACAATTTATCCTTATTTATGTTAGATCCGGATGTAAATACAGGTTATTCCGGGTTATTCTGCTTCGTGGTATTCACTGCGTATTAATTCATTAGACCATACATATAATCATAATATAAAGAATTTTAATTAAACCACGATTGCTTTACATTATTCTCTAAGGTCTTAAGAGCTAATACCAGAATTATTAAATATATATATAATTCTTTATCTCGCGCTTGATAAACGACATTTTATTTCTAAAACATTACACATAAAATCATATAAAAAGAAAAATTAAAATAGTACGGTATTTGTTTTCCTATATCTTAAAAATGTAAAAATTTTTAGATCAATATTGTTTTGTACTAGGTATGTCTGTTAAATATATCTTGTTCTGTGAATAAGTCTAACAATTAGTTTAGCATTCTGGGAAAAAATACCAATAAAACGTTGGACTTTAAGAAGTTTCTAATACGATATCCAGATTCGTATTCCAGCAGAGAATAAGCTATAAATATTCGAATTTTATTTTTTATTTATTTACGTTTCACTGATGCGCAGGTTTCATATGTATGTAAAAGTAAAAATCTTTCACAATTATTTTAAAAAGATTAACACACAAGAAGATTATCGTTTTTCATTTATTCAGTTTTAATAAATATCAATAACTGATTAATATATTTGAGAAACAAACGCAACATTATAAATTTGTAACTTAACATCAGGAATTCGATTCTCCAAATTATTTTGTTCTGCTTGCGCAGTCACGTAGCAAATGTGAAATAGTAGGAGAGTAAGAAGTAGCAAACTATAGAGACATACACGGAAGTTCAGCTATCTATGTTTTAACACGAATAACCGTTATCTGTTCAATGTAATTTTCATATGCTTAATCAAATATTAATATGCACTTGGTATGTAACGTTGAAAAATAAAAAATGATGTAGAAGTTTAAAGTTTAAAGTTCAACAATTAATATTAAAGGAAACAAAATTAATTTTAGCATACTGAAAATAAATGATATACGCAGTGCATAATATTCGTGTGTTGTTAATATGTATATTAAGTTAAAAATATGTGCAAGAAATTTCAAACTTTCTAATATAAATACTTTACAATGCATGCCAACTTTTAAACTGTAGTAAAAAAATAACGCTTTCTAAAACTAATGGATAAACTTTCCCCATTTATATACATTAAAATACCTGTAACATATTGAAATATTATGTATCCAGGTTTATAAATAAACAGCGTTTAAAAATTATAATTAACATTGAAATTAATCATAGCTTGCAAAACATATTTAGTCAATCATTAATTATTATTCAATCACAATAAATTAAGATTAAATTTACATCAAGCAATAATAGAGACGAGAGAAACCTCGATAGCGGTCTACAAATACGAATTTGTAATTAATTGCACTTTCGATCATGAAGTCGAAAATAATTTATTATTATTTATTCTGTCATGAATACACTGATTCTGTAAATCTCGTCCGAAATTACTGATTAAATTCCGCATTCAATACGTGAAGAGTGTGTAAGTGTTCACACGCGCATAGTTGTGCGGATACAAATCAGGGCTTTGATCGCAGTTGTAACAGGAACTTTAATTTTGCTTTCGTATCGGCGATTTGTCTTCGCCTTGCGTCAGCAATAATAGCGGGCCGTGCGCGTGTTAGGACTTGTGCCGTTTCAAGCGCTTCCAGGCGCGGTATCTGGGGTGAATTTGTGTGCACCGTAAATGCGCACGCACCATGTGCAAGCATTTGCAATTACGTTGTAGATACGCTGAACAAAATCAGAGAAATCATATGTCTAAACTAAATATTTATTCAAAAATATTTTGTCTTTGCACAAGACATCTTGTATATTCGGTAAATTAATTTTCCGTCACTCAAAGGTTTAACACATATGTATAAAAAAATTAAAAACCTTGTGTGTGTGTGTGTGTGTGTGTGTGTGTGTGTGTGTGTGTGTGTGTGTGTGTGTGTGTGTGTGTGCGTGCGTGCGTGCGTGCGTGCGTGTGTGTGTGTGTGTGTGTGTGTGTGTGTGTGTGTGTGTGTGTGTGTGTGTGTGTGTGTGTGTTACATATTACATGTTAAATAAATAAGTCTATCGCAGTTAACTCATATATTTAAAGAATATTTTAAAACCTGATATAAATTTTATATATTTTTTTACGCTTATTACTCTTCGTTATACCTATACAAAATATCATATTTTTACTCTTAAAACGTTTATTTTAAATATAATTTTAGACAACAAATTATTCATAAACGACATAAACTATAAAGAGATTTAAGAGGAGAAAATGTAAATAAAATGTATATTTTTTATAAATTTTTAAATAAATGCGGAACAAATGTGTTTTATAGTTTATATAGAATGCATAATTTTCTACTATTATATATCTCCAATTAATATTCACTAACCAAATTGAATAGGGCAAGGTCGGATTCTAACAATGCGGCGCGTCTAATATATCACACACACACACACACATTACCAACATCTATCTTTTCTGAGAACAGGCGTAAATGCTGATATTATTCGCCATTATTTACCCAGATGCACTTTCCTGACATCGTGGCATGTACATTAATTACGAACCACCCTGTCCGCGCAAGTCCGGCCATCCTAATATTCATCTAAACCTATAACGGCTCCACTTTACCTGCACCTTTGGAGAGACGTATATAGGTACGGCGTGGATGAATAAGAGAGAGAGAGAGGCAGCACTCTAGGTCTAGATTGAATGCAACAATATCCAATACGCGGCCGCTGCACGAATTCATATAGGCAAACCGGTAACATTGACGCAAAGTGTAGCAGCGGGCGGCCACGCATACATGTGCGCATTGTGTTCCGACGGACACGTCGAATGAAACGTCTCCATGGTGAAACACGAAGGAAGCGCTTGGCAGACGGCCAGATGCGATCGAGAAAACCGAGCTCGCGCGCCGTGCCGCACTGGTCTCTATATGCCTCGACGAGGTGGGCGTATGCTAAAATTGAAAGAAAAGGAGCGCCAGAGCGATTTGCGTCAGTCTGATTGGAGTCTGTTCTGGGACGCGTTTCTGGATCGCATTCGAAATTCGCGTAATCGCTCCGTCCGTCTCCCGACGTACGTGCGGAGGGAGGAATCGTGACATTCCTGTCATGGCGCCGGAATAACGACGTCTGTCTCCGTTATCCTCCACAAATATTTTCCCCAAGCGCCGGTGAGGATCGTTTATTTTAGGAATCCGCGCAATAATAACCGTAATATACTCTATACTTGCAAAACCTATGTATTTGATCCCTGATTCTCCAAATACAGTGCGGGAATATCTCAGAGTTGGCGGGGATTTCTAATGCATGTGTGAAACACTATATTACAACTCTTTTTTTTTCATTAAGCTTTATGCGCTCGTCCTTTGCGTACTCGCGTAAATCTAATTTTGACTTGTCTCATTGCAATTAAAAAAATCTACAAGAATAGCATGTCTTCCATTATTGTATATTATAATTTTAACATATTCGTAGTCAATTATTAATTCACAAAAACTGCTACATTTTCGTTGAAGAAAAATCAATCTTCTATCTACCAAGAAATATGTAATAAAAATATACCATGTACCTACATACAAACACAGTGCTCTGGGTATCTTATATTTTTAACCGGATCTCTCCTGCCTTGCATTATTCGACGTCTGCAACTGATATCGGCGAGTTTTCCATTTCTTTCTATAGTCAATGCTCGGCACTAACTTCCTACGGGATTAAGATTCCCTTGTTTATTGTAAGAACAATAACATATAAGCGTCTCAAGTAAAAATTTCAAGTTGTTCGATATAAGGATACCATGTCGAAACAGATACCTGTCCTGTATGTGCAAAGAGTTACTGGTATCCTCATGAAAGACGTTGCATTTCCACGAAAAATTAATGAAATATTTTCGATAAAAAATCCTGCAATTTCTACATATGTAATCGTGAATATCGCGTATCATTAGACAGATCCAAGTCCGCAATTTGAGCAGTGATATAAGAATTGCAATTTGAGAAGCCATATAAGAAAATGGTTGTAAGATAAAAACGCGTGATAGAAAACGTGAATAAATAAGACAAAGCAGCATGCGGAAAATTTAGAAGAGTGGCCTAATCTAGTTAATAAATTAGGCCACTCTTAGGTCAGTCATAATCTAGTCAAGTTTCTCAATTTCTCAAACTTAGTTAATAACGGCAAATTTAACTTCGTTCTTATTGATTCCTATCGGAAGTAGATCGTGCTTGAATTGTAGTTTTTATTTTAAGAAATTCGCCGATAATTACCGCTTTATTGTTAGCCAATATTGTTGATACGCACGCACATACGCATACACGTGCACAGGTTTTTTCTTCACGTTATTTAGCATTGTATATCGTGCGTGAGTTGTACGGATCATAACTCGCGTAATAATTTCTAGAACAAACTCTACTTCTTCAGCTGTATACTTAGCTCACTGTATCGTGAGTTTAATAGAAACTGTAAATATACGAGCTGCATTACTTTTTATCGCAATGAATATCGCTACGTAATGCACATGGTAAGCGTGTATTATATGATTAGAGCGGTTTCAGCGGGCGAGCCAGCACTTATAAAGGTTGTTAACTAAAGCCATTATTACTCAAGCATGCGAACGCGAGCCAAGCCGCCGGTGAATTTGTTGATAAAATCCGAATATTCGACTAACAGTATAATTGACATTTGGTACATTCGAGTGCGCGTATCCTTAAAATTCGAAAATGCGAGAACAAAAAGAAACAATTTTCAGATATAGTGGTGGTTATATAAGTAGCGAAATAATGAGATATCGAAAACCGATATTCAATTATCGCCCGTTTAAAACTGATAAGCCTGGCTCTCTGATGATTTCTGAATACAGACAAGAGTGCACATTTTCTTTCACGAATGCTTTCTGCAGGAAGAAACGCACTATTCTAATACGTTTATGATCTAGCCAAATCAAATCATAATGAGATAGATTAATCTGAGAATTTTATAACTTGAGATGACTATGGAAATTCTCTTTCCATTTTTCTTTCGGCATAAAATAAAAGCAAGAATTAAATCCATTAAATACTTCACTCGCGAACCTGTAAAAAATGTCGCTTTAATATACGATTTGCTGCATGCTTATTTCCACTTATTGCTACTTAGTTCCATAATTATTGATTTTATCCGAAACTGTTATAAAGTTATCCCTAGAGTTGTTATGAAAAATAAACTTTTTCATTTAAAGTATGTAGAGAAACTAAAAATAAGAAAAAGACGTATTTTACTTTTTTACATAAAAAGTTTAACAGAATTAATTTTTTAAAATCCCTGATTATAATTTCAATAAATGGTCTCTCTCATGACTATTTAAATATATTTTATCGTAAATTAAAAAGAAAATGTCGACAGCAGGTCAAAAGTTTCAAGAATGTTTCTATTATTTTTTTAAAGCTTTTCAGCCGTCCGTTTTGAAATATCGGTTACATTTTTGAGACACAAATGCAGGTTTGTATGTTTCCAGAATAACATACTTGTAAAAAATGTATAATAAAAATTTACAGTTGATGCTTTTATCCACATATTCGTTATTTTTACTAGAAAAGGAAATACACATATGTATTGTACAAGTGTAATTGTAAAAAAAAATACGAACAACAAATATCAAACGTCATGCAAAACTATATACAAAAGAACTTACGTAAATTTCAGAAAGAAATGGGGGTCCAACGAATCGTAACATAAATACTATATGCAATGTACATGTTATGTGCAAAACACTATTCATTAAAAGAATGTATTATTAAATATATTATTAAATGTATATATATATAAATATCGTTTATTTCTCTTTTTAATTGTGCAAAATATACATTAATATAAACAGTACACAGAATATACTGGTTTCCCGCATTTCTTTTCATTCTCGGATTCGTCAGTCAATATGAAATTTATTTTCTCTTAGCAAAAATTTGATTCGATGCTATCTTTCCTATTAACTTTTTTGTATTTATAGTCTGAATTATCTTTATCTTTATAATATAAATTACAAATTTAGATTCTATCAAAGCAAAGTTTACTTCAATTTAAATAAAATATCAAATTTTACATCTTTGAATTCTAACTTGTTTCCTGAAAGTTAATTTAATTGAATTTACTTTTTTTTTAATAATTTGAATTATTATACCATCATGCGCTTTTTCCGAGGAAAAATTTTAAGGAGGAAAAAATTTAACCAACGTAAATAAATTAAAAAAATTTTATATAAATAAAATGGCAAATAGTCTGAGAGATATAGTATCTGATGGAGATAACTATAGATGCATGAAATACTTCTTTCATTTACGTTTATCGTTATGTATCTGTTATTTGATTATTGTTTTTTGGTGCAAAAGCGTCAAAGTATATGGGTAAAATGTCATGTACACTTAAGGTAAAAAGGAAACGATCCCGTCACTTCACTTCGCGTTGCACATCGGTAATAAACACCAGTTGACAGCGGCACATCCCACATCGCCAGCATCGCGGCGGTAAAATATCAAGTCGTCGTGTTTCGTTTCAGTTTGTCAGTGGGTGAAAAGTTAAATCCGGAGAGACAGCAACATCGCGGCCGTGTATCCGTCGGGCGCAATATCACGGATAATACAAATATCTTATACTTAAAGGAATAGAATCAGCGACCCGCTCACAGAAGATCGGATTCTATCGGAACGTCGTTGCTGCTTTGCATTTGAATTCAGTTAAGAGCCGCGCGCAGTTCGATCGCC
Source organism: Temnothorax americanus (assembly GCF_048541705.1). NCBI lineage: Eukaryota > Metazoa > Arthropoda > Insecta > Hymenoptera > Formicidae > Temnothorax > Temnothorax americanus. Next base: position 246,908 of record NW_027509805.1, read on the forward strand.
GAAGTCGTGGTACCCGCGGATACTGGCGAATCTCGTAAGGATGTGTTTTGCTGAGGGAAGCAGGTCCTGCGCGCGCGGTGCCCCGACAATGTTTGTTTTTATCGAACAAAATGCTTATCGTACCCTCGCGTGCTTCGAGAGCAATGTCTAACCGCCTACTCGCATACATAAAAACGAAGAACGTGCTGCACGTCCCCCCACATTCCGCCTTCGTCGCCACCCCTTTCGTCGTCTATCGCGATGTAGAAAAAAAGCACCTTTTCGTCGCTCCCACGCACGACAGATTGCTGTACTCGAATTTCATCAATCGCCTCTATTAAAAGACTTTGCGCGTTTGAGAACAGTCTACGTCATGTGACGCTAGGAAATTCCTAGCAAGATCGCAAAGTAATTAGTATTGTGGAACTACAAATTATGTATATTCGTGGAATTATATTATACTAGTTCTTTACGAAATAAATAGGTACAACGTAATTATCGAATTTCATTTTCTTTTTTAATATCCTATGTACGAACTTTCAATATCGATGTATGTATCCGTATATCAAATCTGTAATAAAATCCGATAGTCTATGCCTATAACATAATGGACCAGAAATAAAGGAAAAGATAAGACTTTTATTACGATATATTATTTTAAGTAAAAGCTGTGAAAAATGCTTCTAAAATAATTTTCCTTCTTTTTAATAGCTTTTAAGTAATATTTTGTTACAAACATGTAAAACCTAGTTATGAATACTGAGCTATAATTAATTTATAGCTCGTAACACGCCCAAGTGGGTAATAGCCGTTTTCGCGTAGACTTCCTCGCAACAAATCCTTTTATCGTGCCATATTTCACTTCATAGTTTAATTGTTAAAGTACTTTACGAAAGATTGTTCAGCGCAAATAATAAATATTAAATGTTACTTTTAAGTGATAAGTATAATTATCCCTCCACAATAAGTTATATATGTAGCAAAAATAATTATATTATTTGTAATGAAATTTTTTCAATGTTTTGCTAATAAAAAAAGAAAGAGTAAAATTTCAATTCAATATTTAAAAAAATTTAACTTTAGCATATTTCTTGATCAGAAAATGCTATAAAATCGATATACACGACGCGAGAGCAATATATAAAAGAATCGTAAGACAAAGAAGAATCGCGCTCCAAAAATTTAATAGATGAGAAAACGTAGTAAAGGAAATTCGTTAATTGTTGTTATTTGAATTCGATAGTTACCCGACAACAAATAGCGTGTCGGGTTTCTTTCCTCGCTGTGTGGCTTTTTTATTTCTGCGGAGCAGCAGGTGCCGAGAGAAAGCGCACTTTTTTGCCTAAGTTGCTAAACCAAAACTGAACTAACTTTTCCGCCGTCAAGCAGTTGCAAGGAATTAACGTCGCTCCTTCCAAACCGCGCTCGATAACAATGAAGAAAGAGAACAGGATGAGAGAAAAACAATGGAAACTGAAAAATCACGTGGCCTAGTTAAGAAACGTCCATTCAGTACGAAAGCTCGACAAGAATCCACACGAGCAGCCGCTTTATTTTCCTTCTCATTACTTTTGAGTTTTAGAGTCCCGTCAACACCTCTGCACTTAATTCATTATGAAAGGAAAAAATCATCTAAAAAGATAATTGGATTTTTCACGTTTAAATACAAAAAACAAATTCACGAATAATATGTCTCGCTTTTCTCTTTTATTATTATTACAAAACTTTCTATGTTCTCATGCGATACGTTAGATTTCTATGAAATCCTATCATTTATACTCTGTATTATTTTTATAATAGAAGTGTTGGATAATATTTACTGATTAACGAGAAAACAGTATTACTTTGCAACAAATTACATTTAATATCAGATTTATTCATGTATTTTAAAGATGAAAGTTCTTAAGAAGCTTAAATTCGACATCTAAAAACATTCGTTTTATGTCATTATGTTAAAGTTTCAATTTTACCTATACAAACTTTATAATATAATAGCATTAGCAACCACATAGGTAATTAAAAATCTTTGTATTAATTTAGAATTAGTTATTGCTTTGATTATTTTTAAATATTAAAATAACTTATTTATAGTAATTATTTGTAAAATAATTTCTAACTTAGAATTCTCTGAATATAATTCTATATAATTGTTCTGAGATTATATTATTTTGGTTTAAGCGTTAATAATTACATTTGTCGAAGACAAAAAATTAATTATCGTAATATAATTCATGGTCAGTAACGAGTCATTGATATAGATATACCCGTGTGTGCTATTTAAAAACCGATATTGCATGTTGATATTTATTTTTGTATGCCATCCAGGTTTCGTAAAAGTAACTAAACGTTTGTAGAAAGCGATGTGGCTACAAATTTTTCTGTTGCTCGGACCGATTAGTCTGAAGGAATCAACAGCGGCCTTTCCGATGGAAGCCGCGGAGAAAAAGCGCGGAAAAAAAGGCGAAGGAAATGGATAGGAAACGGACGGTTCGCGGCAACCACCGATGAATTTTATTCTAGCCGCGTTTAACATCAGCCTCCCGACATTTCGGTCGAAACCGTGACTGGGAGTTTAATAGCAGCCCCCATTGTAACGCCTTAACCCCTTGCTGCTCATATACAGTTATACAGCGCGAGCTAAAACGCAGTAATGCCTATAAATTTAAACGGCTTTATGGTGCAAAAGGCGAAAATCCGCATCAGGATCACCCGGTGTATATTTGTGTCTAGCGGCTGAATGCGCCTCGGTCGGTTTATTGCGTCCGTGGTGATACTAGTGTACAGTTTAACTTAACTAACAGATAACAATCGTATTGAAAAATTACAAACCAGTAAAAAAATATACAATCAAAAATAATTTTATATAAATTACTGACCGAAACTTTAGAAACATATAAAAATAATAAGAAAAACGATTAAAAAAAAAAAAGTAAATATCTATTAATAATTATTGATTGTTAAATATAGATAGTGATTAACTTCAATGCATTATAAAATGCTCATGTGCAACAAATTATTCTACAAAGACGGAATATGTGTGTTCAATTTTATAATATATACAAACAATTCTGTACAGTAAATCCTAGAATGGATCATGCGCGTATCCTAAGGAACTTAGCTGTATCCGCTTATACGGTAATCCATGATTAACAGTGAGTGCGCATGCAATTTATCTTTAGTACAGTAATTCTGCCAGTGTACTTATCATCAGCATCGCCAAATCTCTATTATCTGTATTCAACACGAGTTGCAATAATTAAATTGTTAAATTATTAAAAATAACATCTTGTTAAATTCACGAGAACCAATAATCAAGAACAAGAAGAAGAACAAGAAACACAGAAAACTGAAGATTAAAGAAATAGTCAAGAGGAATGCGATAATGCGCAACCGTCTGTTCGTTGGATGACATCCTGCCTTATAAATGGCTACGTGCAATCGCCTTGCAAATTCCGATACTTTGTCTCCGCCACAAGTGCTAGCTACGTAAGTAACAAGTTGTTTCAAGCGTGCCGACACTTTTGCACTTCGTTGAAACTTTGCTCAGAAAAGTAGCAAGAAGATCTCTGAAAGTGATGCATGGCTTAAGACGGCAGCAATAATAATTATTGATGACATAATGAAAGTTTCATGAATTGTAAACGAGGCATGCAGTATAGCGCATCCCGGTGGTCTGTCCGCGGCTCGGGAGATACAACTCGGCTCGATAAATTATATATGCCTCAGATGAGATACGACAAGCTAAATCTCGACTTAATTACTTGATATTCTTTCTCGAAATTGTTCGTACATATAACGACAAGCCGTGCAATTACGAGTCGATCGCGCGAGCTACCCCCGTATTGTCCATTCAAAAGTTCCTTTACAGATTCAGCAGAGCGTTGACTGCCATTACTGACCGAGTTAACTGAAGCTGGGGAACTCTTCGGGTTTATTGCATCGCGACGCGGGAAGTGCCGTGCCGTCTCGGATAGTTTTGGTTCAGAAGTTTGACAATTTGCGAAATCACTTTTCGTTTCGAAATTGATGTTCGGCATCAGACTCATGAATTCTCTACAAAAGTAGCGCATAATTAAATTTCTCTCGAATGTACACGGAGTGCCGCAAGTTTCCCGCAACTCTTTTTTACCCGCGGTTTCTTTGATCAAGTCGGAATAGATTTTTTTTTAAAGGAAATAATTTTCACAAGTTAAATTCTTGCTACAAATAAGTATCCATGCTTCATCCTTTACTTAATTTAAAGAGAGAGAGAGAGAGAATTAACTTCATTCCAGTCAAATTTAAAAAATTTGTAAAGATAAGCAGTATTTACCAAAAATTTTACTAAAATTTAATTTTACTAAATCAATTTTACTAAAAAAAATTGATTTAAATAAAAAGTTGATAAAAGATAAAAAGAAATTTAAGAAATTTGAACATATTTTATATTTAATTCAAATTATTAAAACTGCAGATACAATACATGTATAAACATAAAATTATAATTTATTCGTGTCCATTACGTATTAATAACACTAATTTTGAAAAAATTAAAAAAAAAGGGATTTAAATATTTAAATCATATGTTACAATTGCATAAAAAGTTACATTATTATTTAATTTTTATATTTTTATAATTTTTACTGTAATTTTCATGATAACAAGAATATTTATTTCGATATATTATTACTTCCTCATAGAGGAAGCTTTGTTATTTATGATTTTATCAATAATATCATTATTAACATTTTAACAATTCAACAATTATAAAAAAGAATGTTATTTTATTTTTATTATTACCAATCATCAAGTTTATTTATATCACTAACGAGAGATTAAATTTCACCCGGGCTTTTAAAGAGTGATCTATTGTAAATAGATACGAAAGTGTATCCGGATACAAAACTTTAACGTTGGACACGATTCTATACGGCTCCTTCATTTATTACAGCAAAACAATTTAATAATAATAATCTACTATCTAGTATATCGACCTCCAGCGATCTCAAATAGCTTTGACCGAACATTTTCTCTATGTTCATAGCTATATATACTTTGACAGTCCAAAAATAAATAAACAAAATTAACTACATCATATAGTCAGCTCACGGTAAACAAAATGTGAATAATACATTCATCACATCATGAAACTCAGAATCTGTTACTTAATTATATCAGTTTTCAAACGTTCTTGATGACTTTCTCATATTTCATGTATGCGTAGCACGAATTGTAAAATTGAAAATACTACGACAAAAACTTATTTATTCAATAGATGTTCACTCAAGAGCGCTGTGCAGCCCCGTGAAATATGACTAATTTAATTTCCTTTATACAAAAGAGAGCGAGGAAGAGAAGAGAGGAAGGGAATGTACCCCTGCGCGCTCGATCTTGCACGTAAAAAACGACAGTGGGACTGGCAGGGTTCGTTTGGTAGCCCGGAGCGAAACGAATGACCGGGTGGAGCGGAACAATGCTACGGAGAGAACCTCTAAGAGGAGAAGAAAAAGACCGGAAGAGACGGAAAAACCAGGCTATAGGAGAAAGAACGAAGATGTCCCGAAGAAACGGGGGCGAGTGCGGAACGAAACGATCTAATGAAGAGTCACCTGACTCGCATCTTTACGGTCTCTGGCCTGAGTACGTTAGATGCGTTACAGCGAATACACGAACTCCGCATTTACTGGCGAGCGATAGTACATTTTAGCAGTCGCAGCTTTCAGAGTAAAGATTTCCCCAGCAATCACGCAAATGCGTACACAGCAATTAAATCGCTAAACCACTTAGTCTTTTGACCGCGTGCGAAACATGTCCCGTTATGTCGCGCGACATTATACGCAATTCCGCGACATTTCTGTTTCATTTTCAGAACGAAGGTTTGGCTTGGCCTAGGAATTGTCTGTTTGTAGGACAACGCTTTTTTTAACCTGGAATTCTGTGCACCTATTTTAGATAAAAGCATCAGAAAATAAAAGTGCAACAGCTAAAAATACAAATACAGTGAATGTTGGATGCATACGTATGTAAACGTAACACGTATCTTATCAAATTCCACGTATCTACATACACGCATATACATTGTTTTCTGAGATTCGTACATAACTTGACACAACTTCATAGCTGCGAGTGTCCTAGCTGCGGTTATGAGAAGTGGACACTAGTAGGATACAGTGCGCAGCAATTTTTAGTTTCAATTATTCCTCTTCATTAGGAAAATTCAAAAGCTGTTATTTGTTAGCTTCATTTCTGTGGAAATTGCAATACCTTTTACATACTTTATAAATATGTAAAAACACATGTACGAGCTGTTTCCATTTTCATTGAAAATGCTGTTAATGACAAATATTTTCACGAGTTTAAAATGTTTTTCTTTATTAAAAATTATAATTAAAAATTTTATAGAAGGTTGTAATTTAAAAAATTTTTAAACATTTTGTTAATTATCTAATGTTAATATTAATATTTATATAATAATATTTTATTAAAGTAAAATTTCTTAAAATTAAATAAAAAAAATTTTATTGTTTGTGCTGTTGTAGCTTCGTTAAAGAATTAATATTTTCAGTTTTTTAATAAGAAGAAATTAATTTCAAATTTCCTAAAAGTTTCATTATTAATATATAGGGGGAAATATATATAATATGTAGGTCCGGAAGTATGTTCCGGGACTTTTATTTTTGATATCGGTATATTCCGGGACATTTGGCAGTTTCCAGGACTGTCCTGGAAAAAATTGATGTCCTACGGCAATTTTCGGGACAGTTTTTTGAATCTGATTACATATATAGCGTTATATTCCAGGACTGTACATTTCAAAAAACGTAAACAGTCCCGGAACATACCTCTGGACCTACATATATATATATATATATATATATATATATATATATATATATATACATATATATATATATATATGGTCCTGGAATATAACGCATATATATGTAATCAGATTCAAAAAACTGTCCCGAAAATTGCCGTAGGACATCAATTTTTTCCAGGACAGTCCTGGAAACTGCCAAATGTCCCGGGATATACCGATATCAAAAATAAAAGTCCCGGAACATACTTCCGGACCTACATATATATATATATATATATAAAGTCATTAATACTAATTAAATAAAATAAATTGACGTCAATATGTACATGTGTGTAAGAAAATGTCCAAATTTTAGATATATAAAATCGCGAATCGCAAGACGCCGGAATTTGCACGTTCATATTTTACTGTCTCACATGGCGTTTGTCCAGTGCACACTCGTTTACGTATGTACGCGTGTGTACACGTCACACAGATGGATTGCAGATACCTCTCTTCGCGAAGATCGCTGACCCAACAAAGTCCAATAGAAACCACTCACGAGGAAAGGGTAACGGCGGAAAGGGGTCGATGCAAGTGGTTCCAGTCGAAATTGGCGGTTCGACTCGGCCGATCTTGCCAAAGCCCCATTTAATAATCCCGACAGAGAGAACGAGCGAGGGAAAGGAGAAAAGGTCGGAGGCGGTTCGGAATATATGGAAACACGGGTAAGTTCAGTTAGCTCACTTTATCCGCTACTAAAGGTACCGAGGCTGTAGATCAATAACATAGTTTGGGGAGAATTGCTGACGACCGGTTCCTGCCGCAACTTATGAAGACGCGAGGCGACGCGATGCAATTGCTAGGACGCATCGAGGTCGGAAAGCACACCGGCACCAAACATCGTCGGTCCCGATAAGATAAACGATGTCCGGGAGAAGAATTTCACCCAATAACACATTGTTTTCGGAACTACGAATGGATAGAAAGACGAAGCAGATAATATACTGTTCGCCAAAGCGATCACCGTACGTCAACTGTCATTTCGAATAAAGAGATACGAAAAGTTGTATACAAAATCATAGAATTTCTAGAAAATTTCTATAAAATTTCTTTCTTATTTATTGATACTTGTATTGGGAATCGTTTCGGATACGAATGTATATCTTTTTAAAACATTAGATGAATAGGTGATATTTCTACTTAAAGTTAAATAGACACCTATTCCGTCATTAGATTTTTAAATATACTTTTTCACGTTAAATATTTTGCAAGAATTATTTATTTTAACTAAATAAAATACGGCAAAATATGTTGTGTATTTTCTAATTTGTTCCATTTAATTTTAAAATAACAATTGTTAAACAAACATGATATAATATCCATATATCTGTTGATATAATTGATAATCTATTCATCGCTTATTCAAATTATAATAAAATCATTTATTCTACATACACACAGGTATGTGTATAGACTGTAGAATATTATCATGTGATGTAAAATGTTTTACCATGCATGCATTAGATTTATATTGCAATAGCTTATGCAGTACCATAGAAAGCAGAAAATTATGGGTAGATACCTATGTAAAGATTATGAAAGCCGTTAATAAATTTGATCCCAAAAACGCGGGGAATAAAGAAATGTAGGTACCTATGCTGTATGTATGCGTGCTTTTTATGAAGGTTTCCCAATACATTTTTCAGCGAAAATCCTGCTGTTAAGTCAGAGGATGAAAGAGATGACTAACAACGTTATGAATCATGATAATATTCGTAGTCACTATTGAAGAAGTATTAATAAAGTTAGATAGCTGTCCTCTCATTATATAGATATAGACAATAAAAAAGATATTTATTGTCAACAATAAATCTTGTTCCACCGGAAATCATAATCATATTCAACAAAATTCGAGTTATATTACGTGCTCTTATATTTTCTTGTGAAAATTAATATTAAATCGTTATGGAATTATTATGTATTTATTATTATAATTATTTATATTATTCTTTAATGTTTAAATATTGTTGAACAAAGTTTAGATAGCTAGATAAAGATTATTTTTTATTCGTAGAAAATTGCATATTATTTATCGAAAAACTTTTGTAACAAAAATAAAAAGTAGATTATTAAGAATTAGACAGGATTCTATTAGACAGGTGCAAAAGAATACAATATTCATTTTACTCTGTCATGTATTAAAATCGATCTTGCATTTGCTTGTGAAGCTTAACTTTGGCATAATTACCGAAGTCTACTTCCAAGCTGCATACGAGAATAGGATTCGCATTTACCTCTAGCAATCCTGCCCTGCTTTAGGTTCAATAAACGGTGAATCAAATACTAAAGTTACGAAGTCGGAATCTGTTCATTACGCTTTCTCCGCTACGCCTGCTCTGCTCTGTTTCCCTCCGACTACCGAGTGTATAGCGAGGGCGAATGTGTGTCGCGGGATGAGGCCGAATGATTACTGCACATTAGCGATTACACATTAGGGAGAAGAGAGAGAGAGAGAAAGAGACAGTCATGTGGGATGACGTTAAGTATGTAACACTCCAAGATCCTGAGATATGCCGCGCGATATAGATGCCGCGCATTCTTCTCTTCCCTCTTGTTCACCATCGTCGCACCAATACCGACCGGTGATTACTCTCGTTGAGAAGCACGTATGCACGGCGGCGTTACCCGTGTAGGGCAACGACGCGGAGAATACCGGAGAAAATGAGACGAACGGCGGACTATGAGGACAGAATGAAATAGTGGCTGAGAGAGTCGGGAGCGGAATGAGCGTACGCTCGCAATGACCGGCAGCGGAGGGAAAGCGGAGTGTGTGTGTGTGTGTGTGTGTGTGTGTGTGTGTGTGTGTGTGTGTGTGTGTGTGTGTGTGTGTGTAAGAAGGATATTCAGACCTTTAGTACGGGGTCCGGAGCGAGTCAGGTGTTGGTTACGAGGTCCTAAAATCTTGAATCCGCCCGGCATCCGAAAACTGATGAAGCATTCAGCGTAAAAGCGGACCAAGTCCGTAATTTGTAAGCTTCTCCTTTAGATATTTCATATTTAGAACGTATTTTACAAATTATGAACCATTCATGTGACAGAATCTTTACATCGCAACGAAAATTGTACGATATACATCATATGCAGAGCTGCCATTCAAAATATTTTACGATAACATAAATAAATTTGTAAATAAAATAAAACTCATATATATTTCTATAATATAAAAATATATAAATCGAAATATTAACAATAAGAATGTGGGTGTGTGCATATACCTATCTGTACATGTGTAAAAAATGGTCCTTTTGCATGGTCTCTAAATAAAATTACATATACAGGTGTAATTTGCGATTTTAATCTTCTCTGGTAAATTTGGATTCTATTTAGCTTGGATTTTATTTATCAAAAATTTATCAGTAATTTTCAAGTTACAAAAGATTGAAAAAGATTAACTAAACGTGAACTGAGCTTTGCAGAGAAAAATAGTATAGATAACAAAATCATATTAATAAATATCATTTAATTTCGAGCAGATTTCAATTTAATAGAAACAATTTGACCTGCACAGACGACAAGAAATTATTGTATATCAACTAGCATGCCCCGCCGGGCTTCGCCCTGGAGAACATGTGTATTAAGACACGCAAATAGTCTCTCTCTCTCTCTCTCTCTCTCTCTCTCTCTCACCCCTCCCCCTCCCCCCTTTCTCCCTCCCTCTATGTATTTTTTCTATGTATTTGGATATCTTTCTAGAATTAATTTTTTTTACGTAAAAACGTTTTTTTAAATAGTTATTCTGCTATTCCGGAAAATTCTACCCCTATTTCATATATACTTGTGATAAAAATTCGGTCCAGCCGTTCTTGAGTTATAAGTGGTGTAACCGACCCGACTTTGTTTTATATATTAAGATTTGCAAAGTTCCTTTCCGAAAGGGGGGATGGAGAGAAGATAGAGCGGAAAAGGAATATGCCATCGTGTATCAGAAGGGGTAGAGAATAAAAAGATAGGGAAAGAGAGGAAAAGAGAGAGAGAGAAAGAGAGAGAGAGAGAGAGAGAGAGAGAGAGAGAGAGAGAGAGAGAGAGAGAGAGAGAGAGAGAGAGAGAGAGAGAGAGAGCAGAGTGGCATCGAAAGTGGTGTCGAGTTGCGAGCGCGGGTGTGTCGTGTGTGGTGGAGTGCAAGGAGCGCGCTGACTCGGACTAATAGGCTAACAGGCTAATGTCGGCTCGTTTTGCCCTCTGATCTCCGCTCGAGCGCTCGCAATTATCGGAGTCAACTGGTACAAGTTGACCCACCGGTGGCTTTTTACGGCCGTAGCATCCCATTCATGAAATCGTGAGCCGCGTCTGCCGTCGGAATGCACGCTGGAACGCGCACAGGGCGATGCTGGTGGGCGATGCGATGCTACATTTCCACTCCCGCTCCCGCTTCTCGCGCGCGTTCTCCTGCGAGTTTTCCGAGACAATATACCTTACAGAAACCTCCCAATGGTTTCGTGCATTCCACGATTCCCCAACCGTGATATTAAACCGAGGGACAATGAGTCTACGTGCTTCCTACGGATATTTTACGCGCTCAGGTAGCCACTTCCTTCAAAAGTCATTTTCGACCTTCGACGATTTTCGGACCAACGAGTTTTTACGAGAGTAAATATAATTCTTTTTAGTTATTTCTATCTTAAATAAATTTTATGCAATAAAATAAAATATTATTTTAAATTTAAGATGTGTTAAAATCGAATTTATCTATACCTAAGTAGAACAAAAAAACAGGTTAACTCCAATATGGAATAAGTGAAACGTATCTTGAATTGAAGACGTATCCAACTTAATGTTGCAAACATTTGATAAATAATTATAAAAGAGTTAATATTTGATGATGCATACACACAACCAACTTCAATCAAAAATATTGCTACTAAATAAAAACTATACATTTCGCTGATGCATGTTATTTTAAAAATCAGCTTAAAATTAAGAAAAATGTTATATATTTAAAGATTATTATATCGCTTTTTAATTTTTATTTAAATTAGAGACTGACACAAGAATATTTAATATTAAAAATCCATGATGAAATGTATATACATGTAATAACAATTTTGCTAAATAGGATATCCAATATGTGTATACGTAATAGTCCTAGAAATTTTTTAACAGATATCATTACCACTTAATTTTCTATTTGCTCAAATAAAATAATAATCATATATTTTTCATATACTAAAATCGATAAGATCTCACAACAAATCTGGTGTTTTTATCAAATATTTCAGATCTTAAAGAACAGAAGTGAAAAGTAGTGCCCTTCTAGAAAATATCTCGCATTTACAAATCTATCTTTATGCTACATAAGAATCCTATACTGTTTTAATTTGATTAACTCGGTAATTGCTATTAATTCGAGTTACCAACAAAGCGTGTATTAGATAATAAAGAAGTGTAATTATCCTCTATTAGCATCGAGTTTCCTGTCGATGAAAAAGTCGGTGCAATCAAATACGACCGGCCTTCACCTTTGTCATCCTAAATTAAACTTTAGTTGTATTCGGCCAATTAAGTTGGATGTAGGCTGTGTAGTAGAAAGCACTATCTAACATAGTTGTGCAAAAGACTGGAAGGAGGAGAAGCTTGCGTTGCCCAAACTTCTATAGTTACATTCGGAATCACAAGACGGGAAACGTTTCTGTATTCAAATAACGTCTTACAGTTTATCCACGGAAAAGTTATCGTGAGGTGTACGCGCGCGCGCGCGGCTTGAAAAGAGTTTATCTAAAGTCGAAGCAATTTAGAAGACCGATACACAGGTCGCAACCGATACAGATAAATCTTATTCCTCTGGTCGCCTGCCCTTCCCGTCGAACTTTCTCCCGAGTGATTAATTTAACCGTGTGTCGGATTAAATTTTCGCCGCGCACCGTTTTATTATCGTTTCACAGAGAGACCTAAATAGATAAAATCGAGGTTACATTGTCTGTATATCCGCATTTTCTGATAAATACAATAATTCGCATTATAACCTGCATATTACCCTCCAATGTGCGTGATATGAATGCAGATAGAAACGTTTTGTAACACAAATAACTAGTATGCAGGGTGTCATAAAATTTAATGATTGAATTGTTTATGTTTTACGCGAGTAATATAACGAATATTATATTATAACAAAGATTTCATAATGTTTAATCCTACATAAAAAAAAATTTTTTTATTTAAAAATATTGACCTCCCTTTTATCAATGCAAATTTGACAAACGTTGGAAAATTGAATTCAGTACTCGAATTTCGTGCTAATAAGTTGTTTAATTGTTTTAGTGAATGAAACAGTGATCCTTTCAATCAGTTCTTGTCACGTATTAACTTTTGTTCGACTTAATTTCTCTTGCATATATATTCCCGCAAATAAAATTTAATAATGTAATAAAACACACACACACACACACACACACGCACAAATTAACATATAAAAAGAGTGCAAATTACAAACTTGCACATTGCTTCCTCATTATTACAAAAAGCTTATTTTATTTAATGTATAAATTTAATGTATATATGAGGAAGCTTTTATTTTATTTAATGTATAATTATTAGTATTTATTTTTTTGGCTTCTTCATAGAGGAAGCTTTGTGAGCAAAGGATTCTACTTGCACACTTAAAAACTATAAAAAAGCCCGATATCTCAATATTTGCAGAAGTTAGAACAAATTTACCGAAATTTCTATAACTCTAGAACTAATCAACCAAATCTTAACGAATTATATATGAAATAGGGGTAGAAAAGACTGAAAAATATAATAAAATTAGAAATAGATCGATATCTCCAAATTTGCGGAAATTAAAGCATAAACAAACATTTCTGCAAATTCAAAATTTTATTAAAAAAGAACCCTTTGATTATTAGCAATTTTTATTAATTCTATTATATTTTTTAGTTTTTTCTACCCCTATTTCATATATAATTCGTTAAGATTTGGTTGATTAGTTCTGGAGTTATAGAAATTTCGGTAAATTTGGCACACACATACACACACACACACACACACACGTACATACATACAGACATTTTTTAAAACTGCAATTTTTCGACGTTTTAAAACATTCTGAACACATTCAGAAAAACAAAAAAATTTTTTTTTTTTTACAAAAACAGAGCTTCCTCTATGAGGAAGCAAAAATTGATCCTCAGATTTAGTTGCACCAGATTTGCATTCATAAGAGTAATTGGTGTTTTATATATATATATATATATATATATATATAAGAGAGAAAGAAAATAAATAAATTACTTTTCTCTTCCACTTATATTACATTTAAAGTTGTGTTTAAAGTTTAAACATATTAAAATTTTTTCCTACTACTCGTAGAACAATTTGGCACGTTTTGACCATAGAATTTTGAGGCACTCTGTATATAACATAACGTACGCAAATGTATGATAATCTTCCCCTGGAGAAAGTTTTCCTTCTTTCCAAACTGCTATCCATCCTGTTTACGCGTTTTACGAACAAATTGCTGCGCTTAGATTAATCTTTATCGAAGCGGAGACTTTATCGGGGTTGAGTAGATTTACCAACCCTCGATGCTTAAACAACATTACTCCGAAACTTGAATATTCGTGAACATTTCATGATGTTGATATTGATTTCTAATTACGTGGCTTTATTGCCTTGTTTCCACTACTGTTTACTACCACTAAACTAATCCTACAAATTAAACATTGAGCAATGAAAATCGTCCTTCGACCAGATTCTTGCTTTAATACAGATAAAGCTATAGCACGCAAAATATAGATAATTATATACGTCGTACAAGCAGTTATAAAAATATAGAAAAATTTTTCCTTTAATTCTTCTAAAGTGTTATCCATCCTGTTTATGCTGTTTCACAAAGTGCTGTGATCATCGGAAAACAATTATATATATACGCTATACAAATTTCTTTCCAAATAAACAAACAATATCCTAAAATTTAAATATTCACGGGAATTGATATCGATTCTCTTCTTCGCGATTTCATTTGTCTTTGTTGCTTGCTACCCCTAGACTCTGTCGCAAATTAAACATTGACGATAGCAAACGACAAACAGCATTGCTCTTCTTCCATTTCTCGCTTTAATCTTCGCTGTTTAGAATCTCATTACTTTGTTCCCTGCTCGCGTTGCATCCAATCGACCAACCAATTTAAGCAACCGATTATCCTTCAGCACGTGTACAATCTCTTTCATGTAAAGGAGCGCGATCTCATTCGCGGCACTGTTATGGTTGCGTAATAACGGCGTGGATTTCCTTCGACAACATTGCGGTTTTCACCGCTTACAATCTCAATGCTTCCAATTCCAGTAAGCACCCTGTTATTCCAAGATACATTCTCTTTTATAAACGATAACACACACAAAGAAAAAGATAAATTCTATTACAAGCGGCATTAAGGAAGTTGCATTCCAATCAGAGACGCAAGAGACCAAAGATGCCAATGATAATTATGTTCTGAATGGTTTTAAAAATAGCCGTTCGCAGAAAAGCGATCTCTATGTGGACAACTACAGGAATGAAATATTTTACGTTTAATCGTCATTTCACCGAAAATGCCATTACGTGATCTGTGTGATACGAGAGAAGAGAATAATTCGATAACTATCGAGATGATTTAATTATGTCATTTTACAGACTTTAACGACAACCTAAAGCGGCAATCGAAGATATGTTTAAATGAATGGTACGAAACACTCGAGGGCTTTATGAAGCTGTTACCGACCCATAAGCACGCGAATGTACCTTTCAGCTCGTTCACTTTGTTGTTTCCTCTCTACATTTACCTGGCGTACTAAAAAGCACAGGAATAACAATACTCGTCCGGCTGAACGTAATGTAATTTTTCTTTTTACGCAGTACCAGTTCCGCTTTACACTGCGCGCTTCGTGTTAATTAGAGAATTGTGACTGCAAAGCACGACTTGCTGCTTGTCGCTTGAATTATGTTTTATATACAATCTGGGCTGTACGATAAATATGTAAAGAACTTACGCTGCCTCTCTCGCTTGTATCGACAATATAGATACACAAACCTATCAAACTATGTAGAAATGTAAAGTTATAATTATCAACAACATGGTGAAGCGCACTCTAATTCGTTGCACCCTATAAATTTAAACACGCTGCGCTATATAATATTTACCAACCATACGATGCAAAATAAACTAGATCGCCCTCTCTATTGCCTTTGACTGCTCACAATCTAGCCAAGAGCTTTAATTTTTCACGATAAGCGGGGACTTTCACGAGAGCCAGTTGAACGACACGACGTTAACAAAATTAAACGATTGTTTTAAACTCTTTTCTGTATCGTTTTATTCAAATTATTTGAAACATATATTTTTCTTCCAACTTACATTCTACTACTTCAGTAAAACCTAATGAAATGATGGAAAACAAAAGTCATTATACTAAATTTTAACAGAAATATCTGCAAGGTTTTGAATATTGTTCCTGACCATACCACGTTGACTCTGTTCTGTTCATTACCTGTACACGTTTAATACATTCAAATTCGAGAGCTAAAGCGAGAGAAATATATAAACATGTATAGAATAGCCGTTCTTATTTAATAAAACAAGGTCTTAGTAAAACATATTTACTTTGTCTTATATTATACATATTTAAAATATATATTAAAGAATGTTGAATTATTAATTTTTAAATAAAAATATGTCATATATAGAGTCGAATTGTATGAGAGTTAGAAATATACATATAGCACGTTCGTATATTTACGTGTTGATGCTATATATATTAGATATATCTCAAATTTCTAAAAAAAATTCAGTTTTAGATTTTATATTACTAAAATACATGAATTCTGAATAAAATTGGATTTATAATAAAATCTTCATATCTAAAAAATTAAAAAAGCTATAATCTCGAATTTATAAAAACTTTCTATTAAAAGAGTCATAAAATGTTTATATTCCTCGATCACATCAGCTCAAATACGTATATTAATTTTAAGTAATATGGAAATTAATAATTTTTCATATTTTATAAATTTTAAACAATCTGAGGGATGCCGTGTCTTAAAACTTCAGATAATAATGATCTGCAGTTGTTTTCCGACATTTTATTTAAAATATTTCCAACATAATAAAATTAAAAAAGAAAGTTCTCTGTGTTGTTGCTTTCATTTCTGCATTGAAAAAGACAAACTGATGCTTGAAAATGCGAAATTCGTAATCACGCGTAATCAAACAAATGTTGGATTAATTGAATAATTATGTGTTAATGTAATAATAAATTTCGTTGAAGCGATTGCACTGGTAATCGTAATCGCTGAATAAATTCGTAGAAATTATACGTGTAATTTGATATAACCGATCAACTTAATGCAATTTTTCTCTCGAACAGCACGAACATTCTATTATAATACTTTTGCTTTTCAATTCGATTACAATAAACGACTGCAACAATTTTCAGAGACGCGACAGCATCTAATATTTACATCGTTCCTCATTTGAAAGAATCACCGCTCGTTGCGCTCTTATCATATGCTCGTAAATTTCTGAGAAAAGATCGGTCTCGCCGGCAAATCGCTATCCTCCCGGCGCGCTCCAATTTCGTAGGACGGTCGTCGGGAATGAAAAGACCTCGTCAAGAGAAGAAGCCAAGTGGTTACCAACAAGACGGCAAAGCACTCAAGTATTCTGTGAGGCTGATACCAGCCTGCAACCTATGCAGATACGTGTCAACCAATCTTCTTAACGTCTTAGAATCTTGTGCATACGTAAAAGATTTCTATTTTTCTTCTGAACACGATCCATAATTTATTTTAAATTTTAACAAATTGGCGATAGATGACACAAGTACTCATTTCTCTTCAACAAATTTTTACAATTTCGTAGACTTGACAACGATATTTCATTAAAGTAGGATCAATAATCTTTTCAACTAAATATAATTGCAATATCAAATAAATTTGTTTAAAATAAAATTAAATCTACTTTAATTTAAGCTTGATTAAATCCCTTAATTGTATATTATGCCATCACTATTAGATAATTCATATAAAAATATCACAAATAACCACAATTTAAAATTCAAAATCTGAGTACTATCTGAAAAGATATTATAGTATTTTTCTTATTTGATTTAATTATATGTAATATCTCTATAGATTTTTCATTTATATCATCTTAAAACCTAATTAGTGGCAAAATCACATTTTCTATTATTATAATTAAACAATTGTATATATCTAATCTTTCATATCATAATAAGATAATGTTTACTCCGGAGTTTATAAATTTTCTCATGTTTTACATTATCAAAATATCATACAAAAAGTTTAACTTCAATAACAAAATGGCTCTACTGTAATCCTACACACACACACACACACACACACACACACACACATTAATATTAAAATATAAATAAATATAAATCGATAAAAACCACGTGAGACAAAATTTTTATTCTTTGATCGAAGTTAAGAAAGTTTTGAATAAATTTAACTTGTACGATAAATAGCTTATTTCTTCTGTTGTTTCTTCTTATCTGTGTTTCTAGCATACGCTTCAAAGAAAAAAAAAATGCATTACTTCTCTTGGGATATCTTGTATAACAAAAAATTCTCTAGGTAGTACAAATAATATTCGATAACGTTTTTCAAAATTTGATATTAAAATATTAAATAATTCTATGAGCGGCCTCGTGCAATTTTTCTCATGTCGCGTGGGAAAAAGTTGCTATGCCATAAGAGTGATTATGACAGTCGGTTTACGAACGAAGAAAAACTTACCGGAGCCATTGTATCACAAAAGGCTGAATTCTAAAATGGTGCGCGTCCTTCACACCGACGAATATGTGTGAATTTGCGCTTTCGTATGTGCCTACGCGATTCGACTAACGAATTAGAATGTGGAACGTCCGTAGTGAATTCATTTCCCGTGACGGATGACGGTATTAAACAAAGATACACGTGACTTGCCTTACCGGGAGAAGAGCCTATCTCGGCTCGTTTCCAAGTTCCGAAGCTCCGAGCGCGTTCAACCGTAGATCGAACTGCGCAGAAACGACGACGTAAGGTCGTCGTAAGCGAGAAAAAGTCGCAGGGGAGCTACGCGATGAGAGAACGAGCTAAGAAGAAGCGTCGTCGCTATAAGGAACGATAGAGCGGTGGAGAAGGATGCGATAGGGTGCGATAGGAAGAGAACGGCGGATAGAAAGGACAAGGAAGAAGTGCGGAGCAGGGAAGGGACGGAAGGTGCTGGGGGAGTAGGTTAGGCGTTGAATTTATGCTGCGTATGCAAAGTGCCAGCTATCTCGCGGCGATAAGGGAGACACGCGAGTCGCGCATATCTCGGTGGAAATAAGCAACGACACTTTGCGAGTGCTGCGGAGCGGCGCGGCGACGTGGCGCAGGAAAGGAGAAACGTAACGGTCTCGCGCGTACGCGCGCGCGGTGTAACAGGGCCGCTCCGGATATTTGCATAATATTTATGCAACCTCGCCAGCCACCGGCCGCGGTCGGGCGGTAGCCGGCGCGACGCGACGGAGCGCCGCCAGCCTGATGCTTCTGTTTCCCGATTCCCGCAAGTTCGCAAGCTGCAAGAAAAGTAAAAAATAAAGAAAAAGAAAAAGGAAAGAGAGAGAGAGAGGGAAAGATCTTTCGCGCAATCCACTCCCGCTCGCGAATCCACTTCGCACTTCGGGGTGAAACTTTGCGGTATGCCGCGAGCGTGAGATACATCAGCTCTGGAATCACGACTTCGTATTTGCGATCGATACTAGAGATAAGCGACGTACAGCACGGAGGGAGGAAGAAAGGGGAAGGTGGAGGAACAGGAGGAGAGACAAATGAGCGAGTTGGCAGCGCGATGCGGCGCGCGGCGAGCTAGTCGGTGACTCTGAGATTGTGCGAATTCAAGCTTTGGCATCGAATTCAATTTTGCTGCGTACAACCGCGAGCTGCGCATTAACCAAGTAATATTCTATAGATTAGCGTGACCGCAATGGGAGTAATTACTCGAACAGTTGGCAGTGACTCCCTTCGGCTTTTCAGCGGAATTAAGGCATAGACGAGTAATGTGCGATTAATGAAGATTGCCACCTATACTAGTCTCTGCCATCCTCGTAACAATGTAACATATATGATAAAAAGGGTAAAAAAAAGTACTTGCACAATCCATTTAAAATTTTGTTTGTAAAAAAAGAAACACATTATACAGTGCTTTATTCAATGTACTAATATAAATAAAAGTAATGTATAAAATCTGTTGAAAAAAAAAAAAAAAAAAAACAGTATCATATTAGTAGGAACAATATTGTGTATGTGTGTGTGCAATAATATTTTATCGCGTACAAAATTATTTCAAACCAAAATATCTTTTACCATTGTGTGTAATATAATATTATTCTAAAATAAGTCGCTAAGCTCTTCCGGCATATTCTTTCATTAACAATACTTTTTATTTCATTTCAGAATCACCCGATATGATATACGTCGTATACTCGTGTTTGCCAATTTTCCACTGCTTGTTTGAAATTCGCTGACATATAGGAAAAAGAGATTTCTTTTTTATCAGTAATACGCTGTTTTGAAGTCGATCTCATATTATCTTTGCGCAAATCTTTAGTAAAATCGATGATTGTCCATATGTTATATGCAAGATATTTGACAAAAAAATTACGAAAGTAAATTAATTGGAGAGAAAGAATGATACTAGCACGATTAATTAGATATCTAATAATATCTGTTACTAAAATTAATAGAATAGCTAAAGAATAGATATTTTATTAGAAAAATAGATATATAAATATACAGAGAGTAGCTTTCAATTGGAAGTGACACAGAATTTAAAATTAGTATTATTACGAGAGTGAAAGAAAGGTTGGAGCGGGGGGGGAGTGAGAGAGGGGGAAGGAACACATTGCCTACATTGTCCATTATATCTCCGTGAGCCACATAATATGATATATTAGATTTCGGAAAGTTTACTCATTAACGCGGAGCGTCGGAAAACATGGTATTTTACGAAGCGGTGGAACAGGTACGCGCGGTTGATGGAAACGTAACTACGGAGTCTGTGCTACAAAATATCATGTAATATCAAGCAATGCGGCAGAAATAGTATGTGCGTTCGAACGTTTCGTATTTCTCGCGAGATAATTAAAACCACCTCACGTATATGCATCGCTCGTGGTGGTAAATTATACCGAGAATAGATCGATCTTAATTACCGCGACAACTAGCTATTTTTGCACCAGATCATTACTACCGCATCGTTTTATGACGCACGCCACAGAAATGTCATTGTCAAAAGATTTGATCTGACTCATAAATTAGAGGACATTTTTAGATTTTATTGATCGCGGCAGCTTTTCTATTACTTTAAATATATACGATGCAAAAAATCTAGAACTTATTGTTAGATGCTAACCCAAAGAAGAGAACATGAGTGCTATGTCAAATCATTGAATAAGAAGATTTATATTTTTAAAATAATAACCTTATTGTGTGTGTGTTAGGCACGCAAATTGTCTTTGTGAAAAAAGATACTATTAATTTAAAATTATTGCAAAGCAAAATAATTTGCAGAAAATATTCAAAGTTATCGAGAAGTCATCTGCGCGTGTGTCACGCTACATGAGACATGAGAGAAAACTGCTAAATGCCTAAAATGACGTCATTTACACGCCCGTCCCGATATACTCTGATGAATGAATACACGAATACACGTCAGAAGGCAAAACTTCCAGGTCTTCCTAGCCCTGTCGCTGGTATTAGCGGAGACTATATCGCGGATGTCCTTGAGTGGCTTAATGCCTATCCACGATACAGTAAGAATTTCAGGATGTAGGCGAATATTATTAACGTGACTTGGCACGATGAGACAAAAGCGGAAGTGCCCAGAAACTTAAATTGGCACGTATCAGATAGCATGATTCCGTCCTGACAAATAGAACGAAATCAACGTGATAAATAAAATTGCTTTTGTTATTAGAATTAATAAATGTTAATTCAAAATTATCGTTTTCAGATATCTGTGATCATAAAATCAAGTAATAATGACCCGATGATAATATCAATCGATTCCACGTGAACACGCAAAGTACGATTTTAATAAATTTATGGGATATTAGCATTTTAAATTTTATCTATTAAAATTATTTTATTATTTGTGTGTGAGCAAAATGTTGTGGTTAAAACGAAATTCATTATACGTATTATACAGTAGCAAAAGATTTATTTAAAAAACTAGAAGTTTCATTAAATATATTATATATCTTATTACCATGTTTCCATATCAAATATTGTAAGAAATATTTATGCAAGTAAAGATGCAATTAAAACAACACGTTGAAAAAAATTAATATTCCTTTTTTTTTAATGCCATATATTTATGGCGTTAGTAAAAAATAATCGATGTCGAGACTGAATGCGAGAATCTACAACGAGTAGCGATAAATAGTAGCAATTGTACTAGCTTTTTTTTAAGATAATAAATTCATACGAATTAATATTTATCTAACGCGCTCGTTAAAGAATTAGCGTGAACGAGGCTTTACAACTCGCTGCGCATCGCACCGCGGTGGTACAGGACGAATATATATACTTTCAGAGCTGCGGACAAGTTGCAGCAGCAAGTGCAACCTGCTGCGCTGGACTAGATGATTTACAACGACGACCGACCGGTGGCTACGACCGGAAGAGAAGCACGGAGCATTGCACCTCCCTGGCTCCCTGTCTCGTACCGCCGTACCCGTTGCGTCGCGCTTCACCCTATATACGCCGCGATGCCGCGATGCCGCGATGCGCCACCTCGTCCTCGTACCGCTCGCACTCGCTCGCGTACGTCGCGTAAATGCGATACGTACAATAGGAGGAAACGCCGAGGAGCAAATTAGACGTACGTGAGGAAGCTCCCGCGCCCACGGTTAATTAATATACGACGCTTCGAGCTGTTCCGCCGTCGTTCTCTCGCGCGCCGTATCGTATCTAATGCCGCCGGAGGCAGAGAAAGAGAAAGAGAAAGAGAAAAAGAAATGAAGAGAAAGAATGTGTGTGAGTGTGTGTGTTTAAAACTTGACTTTTGGCTTGCTAATTCGTGTTTCTTCCCTACTATAAATACAACATACAATTGGACTTTTGTCGAGAAGAATATAGCCTAATTAATTACAGCTTAACCCATAATTTATATCCGCAAAATGAAATGTTAATAAATATTTTTTATAAATAGTTTAATGATTCAAAATAATTTTTTATTCTTATATAAATATATATAATATAAAAATTCTGCTAATAAAACATATGAGAGATGTAAATGTAAATTCTTAATTATCAAATTTCACGCGATTAGCATAAAAAATCAAAGCCAGCGAATTTTTCCGTTGTAAGACATGCATGATGAATTTATTTACTCTGGAAAAAGGCTTGCAAGAAAAATGAATTTTCTTGTATACAAGAGGTCATATCTTCGAGAAAGTAACATTCTGGACGGAAGCGTTTACCGACATTTACATATGATTAATGATTTTCGGCGTTATGTATAAAAAAGAAGTAAAGTTTAACTTTTCGATGCAAAAAGGTATACAAGTAGAAACTTGCACATTGTTTCCTCGTAGTTTTTAATTGTGCAAGTAGAAACTTGCACATTGCTTCCTCATAGTTCCTAAGTGTGCAAGTTTTTATTTTATTCGAGGTATAATTATCAGTATTTATTTGTTTTGGCTTCCTCATAGAGGAAGCTTTGTTAGCAAAGGTTCTGATTTCACACTTAACTCTTTTGGGGACTGCGTAAATAATTATATACATTCACTAAAAAATACTAAAAATACTTGTCCACTTAAAAACTAAAACAATACTTTATCGATAAAAAAAATCAGCCCGATATTATAAATATTTGAGATAGCGATTTATTTTTAATTCTATTATATTTTCCAGTCTTTTTTCTACCCCTATTTCATATATAATTGGTTAAAATTTGGTTGATCAGATCAAGTTTTATAAAGCTTCTATGTATGTACGAATTCTTCGAAATTTCAAATGTGTGTAATACGAGATCTGATCAATCAAATTTTAATGAATTATATATGAAATAGGGGTAGAAAAAAAACTGGAAAATATAATAAAATTAAAAATAAATCGCTATCTCAAATATTGAGAAAGCGGCAGCGTAAAACACATTTTTCAAAAAAAGGAAAATCTGCATAAAATCTATACCGGTAGACCGATTTCAATAAAATTTGAGGAGGACATACTTTCTATGATACTCTATTTGTGTGCAAAAATTCAAACTGGTATCTAAAAAATTGTAGAAGTAGATGCGTGTACAAAAATCCGTACACACACACACACACACACACATACATACATACTTCCGGACATTTTTTACTAATATGATTTTTCGACATTTTAGAACATTCTAAACCTATTTCCATCAAAATCTGGAAAAAAAATTTTTTCACCATTACAAAGCTTCCTCTATGAGGAAGCAATATTAAAATATAGAGTACCATGATAGAGTTCTTATCGCAAAATTAGAATCAATGCAGCATATATACATATACATATACATGTAGTACAGTTGTTCAGTTTGTTTTATAACTTCACGCTATACTACTATAATAATTTAATGTTTATTAAGTTATTTTAATAAATGTACGTTAAAAATGTATATAAATAAGAAATTTAAGAAAAAAAATATATATTGATGAATAACCGCGACAACAACGTTCCGCAACAATTAATTTGAATTAATAAGTTTATTCAAATTGATAATTGTACTACTCTGTTTATCATAACTGCACTAATATCAAATATGTCGTTTAATATATAATTAATGCAGAAATGTTCTCATATGTTACAGGTGCAGCCACAGCCGTATTTGTTAGATATCAGTTTTATGTCTCTGTGATAGTGAGTCGATACTACTTCCGAACAGTTACCGATGAATATAATATCAATATTAGCAATTATATAGTCATCAAGTGCGTAGATAATGGCCAACTGAAGGGGTTAACGGAAATTGCTCGGCACTTTTTCTGCGGACTGATTTTATCTCATCGCCTCATAGCACGACCGGATAAACCGGATTGAGCCTTCGATGTCGGCGCGTCCGGCGCGGCGCGATACAACTCGACGCCGATTCGAACCGAGTCGAGTCGCGTCGCACCGTGCCGCGACGGTCAGGATCGGTTTAGCGTTGTAGACGGGAAAACAAGCGCGTCCTCGATTCGACGGATTCTTCTTCCGCCGCTATAGCAATTTCCGGTTTGCCTCTCTGGCTTGCCTACCGTCGCTCGCCTACCATCAGCAAAACGAGCGAACACTCAGCGAGTTACATAAAGTGTCTCGTAAATTGTGTCACAAATGACGGACAGATAATTTTTCATAATAAAAAAGCGAATAGGATGTGACTTAAAACACAAAATAAAAAAGAAAGATATAGGCTCTCTAGATTAACACAATAATGTGAATAGGAGAGGCAATTAGAGCCAAGCGCGCTAATCAAAGCGCAAACAATTTATAAAAATAAATATATATATACCATATATTAACGTATACGTTTCGACACATTATTCGTGTCCTCTTCAGCGTTAAAAGTTACATAAAATCAAATACGAAGATTAACAAAGATAATAAAAAGGAAGTCGAGTATAAGGCGTAGTCAACAGACGAACAAAGTATAAAAGACGCAGTCAAAATTTAAAAAAAAAAACAAGGATTGAAATCCTATGGATGTACACCGTTGCTGAAATTCCAGATACGCCGGTAAGCACTCGCTCCACATCCCTCGCATCTTAGAAATAATCTCGCCAGGTTGAAAGACCAGGTGGGTAAGAAAGATTCGAAAGAGCCTTACCTGTACCATCAAACGGAGTCGCAATGTGGTAAAGGCGTAAATAATCTATGTTAAATCAGATGACTAATGGATTTACTTACAGAGCAATTGCAGACCGGAATATCGCATTGTAACAACAAACTTCACGGTTCGAAACGTCGCGAATGAGTGAAGCATAGGTGGGAAGGTTAATTTTTATAAATTGTTTGCGCTTTAATTACCGCGCTTGGCTCTAATTGCCTCTCCTATTCACATTGTGACAAAATAAAAAATAAAAAATTTTGGTCAATCAATTGTGTAATCCTTATTGAGAAAAATGTTGGATGTGAAAAAATAAGATGTGTTTTTATATATACATATTAAAATAAAACTTATGCGTAATTTTAGAATTTTCTTACATAAATCTATTATAACATACCGATATTCATATCATCAGTTCTCATGAGCTTTTAAACCAGCAAAATGTAACAGTCGTGAATAAATTGATATATATGTATATAATCACAACTAATTGTCACAAAGGATTCTAAACTAATTGTTGGTGTACGATGTGTCAATATAATATTATATAACGTAACCGATCAGAAAAATTTATTGTCTTTTGCTTATTTTTCCATAAAGTGTTAACCCCTCTCGTAGATGCGCGTCGGTGCCACGACTTAGCAGATATTTTGTACATGTATACGGTTACCGTACGTGCGACTAGCGCCCGTACAAAGATAAAAGACAGACCGCAATTCGTCGTCCTGCGTTACGCTGCGCACCGCGACAAATGCAACGCAAATTGTAGTACATTAGTGTAAATGAATGCGGACGAGTCGGCAGTATGCAAAGCGAGCTGCCTATCAGGACATACTACATATATATTATACGTACATGTATTATACATATACATATATGAAATACATACGCGAATTGAGTACATATACATATGCATGTATTCACGCGCGCGGTAATATAAAATTGCATTTGGTGGATACGTAATCATCCCTAGAATTCACGGAGAGAAACAAAAAGAGAACGAAGATGAGAAACGCGGAGGAAAAAAAGGGCGCGAGCGGAAAACGTTTTTTCTCCGCCTTGACGCCGCGAGTGGTCGTTTTGCGGCGAAGCGATTTATCAAAAATTGTTTCTAGTCCGAGCATTTCATTTCCGGGATAGGTCACGCGTGAAAGTTTGCCGAGTTCGCGATGGCGAGCGATCCGTTGATTCGCATTAAAAGTTGAGTCTGCTACTTCACTCTCCTTACTTTTCTCATTTTTTCCCCTTTCTCATAAAATTTATTTCAGACAGTGGTTCTCGGCGGTTGTTGTTGCGGCGTCGCGACGCCGGTTTGTTAGCTGGTGTTTGATTTTTTTCCCTCCACTCCGCATCGTTTGTCCTTATCGCGACAACGGCAATTGCCGCTAACATTTCTATAAACAACGATTGTCTCTTCGCGCGAGAATAGTTCTTTTAATTACGTGCGATATTTCCCAGTTACTTTCGTGCAACTTTCCGTACGAAATGATCTCCTTCATTAAATTCTGCACAATATCTCCGCTAGTACTTTATTTCGATTATTACGCTATTATTGCAAAAAAGCTCCCGCCCTCGCGGTATCCTCTTATATTCCGTTTCCTCTGCCGGTTCTCTTACCGTGAGATTACATTCCCAAGCGTATTTAACTTTGTCCCGCCTCAGACCTCTTTCCATTTTGTCCGCGACGGGAAACACGGCAGAGAAAACACGCAGAGGCGAACTCTCGAGAGTTCCGTTCATTTGTTCATTCCGTCGACATTCGTATGTATTCTAGCGATATGTATAATAGATCGTTTTACGTTATCAATGTTATTTCGTCCAAAAGAAATATTTCTTACGATCAAGCATTATATGTATAGATTAAGGAAGATTAATTTTATATTTTATGGAAAGAAAATTCTCTCCCTTCCTCTCCCTTCCATCCGATTGTGCAATAGTTACAACAATGGTCAATAGTCAATGTGCCATTCAAATAAGTAAATTAGTAAACCATTGATTGTTAAATATTTCATTGAGAATTAGAACAATATTTGGATTCTTTTCTTATTTATAATATTAGACGTAATATCTTTTTTGGCTCTTTTAAACTTTTTTATATTTATTAATTATATATAATGTTTATTATAATATTTATATCCTTACGGTGGGGAGAATCGCACTAACGCGTATAGATAAAATAATTTAAAGATTTTATCTTGTATCGTTCATATTTCCAGGATTCACGTATCACTTGTAAATTTTGACACGATAGACATACCTAGATTATAGCGAATCGCAGAGAAAAAGCGGTTGCTCACGAAACAAACTTTATCCCCCGGGACATTCAGATAAGCAATACTTTGCATGATTCTAGTAAGAGCAATCTATAATCCGGGGTGAAAGGCGGTCTCGAAGGCGGAAGAACAGCGAAGTGATCGAAATTAAACCAGTCACGTGGAAAGAGGTACCGTCTCTAAGACTCAAAAGGTGGTGAAGAAGAAGAGAAAAACGTCGACGCGTCGAGTATAGGACAATCGATACTCGGCCGCGTTTCGACGTCAGCATGGGAGGGAGGGGGTTCTCGAGTCCTTTACTTTCTTCCCTATAGCCTCTTCTCCTTCTATTTTTCTCCTCGTTTCTTTTTCACCTTCGCTGCCTAGCCCCTCCTTCTCTTCTCTTATTATTCCATTTCATTCCACTCCACGTCGTAGCTGCTCTCGTAATGTCGGGCTCCTTCTCACGCGCCGTACGTACATACGTACGTACGTACGTACACTGCGTAAGTAAGAAGTTTCCACGTGTATAAACCAACGATCTTATAAATACGACGATCGTAAAGTCGGTGCCGACGAAAGTGACGCGAAACGGCGGAACGCCTCCGCCGGCTCGTAAACTTTCCGCGCTCGCATTCGCACGCCAGCGAAATATGAGAATACCGACGGCCTGGGTTATATGTATATACCTCTCCAAACGCAGGAGAGAGAAAAATTCTAGAGATTATATATAATATATATTTTATTATATATATATATATATATATATATATATATATATATATATATATTTTATTATATATATATATATATATATATATATATAATAAAATATATATTATATATAATCTCTAGAATTTTTCTCTATATACATATATATATACATATATATACATATATATACATATATATATATATGTATATTTTTTTAAACATACCCGCCCGCATTATAAATATAATATAATATAGATATTTAACATATACCTATATAAATGTGGAAATATGTCACGAAAAGCATTCGTTAATATGAAATTTAATTGCATACTTTTTAGTTCTTGAAATATAAGTTTATAGTATAGAATTTGTGATATTTTTGCAAAATTAATCTAATGACGATGCTCGATTCATGAGACGGATATTTATGATAAAAAAGCAATTTCGATGCTTTGTGCAATTGATAATATTGCATATGTGTTTTATGGCTTACATTTTATTCGAATTAAATAAATATTTCTCACATATAAAATTATGTTTTAAATAAACTTATTCTCATTGATATAACGTCAATAGTAATGAAAATACCATTAAAAGATTAATGATATATATACATCCGCGTTCATATTGCATGTGTAATATAAGCATACAATAATGGATCTATTGTTATGCGCTTATATTATATTTTATCGAATATTTCATACATATACTCTCATTTGCACATTTGTCCGGTATAAATTAGAATGCAAATAACAAAATAGTAAGTGTGTACGGAAAGAGAAAGGGTTTTTCTTTAAAATCACATGCATTACCATTTGTGGCACTGTATTGTATTACTAATGATTCCAACTTCTCGGATATCCCACGATAAAAGCGTTATATACATATATATATATATATATATACTATACCTCGCGTTGCTAGATACTAAAAGCTAAAAGCAAGCTTTACAAAAAAGATTAAGAAATAGCGTGAAATGTACGATACAATCCACACATTGACTCTTTGTTCAAGCACAATGTTTCGCTTTTATACACGTGTATTTTAATTTATTTCTGTTCTGCGTAGTTTCTCTCTCTCTCTCTCTCTCTCTCTCTCTCTCTCTCTCTCTCTCTCTCTCGCGTACAGCTATACTGAAAATGTTTAAATTAATGAGACGTGCATCTTTTTGTGAAGTTATATATAACGATTATCTTCTGTGAACAAATCAAAGTACTATAATACTGTTCTTTCAATGTATGCAATGTAGTCACATCACAAGTAATCAAAACTTAAACCACTCAGAGAACTTATATCAATTCTTGGCTGTTGAGATATTGCTGTTACAAAGTTATTATAGAATGTACCTCAACTCTAGCGCAAAAACGTGTTAAGACGTGTTAAACGGACTTTCTGTCTTATGAAAATAAATTAATGTAAAAGTTGACAAAAAAGTGAAGATGATAATAAAGAATATTTTTCTCTAGCAAAATTGTAATAAGTAAAATGGTTTTTTAAAAAAGTTTCAATTTAAGACGATTGAAAATATTTTCCACAATAGCACTCTTTTCCAATCGTCTGATTCCCTTCTTCTCTGATAAAAAGAGAAATAAAGGTTCGTCGTTCGGGAATGTATAAATATTATCAATTTTTATTTGAAACGTATAAAAATATTACATATAATATAAATATGCAAAATATCTGCTTTAAAAATATCAGTTTGAAAGCTGACTCGTGTGTGGTTACTAAATAATATATACATATATATATATATATATATATATATATATATATAGACACCTGCAACATAAGTAAGGCACGTACACATGCATACGCAAACACATGTAGTGTTAGTCTGATGTTTAAAGAGATGCGGATGTTTCCTTCCCCTTACGAGTTTTAAAGAGGGACGCTCTCAGGGGCGCCGGTACGTTACCCGGCTGTAGTCTCGTAATTGCCATCCGCACGTCGGGCGAAAAACGGGAAGTAGATGCACGAGTAATACGGAGAACTGCTTTGCGAAAGGAGAGAGAGAGAGAGGGAGAAAGAGGGAGAAAGAAAAAGAAAGAGAGAAGCGACCTCTTGCCCTAGGAAGCACCAGCAAAGGTGTTACTCGCTGGCTCGTCATGGTGCACGATTACGCTCGTTGTCGTTCCTCGCGTAACGGAGACTACGCCCGACACTCCCGACGCACACAGCCAGATGTAAGTAAGCTCATTAGAAACGCAACCCGCATTTGCTGTTCTTCGTGAGCAACGTTATTCCGAAACACTTTGGTGCGCTCTTATATATATGCTACCTGAACTACCTGATTTCTCTGCAATAGATATTACAAAGTAACAGATGTAACAGAGGAGACGCATCATATTATTTTTGCATGATAAACTTTTCAAGATTGTACTCATTAAATTCACACGATAGACGTTATATAAGAATAGTCAACAATCTACGCAACAACAAAAATATTATATCTGCATAAAATCCGATTTAGTGATTTTAAAATATCATATTTATGTTTCTAAATCTTTATAATAAGTAATGTGGAAAATTAAATTACTAAATAATGAACAATAAAATAATCTTCCAAAAGTTACTTTATGTGCAATTTCATTAAAAAAAGCTTATCTAAAATATAACATCTCATTTTAAACCGGATTAAAAGCCCGAGTACGCAAACGAACACGAGTCATATACGTGGCAGTCCTTATCGAAAAAAGTGTCGCTTCTTTGCATGCATGGGATTGTGTGGACGTATATCTGGCTGGAATATGAGCCGAACACAAGCGGGCTGGCTGCTTTTCACTTTGAATTCTCATCCTCCTTTTCTAACCTGAGTAATTTTAATATTGCATATACCCGGCGTTGATTCCACGCCGAAAATGCAAACGAGTCGTCCTGCAAAATACGAATTGCTGCAGCGCTACAAACTGAAAATCTTGCCGCAAGAAGCAAGCATTTCGTTATTGCGGGAGAAACGAGAAACACGTACAAAAAACTGAGAATTATAAAAAAATTCTGGTCACATCGGAGAATTTATTTCTTGCACTGCGTACTTTAACGATTGTTAATGAAACAAAATTAAAGTTTAAAGAAAAGACCTAATATAAGATGAAGCAAACAAAGATTGTAAAGTTTTATTTCCAAATGTTTATTCGTAAAATGAATTTATTTATATAAGAATGCCCGTATTAAAATGTATTTTCGCATTTGTAAGACAAACACATAATATTTATAGAAAATAGCTGCGATAGCAGATCGATAAGTGTATTAATACACATGCCGTAAAATTGTGAACAAAGCGTGATCAAGTAAGATATTTTCATTTAAATTTGGATATCACGTTCATATATATTTAAGATGTAATTTTAGTTGTGAAAACAGGCAAAGATAATTGTTGTACATTATTAGACGAGAGTTGCGTAATAGCGAGCGTAGAGAGAAGATCATATAGCGCGTTAATTGCAGAAGTGTGAGTCCCGCCGCGGTTGTCGAAGCGTGCGTACGAAGTACAGCTAGGTCTGTGATCGAGTTGATCGACTCTGTCGTAGTTGTGAGTGCGGTCGCGCCTAAATTAAGGTGCATACGTCTGTCGCGAATACGGAATAAATCAGTCGTCATTTTATTTTCTTTGTGCTTATTCCTTCTCGTCTTCGGTCATTCCTTCCGGTAACTGCACACAGCCGTCCTGTCTATCCTATCTAAAATCCTGACAATATATCCCGTGGAAGTTCAGGGATTTCTATGAGCACTTCTACGGAAAGCTCTATCTTACAGCTATCAATGATTTTATCAATAAAAAATCAATGATTTTATTTTCTCTCTCTTACCCAATCTATCTCAATCTCCGCTTAAAATTATTACAAAAACCGTTACACCCTACAAAACATCGTCCTTTGTAAAAAAAAAATACCAGGAATATCACAAACAGCAACGTAACCTGAATCCCAAATGTACACACAGTAACAGATATAGTTATTGAAATGCAGATATTCGCTAAAATGTATTTTTCGATGTAGTTTCATACTTGCTTTGTGCCACATGTAGCTGATATCCGTGTTAGATGTTAGGTAAATAATATCTAACAAAAACGTTACAGTATTTCTCAAACAATCTTTAAAACAAATAAAAAAAATTTTTTTAAATATAGTTGTATTTTCAAAAAATACTGTACAAAAAAAATAAAAGACTAAAAAAATACAAAATTAACAGATCAAAAAATTATATTTATATTTGTAAAAATTCAAAAGCTACGCAAAATCTCGATCAGTTTTGAACTTTTATTAAAGAGAAATAACTTTTAACGAATTCTTCTGTTCATTCACTCTAATTAATATTTAACAATTAACTGTTCAAGCATTGGTGTGAAAAAAAGTGCAAGTAAAAAAGGATCTAAAAAAAAATTGCATCCGTAATTATTACTCATAATTAATTCAAATAACCAATTAATCAATTAATATTTATTTTATATAATATATAATGCAGTCATATATAAGTACACTTATATATAAAATTAATCATTTTAAAATCTTTTTTTGTTTAATTTCTTAATTTAAAATTCAGACGCGCACACAGAAACTCCACATAGTGTGTTTGTCATATAAATTTTCATGTTAATTACTAAAAGCTACGGGGAGTATTCTAAAATCTGGTTTGAAATGCATGGTCATTCAGAGCTATCTCGACGCGAATTGCGAAAATCATAAATTACTGAAAAGCGTTCTGTCCTAGAAAGCCTAATATCCACTTATCGCCGCTCACCATTATGCTCGTTGTCATATCCGGTACTGTTGATGCGTCGCTCTGTGAGAGCACGCACAAATACCTACGTGCCGAATGCTCTCCGTTTAGAAATCATTTCACGAAAATATATATATGTTTTTCTCTCGTTAAACTCGCCGTGTATATATATATATATATATATATATATATATATATATATACAATATATATTCTGTCAAACTGTTAAAAATTCTATAACGTTTAACATACGTACACAGGCCTTCGTATATTTTTAGCCGTCAGTGTTCCAATTTTCGGCTGCCGCTATCTATCGTTTGCAAGCCACCTATCCCTTTGTCACCGACTCTTTTATTAAATTTAAAGCCGTCCATGTTAACATTTATTTATGGGCTAACAGATGCCGATAAACATGAAAATTAATGATCGCGCAATGACGAGCTTTTGATAGTGGCAAAATTTTTGCATAATCATTTAACGCACCGTTCAATTTATTTCGTGATAAATGAAAAAGATAATAATCACGTCGCGATTTCAAATTTTTACTGTATCGTTAATACGTATGTGTGCGTGTTTTTGCAATTTTAAAATCTATCAAGAACATATATTTTGTATAAAATTAATATTATAACATTATTAACTCACATCTCGGTAAAAATAAAATTCTACTTAATATTTTGTGCTATAAAAATGCTTGATGTTACTCCATTCGAAGCTGCATTGTTACTATACGCTCTGTTATTACGGAAAATAGGGAATATCTTTCTAATTAATTTGTTTATCGAGCGCGCCGTTTTATCAATGTGCTCCATTATTAGTTTAATATTTCGCAAAATAATAAAGTCAGAGAGATTTTATTTTCGTCAGAGAGAATTAAATAATACGGATATATAAAATATATACGAATGTTGTACTGTCGTAACTCGTAACGGGCGTTCGAGCAGCATCAGCGTGCGGTAGCGAGCCATAACTCATGACATGACTATCGGTCGGTTTCCAGGGAACCGTAGATCACCGGCATCGAGTTAAAATTCAACGACGCGGAGGGACGTGAAATTTTCGCGCGCGACAATTTCGCACCGGCGAAAAATGAATGAAACGGATTCGTCCATCGTCCCGCGTTCGACAGTCCTGACCAAGACAACATGCATAACTCGCGCACGAGGATAAATCAGTTCTTTCCCTCCGCCTTCTCCACCGTTACGCCTCCATACGACGAGCGGTGTTCTTTTCAGCGAGGAACGAACCTAATATCGCACGAAGGCGTTTATATAATAATCTGAAAAATTCGTACGCGGGTATATCGCTCGTTATCGACATGCATTTCGAAAGAGCCCTCCTATCTAAAGCTTTGCATATAGGCACATATGTATGGCCTCGTGCGTGTACATACACGCGCGCATATACGCCGCTGGTGTACTGCGTTTGTCTCTCGTTTATCTCTTTTATTTCATATTGGTATATCTCGGGAAAGCGATGTCCCGCTGCTATATCGCCGTTCGCAAGTACCAGGGTGTGCAGCATCTGCAATTTTCTATACGACGAGTACGACGACGACGACGTACACACCTGCACATTTTTCTCTGCAGCAATGTTGCGTGCGCGCGGGCGCGCTTTACCGCGTTTATACTCGGCTTCGTCTCTTTTCGATATCGGATGTTTATGTGACAGCGGGGCGAATTAAACGTTCAAGCGTCGCTGCACATTCTCGTGCAGTATTATTCATTTCTTTATCAATATCAAATACTGGATTTGGTTAAATTAAAAGAATAAGCGGCTCCAATTATATTTCTAAATGTAGTATCTTTTTCAAGTGTTTGAGTATCTTTATAAGAGACTCGCGTAAGATTTGGATCAAATCTGACGTATCTCTCATATCTATAATACAAAGTCATTGATTAACACTTGAAGTTTTTTATTCTTATTTATTAAATATTAAGAAAAGTCATATATATATAAAATATCATAGCTTTCAATTTTCATAGCTTTCAAGTATAAAGTCCGTTTCAAATTGAGTAAATAATTCGTTATCCATTTGTATTTTTAAAAAGCTAAAATTAAGATTAAATATAAAAAATTTATTGTTTAACTTTAGAAAATCTCTTTACTCTTTTTTTCTTTCAATCCTTAATAATTTATATATAATTGGTAGATAGGATAAAGTTATTAACGAATCTACTTCAAATTGGCAAACAAATCTATAAGTAAAAAGTGTGCTCATCCAAGATCTGGAACATAGCTTGTGTAATTGTCACTTATCTCCTCATTTGTAAATTCTATCACGGAGGCGAAATTGCACGTGGGAGGAAAGGGAACAAAACAGAGTAATTACCAACGTTACCCCCATCTCGTTTCAGGACACGCGGGATTAACTGCGGATATACCATACACGCAAATATTCCGATATCTGCGCCGTTTCCCTCTCTCCGTATCATTCGAATGAAATGTCCATGCGATATCAGTCGGGTTGCGGATTTATCGCCGCTTAAATGCTTATCGATAGTTAGCTTTTGTTTTATACGCTTGAAAACTTGCGATTGGCACGATGCTGAGTGTCATGCGACAAACTAATGCAACAAATTAACGAATCGATGCCCGTATCAACGATGTATTAACTGAACTTACGATGTCTCGTTTATCCGGCTCATTTGAAATATCTGCACACGCTCATTCATTCACACATATACATTGATCGATCCTCACGTGCGTCT
The DNA here is from genome assembly GCF_048541705.1 of Temnothorax americanus. Classification (NCBI taxonomy): domain Eukaryota; kingdom Metazoa; phylum Arthropoda; class Insecta; order Hymenoptera; family Formicidae; genus Temnothorax; species Temnothorax americanus. Next base: position 282,920 of record NW_027509805.1, read on the forward strand.
TCGCTCATAACTATATGGACGGCAACGACCGCAACGATTTGACGTTATATATCCGTTCGCTTTTCTTGCAACGGCTTCGCGAACGAACGACGGCTTACGCACCTGTAACTGTGTACCTATACTATATCATGTACCTGATAGCCGAAGTTGTATGACTTTGATAAACATATGTTATATACATAACGCACATAACTAACGGCAGCCAGGCGTACATATCACGTTTTCGCTACAGTCCTCTTTCACCGATCTTTTTCAGTTTTTGTAAAACTAGTTTTTCTTTTCAAAAAATCGTAATTTTTTCAACAAAAGGCTAAAATATGCTTTTATCAGATCATAAATTGCACACATTAAAAAAAAAATTGAATTTTATATTTCAGATCAAGTTATAATGCTGCAGCGTAACATCTGCACTATTCAAAATGCAAAAGTTTGAACTGGTAAAAAAAGTCGTACTTCTTATTTAATCCGTTCTTTAAATTACATTTCTTTTTTTCAGAAGATAATAAACCTCTCAATATAACATATAAGCAATAATTTTAACATTATACAGTTTCCTACAAAATTACCGGACATGTACACACGAAAGATTTGATCGGTGGTATATTTTCCTCAAGGGAATGACAAAAATATAAATATTTGTAAAGAGAAAAAAATACGGAAACACGTTGCCTAACGCGGGATAAAAACTATCGAATCGTTAATTTCACCTTCGCTTGTGGCGCAAGAGAGCGTGCTTCCTCCTGCATGCGGGTACTTTCTCCGTTCAATTTATACTCTCTCGACGTATGCCCCTTGCCTTATATCACTATGCGAGCAATTTCCTAACGCTATCGACCGCCGAACTGCGAATGTCAGACGTGGTACTAAATATATCCAACTGTTATTAATTACGGTCTTCACAGAATCGTTAACCAGGCGACCTGGTTTATCCCACAGAATCGCCTTCAATATAGAGAATGTAATGTAATGCAGCGATAAAATATAACATTAAGTAAATTAGCTCATTCATAAAAGTCTACTCGTCGAATACTTTCGCAAGGTTATGAGCCAAATAAAAATCTAATTTAGTTGGTAATGTGCGATGAAATTCGAGATAAAAGTATAACTTAATGTATCATCTATAATTGTAAAATTTAAAAAAATCAAAGAATGACCATTATATATTTATAAAGTTAAAATACGTTCTTTTATTACTTTCTTTTTTATTATTATTATTTATTATTTATTTTCTTTTTATTATTTTTTATTTATTTTTAAAATTTTTGTCATTCGTAATTCACAGTCCATCAATATCAAGACATCTTTTTTTCTCTAAGAAAAGATTAAAGTCTAGAGATTATCACAATCTTCTTATTTCAAATATAATATTTCTCAAATCATTAAAAAACATTTTCTATAATAAGCAAAAATATGAAATTCAATTATCTCGAAACCAAGGACACTTATTGTTAGACACTTACAATCTTTTCCGATACGCTAATCGCGCGAGCCGACATTACACAGGCGTTCCGTACAGCGCAGCGTGTGCAGATCACAAATCGACGCGACCTGGCCCTGCGGTAGAGGATGCGGTGCAGTGCGGTGCGGCGCGGTGCGGGGCACACTGATCGGTTGGATGAACGTTGGTCGCGAGGACGAAAGGGGCGTCGTCCTCGCGAGACGATCAATCACCTCGAAAGCATTCTTCTCTTCCTTCTTTTACTACACACCTCTCGCTCCGCTGAAATCGCTCGTCAGCCGCAGGACTATTGGCTGAACGAACGAGAATCTACTCGACAACCTCATGCTGGTAGCGTAGCGACGATTATCCGCTACGCTACGGGAAAATACCCTAAACCGTACAGCTATATTGACGTTTACAATTTATTCACCGTGTGGTTGAATCTAATACGAGTTTCTAATTAGCAGCGCGCTAATAATAACTCTCTTTTTATATATTATTACTTCTTAAACTTTTTTAAGTAATATGGTAAATTAATTTTTCTGCAGCTTTCCTAAATTTGTATAAAGTTATCATAACTAAATTTTATAATTTGTTCTAATATTGCCTTCTTCGATTAGCTTTTAACATCGTTTAAAATCTTAACGCAAATGTGTAATCGTTATTCATATTGAATTACTTATTCTTAAAATAATTAGGACAGATTCAAAAATGTCTTACTAAAAGCTTACTAAATTTTACATTCTGATTTATATCTTATTAATATTTATGATATCTCAGCCAGAAATAATTAGTCGAATCAACGTCGATGTGTCGATGAATGGTCGCTATCGAATACTGATTGATATATTTTTGTCATCTTTGACTTCATCATAATTATTTTTATACTAATCGAGCAATTGTGAATATTTCTATTGAATTTCTAATCTTTTGGCCCCCGTTCTCTCCGCAATTCTAAATTAAATACACAGTATATACGTGTATACTGTACTTTCCAATTTTACATCAATTCAATATAGAACTGATCGAAAGACCATATATAGAAAGACAATCTTATAAAAATATTCATAATTGCTCAATTAACATAAAAATAACTATGACGAGATCAAAGATGATAAAAATATTATAACCAGTATTCGATATCGATAACCATTATTGACACATCGATATCAAATTGACTTCAATTCGAATAATCATTTCTGACTAAGTAAGATATATTTTAAAACTTACTGTATTAAAAATAAAAAAAACAAATTATTTTTAAGATTATATAAATTATTTCATAACTCCAAGGAAACGAAGATGTTTCAAATCGCCAATAAACTGTATAATTTATCCTACTATCTTCACAATCTTTTCTGTTAAAAAGAGGTGCCAGAGTGCTTTAATGAAGATTTCTCTCCGTTCGAGATTTTCCGGAAACGAACGATAGAGATATGTTTTCCCAATTGATGGTAAAGTGTAATAACTAGCATTAATAGTTTCGGGGGTCAACTATAACCAACGACCTTCGGTCAAAGTATCTCAGAACTATATTGTACTTTACTTTAGGTAAAGATTTTCTTTGATAAATACGCGGATCAACTTTTTCTTTAGAAATATTGAATAGAATGCCATTATTTGTCGTATCTCTCTTATCCTCATCGTACCTATCGTGGTATTTAAATCTCTAAATTGAGTTCACGTTAAAGTTTATAGGTCCATTTGAAATGAAGTCAAAGCCAAGAATTTCTTAGCTGTCTGTGGAGTTTAAAAGCATACTCCACTAAACAGTTTAATTTGCGCGCGCGACGTTTATTAATTAAATTAAACTTTAAATTAAGTACCTTCAAAATTTTCCAGTACTTATCTGCTCGACTCTCGACTAACGATCGAAAAATTCAAATACAACGATATGCATGACGGTGCAGGAAAAAAAAACTTATAAGAAAATTAACATTGTATGGACATAACTTTTTTACAAAACTAATTATATCGAAATCAACTTTGCCACTGCAGCTATTTCAAAAAAATATGAAAAATTCTAATTTATAATATATCGTAATTTACATATGTCAATATTGTAATTTATATATGTCAAAAAGCTTTTATTTCAAAAAGATTTTAACTCTACGTTTAATTTAGAATTGATTTTTAATATTTAATTTAACCCAATTTTAGGTTACATAACAGTTTTTAATGAAAATGTTTTGTTTATTCAATCCTAATGTCAAAAATTGAAAGCAATAATTCTTTACAAGTAATAGCATGTTTAATATAGTGCATTTCACGGAATAATTACTTTATATTTTTTATATTTATATAATATATTATTAAAATAAAAGTTGTAATATATTATTTAAAATAAAATCTGTTTATTTATTTATATTTTTACAGCTTTATTTCGCCTTTTATTGAAAATTAACTTCCAATTAGTGGAATAAATTGTCTGCAAAGTTTGCAGATTTATTTCAGAATATATTGTGTACATAGTGTATACAATAATTGGTACATTTTGTTTATTATCGTTATAATAACTGTGCTAGCAGTTAAAAAATGTGTTAAAACATGTGTTTTTCGCGGTAATCGGACCAAGAAAGAAAGAAGAAAAAAGAAAGCGGGGAAAGAGAGGGAAACCTCTAATTTCCATCCCTTATATTTATCTCAACTAAGTTATTGTTCGCCGCTCGAGCGCGACGCAAAATTTGTACACAGAGCTTTCGAGGTAAAGAGAAATATTTTCTTTGAGACGGTCAGCGAACGTGCCACTGTACACTGCGCAGATATTTGTCGAATACATACATATACGGTCCGTATACATATATCAAAACGCGAGAATAGAAGAGTTCTCATTTATTTCCGACGTAAGGGTATTTGCGTGAATGTAAATCTCCTACCGTCCAGATATGCCTTTAGCGTACGCTACTAAATGGGATACCTACCTCTAATGCAGAATTAAGTTACTCTCCCTAGTTACAGACGCAGTTCCCCCATATCGCTTCCGGCCCTAAATCAACTTCATAATTACATATGATATAATCTGGCGCCACAAACCTATATACGTAGTTTTCGATCTCATTAAAGTTTAAAACTGTTAGAATCAAAACGTACACAAGAATCGAATCTTTCATCCATATAAATGCAGAGTATATTCAAATCATCGAATGCTTCCTTAATCACAACTTCCTTCATTAATTTGAAAACTATTCGTTTTCTTAACAAAAATATAGGTGATAGAAAAGCATATGAAAAGATCATTTATCGCACTTTTCGAATTTTTAATATTGTAATAACTATCAAAAATAAAAACTCTGCTAAAATAAATATTATACATATTATTTAAAACAATTTGAAGAATATTATCATTTATTTTCTCTTTTGAAGCTTAAATCAAATTAAATTGTCAAAAGTTGTTTATTTTCAATTGTTCAGTATTTTGCCGCGTGATATTTCCGATAAAAAAAATATATATACCTATACTAGCAAAATCAACAGAAAAAAAGTGAAAAAGTATGAGAAAGTATTTGGAAGTGCAGTCTTATGGCAGTTTGGATAACAAAACGTGACAATAAATATATATATATATATGTATTTTTCATTTTCTCGCTGCTATCGGTATTACTGCTTACCTCAATTTTGAAAAACACCATAAAAGAAATCTCGGAAGACTTAGAAAACGCTACCATTTTATAACCTATACTATAATATAAGACACTAAATTTAAAAATCCCATAACTGGTGGAAGAGTGTCGCGCTTTATCGTGGATAAACCGAATCATGTACGAGAAAACGACAGGACTTACTTGCAAATCTCTTTTTATCAAATGTCCCCCACATGGTATAGAACGTATAAAATATAATAACATTCCTCTCCATTGCGTCGAAAAAATACTTTGACGTAAAGAAAACGTGTTTTAACTAATCAAAATAAAAAAGAAAGAAAGATACATCGAGATTTTAATATTATGATAAAGCATATGAAAACTTTCGTTAAATTGCCTGATAAACTTCTAAATTAAATAACTAGCTTTGTAATGAATCATTTTGCAGAGTATAATTCATGTATATTATTACAAGCTATTTACAATTATTATTACATATATTAATAACTCTTTACCTTAATTTTGTATGCATTTAAACAAAAATAAAATTAAATGAGTATGAATTACAAACTTAACTACGATATTTGAATGGACTCACAGTCGATTGATACTTGATATGATCGACTGACACGGTTACTTGATAATGTTTCATAACTTGAAAGCGTTTCAAGTCATAATTCAAGTTTCTACAGGTTAATTATTTATTTTCAAATTTATCGTGAAAAATACTAATATCTTTGTTATTTTTATTAACTTTTCTATTTATTTTGCAAAAGCAACAATAAAGAAAGAGAAGTAGACGACACCTTAAAAAAAATGTTTCTTTAAGACTACTTTTATTATTGCACGAATCTCATATGTTCCTAAGTACGTGGTTTAAAAATACGACTCGGAGTTAGTAACGCGACAGTTGACAAGCCACGTTGTTGGCAGATATTACGTTAGAATAGCACTATATGTGTTTTCAACACGTTTCAGCAACTCATCGGCATCTTTCATTGAAGTAGTATAATTGATATACTAAAGCTAGTGTCTACTATTTGCGTATAGTAGTAGCAGTAATAATTATACATTATAAATTTTGAATTTAAAAATTAAAAACTATGGAATTTAAAAATTTGAAAACTTTTTGCCGCAAACGATAAAATTAATAACTATAAAACAATTCTTTAAAATAACAAACATTTAATGACGCAAAAATACAAGAATAATAGAATAATAGTAGAATATTACGTTGAAATACGTCACACATATTTTAACGACGAATTAAATCAATATAAGACTATAAGAAAGAAAAATATGTTTAGCAAGTAAAAATTAACAATTATTAATATTTATTGCATTTAAAAAACAATGTTCAAATGTAATTCAATTCAATAAATGCAATTCAATTTAGTAAATTAATGCAATTCAATTTATAAAAATTCCAGAACTCATTACATCCGCGGCGCGAAACGAATTCGACGTAGTAACGAAAAAGAAAAAGAATCGGCGACGGCGGACAATAAAAAATTTAAATTTTCGCTGCTAATTTGACCAAGCAATTTAGCTTAATTCAACAAAAATAAATTTTACTGTGCTACCATCACACTTTCAAGAATGAAATTGCATTATAGTTGTCGGGAGCGAATCGCCGACGGCATGCCCGACGAAGATACGTTATCGAGCTATCGTTTACGGTAAGTCGAAGCCCGAATATCCCGAACATACTCTACATTCACGTCGAACGCCAGAAGAATAATTCAAGTTTCAACGATCGAGATGGAGAGCGGCGAAGGGATGGCCTTTCTTAGTGCACGCAAGCTTAACGCAGAGTGTGCAGTGTGCACAGAACACACATCGGACTCGAATCCAGACACTGGCGCGGGCGTTGTTGACGCGGTCTCGGAGTTTAACAAAGTTCTTCCGAGTCCTAACGAGCTTACTCTTGACCAGAACCGGTCGAGTATATGGCTTCCGTCTCTCGTAGCAAATGGTTAACCTACATACCCCGCCTCGAGATATTACTTACATCCCGATCGAACGTAGCTAGACGCGACTTGTCATGCTCGAAGACCATATACGCATTCGCGCACGCATTGTCGCGGATTCGTGGATACCAGATATCGTATAAATAATCTAATATTCACTTGATATATGTATATTTTTCAAATACTGACAGATTAATACCCTGGTAATAGAAATACATTTAGATTTGCGTAGGCTTTGCGAACATTTGCAGTCTTCACGCATTTATAATGCTAAGCATATACGTAAACTAGCTGCTGGTACATTAAGTATTTGTTTCTTTTAATTGCATAAGTGATCTCGATAATCCGATATCGCTTGACTGCTTGTGCAGTGTCTAAAAATATTCCTTAGGATATTTCCGGCATTTGTGACGCGTAGGGTACACCGCGGGAGAGCGTTCAATTTCATCTCGAACGAGTCTGGCCGGCCAACTACGTATGTATGTATGTATAACCCCCGTTCCTCGCTGCCCCGCCGTAATTGAATACTCAATAGGATTTACCAAAGCGGGCCGCGCGGCGCCCGTGCCGCGGCGTGGGCGAGCCGATCGACAGGACACACGCCAATATTTGATTCGCGTCAAAAGCTCCGAGGCGGATCCACCGACACGGCGGATTTCCAACGGTCGTTAACCCCCGCACTGGCCGCGCTGTCTCGTCGCCGCAGCGGCGTGTGATCCTCTCCCTCTCTGCCTTCCGCTCGGGTAAACTTCCGAAAAGCCGTCATCCCCGATTTGACGGAAATTATCGATTGTATCTTTGTTTACGATAAAAAGCGACGCGTGCGACCTATGGCCGAGAATATGGCGCCAACCTTTGTGATGTCTTTTTTTTCGACAGGTTCCGAGTTCCGAGTAAATTTTCAAGTGACACATCTGATTTTGTTGAAAAATGAGTACAGTTAAAAAAAGACAACCGAGACATGATTGAATAGAAACTATAGAGAGTTGTTTTTTAAATTAATTATAAGTTTCCATCTTGCTAGAACAAAAGTACGTTCAGAGATATTTTATACGTCGCACCCGTGCATATACATAAAAACGTCTCTCCGAAACGTGCCGAAACCAGCATTTTGTTCGTGTAACACACCGCGTGTGTCTATGTTTAGCCTAACCGCTCTCCCTGTTTTGGGTAACGTTCACGCCATGAGACATGAGACAACCAAATCCCACAGGTGCGGTTGCTTTAGGGTGCTCACATCGCGCGGAAGTGCCTTTGAATGGGTAGAACGGCCGTCGACAGCGCGTGAATACGCCCCGTAGGAGACACGTATATATGAAAGTCGCCGACTATCCGCCGGCGCAGAATGCGACCTTTCGGAGGGACAGAATAGCCCGGGTCGTCGCGATCCAGAAGACGAGACAAACCATTTCCCGTCGCCGCGCGGGGAAATCTACCGTTTCTCACGATTCTTTTACCTTCCTCTGCGTACGAATGAGAATTAAGCCACGGGTTAACCAACGCGTTGAAAATTGTGTAAGTGATAAACGACCACCGAGTGGATAGGGTTCTTATCTATGTTATCCTTCTTCGAGTTCACTTTAACCAATTTTTTTCGGCCACTCGAGAAAGACTCGGAAGAAAATGCCTACTTTAAATAAATTTCAAGACTTTCTACGTGGTTCCCGCGAATTTGAATCAAGATTATTTCATCTTGCAGATAACTTTGTGAATATAGAAAATAATTAGATCAAAAGACTTCTTTTCGTATTGTTTTAAATCCATCTTTTTAAACAATAAAGATTGAAAAAATGAGAACTTCGTGATTAATTCGCACAAATTTGCAGACATATTCGACTTATTATTCTGCGGCAGAAATTGAAATTAAATGCCATCGATTTCTTAATATTTATTATTAATGTTAAATATATTAACCCCGATCATTAAATAAAAATTCTATTAAAATCTGTTTGAAATAAAAGAAAAAGAAAAGATTAAGTTTATTTTTATTTTTATTAAAAAAAATAATAACTCGACATTGATCAAAGAATACGCATAGAAATTTTTACCTGCAACATGACGATGGAATCAGATTATGATGATTTTTTTTAGTGACATGGAAAATGATCGCCTGTCATAGGTATAATGGTGCGCGATAAATTCGCGGTTGGTTGGCGCGTAAAGTGTGACTATATCGACGCTTCGATTGATTAATTAGATTAATTTTAATTGAACGCCTATGTATATCCTAAAAGGCTGAGTACCGTCAATTTAGTTACTCGATAAATCTATAAAATAGCGTGGCGAAAGTGTGGCTACATTTTATTAAATTCCGTCTCGCAAAAGGTCGCCGTGTGGCATCGCGTCGAGTCAAATTTAGTAATGGATCATTATTGAGTTCTGCAGCGAAGATACGGATATTGAAATTTAGATAACTACTTTTGTCGCCTTTATATACCATACTTATTTCATTTCACGATACGAGTTAATAAAAGAACGTAGGTATTCTATCTGTCTACGACATCAAAATGTATGTGCCTATAATTTCTGCTTTATTTTTCTATACGAATTAAAAGTAGTAATAGTTGGTAAAGTGATGAACATATTTCCTCATTCAGTATAATTTTTCAACTGAAAACGCTAGCTTGAGCAAGCATCTTTCATTGCGAATAGTTCGGTGCTAAAATTGGAGATAGAACAGTAAATTAACTAAATTAGCACTTAATTCTATATACCATAGTTCCCAATTCAATTTGCTGTAGCGAAGGTGATAACTTAACAGAGGTTATCCGGTAGATATTGTGGGACTTACGATAACTAACTGCTGAAATATATTATTAATTATATCATTCAAAATTTCCCTTTTTTTTTTTAAATTGTAGAATTAAAACAGTATTAAAATAGAAATAAATAATGTATATGCTAGCTAATACAAATCTACATGTTTCTGGGAACGTAAAAAGGTAAAGAAAAGAGCTTAAAACGAACCATTTAGCCATCGATAGATGGGATTCTGAATGGAAATGGGGATATAAAATGGCTGTTTACACTTGAGCAGAGCACTGTAATAGACGAATATTCTTATTTAAATATTACTCACGATGTTTGAGGTGCAGTCTAGGAATGGGATCCTGCGGCCAAGCCACATTTTGCGCGGCTAAGCTGATCAGAGCCAAAATCCGTAGCGACGCGCTCATCCTGGAAACAAATGGCCCTGCAGGATGTCCGACAAATCAACGGTAACTTTCAAGCCTCATCATCGCCGCCACCGATCGTCATTCCTGCAATCACATAAACAGTGACCTGTAATTCTGTTCATAAAGTTTACACTACAAACCACAATAATAAAAATGTATCCTTACAGTTTCGTGTCTATTATTTTATAAGCAAAATATTTCAAGATTTCTTAATCAATTATAAAGGCCGCACAATTATAATATAATTATAATAAATATAAAAAATTTCAAACAACTGTTTTTATCTTCTACATATTTTTTATTATTATTAAAATCATTGAATAATTAACAATCTAATATTTGTAGACATTATCATACTAAATAATTTGAAGAAAGTTCTAATGTTAATATTTCTTTCAAAAATAAGATATTGGTTGTTGACTGCGATTTTTATTCAGAAATTAAAATGTTTTAACCAATTTTGCTCTCCCGACAGTAAAGTCGAAAGTTTTATCTTCTTTTACTATACACAATTAATTGTTCACTAACATTATTGTCGTGCAAACGCCTTAGAATCAGAGAGAATATATCACTAAGAAAATTGGTTTCGCTCGCATATATGCACAGTATGCCGCCGCGCGTATATACCTTTATTCCAAATTGATATAGGTACGCATGTATTCGTTACGGCGAAGAAAAAAAGAACATAAGAAACAAGTCTTTTGCTCCCTTTTTTAGCAGAATTTATATATGCATATCTTCTTGTATGTACTACTTGGAATAAGTAAGAGAAAGCACGAGAAAGGATAAAAGGCTAACGAAGGAACGAGAGACGACCACCGACTGCAACGACTATGACTATGATGAAGAAGACGACGATGTTATGCATTATGCAGAGAGGTCGCTAGCTCGAGTTTCTATTTGTCCTGGGGCCTTGTACTGCGCCGTCTACTATCTCAAATACGTACAAGATTAAACGTAGTATCGAATATGTATAATATCCGTATATATATATTTTCTCATCAAATAATAGATACTGCTAATAAATGTTTTTTTTTTATTTTAGTGATTGTCAATTACTTTTTCGTTTACTGAGCACAGCTTTGTTTTCATACTTATAAGTAATCCCCTGAATAATACCCTTTATATCTGAGAGTCCTTGTAAGAGTATCCGAAGCGAAATTATCATTCCATACTATGCGCGAGACTCATTTTTCTCCGACTCCACAAGTTCAGCAAAAGTAAATGGAAACAAGATTCTAATATCCAGTCACCGCGCGCGTGGGGGCGGTTTAAGCCCCAATTTGCTCGCACGGATTTATAAGCAGCGCGAAAGGCATGCGGCAACGTCAATCAAAACCGATAACAGTTGCATCGTGTTGTTAAAGCATTAATTAATCTCGGCCGTGTGATCAATCACATTCCAATGCAGCAATGCGCCGCATTGTTACTCGACATCTGGTAGACGATCATAAATTCATGATCGTTTCGCAGCCGGCAGCTGCGAGCCCGCGCGATCTAATAAAATCAGATCGTGAATCATGTTCGAGCGGAGACGAGAGAAGAATGTTTCGCCGCGCCGTGGATCCGTCGTGTTTGCCGTGATGTTTGCGAGAGCAAGAGCACGCGCCTCGCTAGGCGTGGCTCGCCCTACTTTCGAGAGATACGAGGGACGAGTTGCAGATCGAGAGTCACTTGCCTGCAGCATCTCTCGTCGCAGCGGTAACGGCCGCTTTCCAATTCCACGAGTGTGCCGCGCACCGAAAATGAGAGACTTTCTCTTACATTAGACAAAACTCCATCGCGCGTTATACAAACAACGGGAAAGCTTGCTGCTAAATCGCCGGATGCTCTCTCGATGCGGGGAAAGATATCTAATTTTTAACGTCCCATATACGCGGATTGTGGATGTGAAAATGCAAAAAGACGACCACGTGATTACAAGTCTAATTTCGGAACTTGAGATTATCATATCCATCGTAGAGCAGAAGCGGCATTCTGAGAATATGAATTTGCTTAATTTGTGGGTTATATAAATATCTCTTGATATATAGAGACGGAGCAGTGATAGAAGAAGACATGCTCTTCATTTCAATAAAAAACAAAAAAGGGAAGATGATACCAATGAATGAATCTTCATTATTATATAACCACGCAATATTTTATAGAAATATTTTTATATTCTTGAAATTTTAGCGTTACTTTCATATAACTGAAACTGAGATATACAGAGTTGAAAATAATTCAATATTATTGGTAAAAGGCTTATTTATTATTTCATGTAAATAAAGTATCTGTATATGTGTATTAGATGTTCTCAATATTATTTGTAAAAAAATGAAGTACACTAGTAAATAGCAATACATATTAGTCTGATTTTGTGAGTCGATTATTCGATGATATACATTATATATTGTAAATTAAATATACAAATGTATAATTAAATATATATACACACACACACTTCATTTTACTTAAAACATCTTCCTTACATCTTCCTTAAAATATATAAATTATTTTAAGCTATTTAATTATTATTGTTCATACTATATTCTTGATCACATATAATTTACCAAGTACCGGATATATGGTAAATGTATCGAACTTTAGCAGGTAGATAATTATTGTAAACAAGCATGAGATATTATAAACATCAGAGTATAACTACCAATTTAGCCAAACATTTATTTACTAAATAATTTCGCAAACCTTATAACGGTACAATTTGTGGTAATTTCTCAGCTTAATCGTACAATTTTTCCTTCATTTTTCTGCTAATTACCAGAAATGACAAACAAAACAGAAGCAAAAGCGGAGTTGCAGAACCTTTTAAATGTTTATCATGACATGTCATGAATGGGATATCAAATTTAACCACCTGCTTTTTAGAAAGAAATAAAAACTAAATAAATAAATAAATGAAAAGAACCATCGAAGATTACGGCAACACTCGAAAAAGTGGGCAGAAAGCACACACCTTGAAAACGAGTGAGAAACGCGCGAAACAGAGAGCAGGAACGGCAAGGAAAAGCAAGCCGGCGCGCGGCGCAGCGCGGCGCGGGGCGTATAGTCTCTCGTGAGTAAAACTTTAACCAACACGCTACAGGAAAGGGAGAACGTGAGCGCTCTACAACTGCTGTTGCTGCTGCTGCTGCTGCTGCTTGCTATTGCTGCTCTGCTGCTGCAGCGGGAGCACGGTCTAATTATCCATGCGCTTTGTGCGTGTACATAATACTAGCTCCAACAAGAGCAATGGCAATAGCACAAATGGCGGTACGAGCGTGATTGCTCGGACCATGTAGATAGTTCTAGCGCGATTGCTCTCCGTTCAACGAGCTAGCTATCAAAGTAAAAACATCGCGTTCGCTAAGCCACTCACCTTCGTCTTGTGTGAGCGCCATACGCGATTTCCCAACTAAAATCCTAACTGAAAATTCGTACTAAAATCCTAAAGGATTCTAGCAGGTTTATCCCTCTGTTTATATTTGTTTGTTTATTTGTTTGTTTATTGACGCAACGCAGGCATGTACCTGCACTCGTCATCGTCTATTCTCTTCAAGAGTGCTTGAAACTACCAAACTCGAGCGGCGACATTTCTCATTGAAAACTGAAATAGCTTTTGATTTTATTTTCATTTACAAAAATAATATTTGCAGCAGAAAACATTAAAAAAAATATTATTTATTATGATTCTTAGTTATATTAAAATTCTTATAAAAAATTATAATATATTTCGAGTGATGATAAATATTGTTGAAAGATGAACAGAAATTGAATCGAAAATTGAATAATTTTTAAACTATTCTCGATTAAGTGGAAATTTGTCTTGCTCTCCAAAAATGCTTATTTTTACTCGGTATATCTCATCTCCCATTTCATTTTGGCATATATCTTCATCTTCTTATCTGTTTTCATCTCGTAACTCCGATCTATGTCGCTGCCTAGTCTAGTTCCCTCGATTTTTCCGCTTCCCGTGAATTTTCACGTTCAAAGAAATTGCTACTTCTGATTTGAATGAGTCTTCGGGAAAAGTGGAAAAGTTTCTTTTCACATTCTCGTATTCCACGTTAAAAGGACAGAGAAACGTTGAAGTTGCCAGAGCAGAGGAAAATGACCTGAACATACGATGTCGAAAATGCAGATAATAATCTAACATAAAGTTAATTTTCGCGTGACTTCAAGATTTCAAGATACAGTTAGATTCTGTTAAATTCATATTAGTATTTGATATTCCACTAAATGCAAATGACTGTTAAACTGCGTAACTTCTACACACAACGGAATTTGATTTTCTAAAATATCCAATACCTAAGTAAATCTATTACAGATGCAAGCGAATAAATAAAACACATTATAGATACAAGAAACTATTTAACAACTATTTAAAGTCTTTCAAAAATTATATAACCTAAAATATGTATGTTTCTTAAATTTTTCATGTATCTTTTCTTACATATTTTGTTACATATATTTTTTCCGTGCTTTCACTTGCAATCTTCTTAAAAAGATCCCACATATTTTATTAAAAGTTAAGCTGAAAATATCTATCAACAAAGTTTTAAAATTCAAAAAATTTAAAGTATAAAGACAGAAGCATATATATAAAACAGATATTAAGATGATAATATATTTAAAATAACTTAAAGTAGAAAAAACCTTCTACTAAGCGATATCATCTAAAACTCAACCGTCTCTATCACAAGAAAAACAAGTTTTTTTTGCCGAGGTGTTTTAACGGTGGCCTTGTTGGTTAAATCCCCAAGCGACTGTGAAAAGTTATATAACTTATAGTATCTTCCTCCCTCTTTTTCATTGGCTTTTGCTACTTTAATTTATAGATAGAACGCATCATAAAAAACATAAAAATCGTTATTAATGTATCAACATATTCGATTCAAATTATTAATAATAAATTTAATAATATTTAGCCAGTTATTGTGTGAACGCCGAAGATTTAAAAGCTGCGGAATAATTATTACTACCGAAGTTTTCGCTAAAAAGAGGATATAGCCTCAAATTTATCAAAGAATACATAATTCTATTTAATGAGTAGAGAGAGTGTACTCATACTTTATGAACCTTATGAAACTCTTGATTAAACTTCAAGTTAAAGTTCAGAGGAAGTAAAGCCGATTCGAAATTAATTGAAAGGTATAGTTTTATAATCTATTTACAATAATACATCTTAGTAAAAAACACTAATTGTAAGTAAAATTCACCATAATGTAACAATTATCCAATATTTCACTTTTTATTTAAATTCTGAAAAGATATATATTCTTGTAATTAATGATTGCTTTTTCAGACATCTTGGCGTATTTATAAATTTTATTTCGTATTCCAATCTCTCTATTCTGTAGATGCTGACTGCAGCCTCTACAACCGTCAAAGTCGACGATATCAACCGATATTCTTAACCATTGTGCATTTTGTACGCTTGGATGTGCACAAGTTCGAACCCAATATCGATCCAGCCCGTTTGCTTCGTGACTGTGGTAAGGAAGCCGCAGTTAACTTATCACTTATCCTTTCAAATTACATTCTCATCCCACTTGCAACTTCTCCGTTTCTATCATAGCGTTCAATCATGCAATGATAACGAGTCGTAGAAATCAAGTTCTGTAGACTAGATGCTTTTATCTTCCATCTATATTTATTGAAATGGTAAAGATATTTCCTGCTTGAGGTTAAAACATTAGCCTCTATAAATGAGAATGAAAAGTATACTATACGTAGATATATAATTACAAAAAATATGAATTGTGTATATTATAATTATAAACGTGTTTCCATATCTAAATAATATATCTGTTATGATAAAAGCAAATATTTCAAATGCTTCATATAGCATAGATAAAAAATTCTTTATGAAAAATAAGATACATTTCCACACATTTGGTACTTTATTTTAAAACAAAATAATTCTCACCTTACTAAAAATATTTTCTTTACTTTCCATCATATGATGCATTTCTTATTGTTTTTAGCTAAGGTAGAAATAACATTTGTTACTGCTTGATTTAGCTTTGCTTGATCATTCCCATTCCAAATCCCTTTCAAACGTACAGATTGTAAAACGAAAAACAGCAGGAAAACGACAAGAAGAGAGAGATAGAGAAAGAAAGAGAGAGAGAGAGAGAGAGAGAAGAGTATAGCGTAGGAGGAGATAAGTCTAGCAGTTGAAAGACGCCAAAAAGGAGCAAAAGATATCCGCGACCAGAGCGGATGAATGAAACTACCAGTGGTCTTTGAACCCAGCAGGTAGGCAATGATTAATAAGTAACGTCGATCTCGTTCAAAGTGCGGCGTGCCGGAGAAGCTCAGGGCATCCCCATCCCGAGGTTCTTGCAGTAATTAACAACCGTGTGCAAATAGAATATTTCGAGAAATAAATGAGTCGTGATTATTCTGAGAAAACAGCAAATCTAACGAACACAGTTCTCGTAAATAATATTATACGTATCTTAATTAAGTTACCAAGAAATATCCGTCTATTTATAAAAATCATTTTTGTAGAAATCATTAAAATTGCAGAAACAACTCTAAAATTAGTTGCCTATTTTTAAATTAGTATACCCTAAGAGAGACATTCCGTAAAAGTTATTTATCTTAAAAGTCATTTTTCAGAATAAATAATTAATTCGATGCTTTGTAAATATAATATTAATTTTAATATTAACTAATAGATGCAGGTATTTTTTAATAAAATTATGTAGATAACTAATTTAGTAGACAAAAGTTCTATTAGTGATAGAAAGGGAAACAGTTTCACTATCCACTATACGTTATTATCGTAAGAACTTTGTGTTAGATCCTAAGCTCAACGCGTTCGGTTTCGCATGAATTGTTTAGTTCTTCGTTTCACCACAATATTGTTTACGCTCCAGAGACGTTTGATTTCTCCGTTTCAAATACCATTTGGACTTTGAAATCCAGGTTCGTGGCAATCCTGAGTAATATAAAGTTTATCGTTCGTTCGACTTCTTGCAGAAACGTCACATTTTATTTAAAGTTTCTAAAGTAGAACTGACAAACGGCAAAGAATATCTAAAAATCAATGATTTAATACTCGAGGAAGCTTAAGTGCATTCTCAGATTTATGTAACGTACAACAAATGATTTTTATAACTTAAAAAAAAACCTATAGTATATCAATTGGCACTAACGTTTCCACGTAATCGCACAACAAATTCTAAGTGTCGCGTCGAGGTATACTTCGAAATCGTAGAATTACCGAGTCACCAGCGCATATCGTAACGCCGCGTTAGCAGGACCAAGTGCAATGGCAACTTGGTCCAGTAGCGAAGTCAGGAATGCGAGTTGAAGGAGGAGTGGTTCGTGAGCGTGGCGGGCGATTTAAAGCAACTCACCGTGCCCGAGCCAACTCCACTCAAGTGAATGAATATTCAGAAGCGTGCGAGAACTGCGGGAAACGTGGTCTTGATGCCTCGGGTGACCTCTCGTGGAAACGGCCAGGTGAAATGGTCCAAATCACGGGGAATATTCAAATTTCGTCCTCGCCACTACGCGAATTACTCCTATTACGTATACGTGTGATCACCACCGCGGCCGTGCGAGCAAGTTGTGTCAGCAAAAAAATCGCGGTTTGCCGAATATATAAGTATTATTCGCGAGGATGGAGTTACGTGTTTGGAAAGGATAGCTCTTATCCTTACGCATGCATACGTTGAAAGCTATAATAATTAATAATTTCAAGCCTCATATATGTATCTCTCTCTGCTATCCATTAGACTTCCTATCTATAAGACTTCAGTCCAGAAACACGACATTCTTTACTGAATTATTAAGAAAAAGTTGATGTAGATGGCTAGAAAAACGACTCGACACGTAACACAATCGTTGGCAGCAATTACGAAGCAACCATGTATTTTTCACACAGCCATGCAAAGCGAATTAATGGTTATATCATTATATTATTTCTCAAAAAGAAAGTTTTGAGAAAAATAACGTTGATTAATGTTTCTCTTGGTAATACGCATTTTTAAATCAATGTTTTTAAAGATATTAGTTTACTTTAAATGCATCACTTTATCACATCGCGTGTATCAATCTCAAGGAATACGATTACATATATGTAATATCAAAGTTTGAGGACTATATAATTAATTATATCTAATAACATACACATTATAATAGAGATCAGGTTTACTTATTGCAACAGAAGGAGAGCGGCCTATGCTTTTCAGACAAAATCGTAAACTGAGCGGTATCGCTTCCAGATACCTCGTTTATAACAGTAAATACGCGAACCACTCCTCGTGATAATTTCGCCTCCCCTAGCCCAAATATATATTATACGTACTATACGCAGCTGCAGGCGGATATTCTCTCGGCACCTGCAAGCGACGTTTCCGACTACTTTACCGCGAGAATCGGTGTCGTTACCACCGCTCAAATAATCTCCGTATCCGTCCGTGGGCGTTTTACAACCCGCGTCGTTTTCGCTCGTCGTTAGGGCTCGCAACGGAGGCACCATGAGCATGGCTGCAGAGGTTACAACGGACGTTGCAACTTGAACCGTAAGGGTTACAACTCGGATTGCAAAGCTACAGTTAGTTAGAATAGAGCGCGCGGAGCAAAATACGTCGGAACACCCGTCTATATCTGCGAAACAGTTCCCTCCGTCTTATACGGCGTTGTTACGGAGTCCCAATCTCTCTCGGGCGCTGCAGAAAAGCGCTCAGGTTTACACAGTACATGGTCTTTACAGAGATTCGCGTATGCAATTATCCCCGCCTCGATAAACCGATGCGTTGCAATATCATTAACAATGGCAATAAAACAATAGTTGAGTAACCTACGAACTTTTGAGTAATTCAAAATAAGATAGTGTGTATAAGAGCCACGATGACGATACAGTAAAATAAATCAAAATTAAAATTTACCATTTGCGCACTTACTTCCGATCGTATCATATTTATACAAATATCCTGGTCGTAATTAATTGATAAGGTTATTCCGAATATTATTTATACCAGTAAAATGAGAAAGAAAAGGATGAGAGAGCGATATCATTAAAACGGTCAGGTGATATTGCGCATGCAATAAAAATGAGTGGACACAGCTGGAGCGCGAAAAAACCCGAGACCGAAATTTTGTGCAGGGCGAACTGCACACCAGGGAAATTGCCGGGTATAATGGACGAATGATAATTTAGTACGCGCGACAATGAATGAGAGCGATGGCATGAAAATTTTCTCACTTCTGAAATGTGAGATGTAGAAAGTTAATCATTCAACAAGAGATGATCAACCGCCGAACATCTCGTGTAAACGTGCTTTCAGTATCAATGACGTACAAACGTTCCTCATATCACGAGTAATTGGCGAAAGTGAGCGCTTCGTGAGAGAGACGTAACGCTCTTGATTTTTCGCCCCGCGGGATTAGCTCGATTCATCGGCACGGAAACACCGCACAAGAATACCACGCGTTCACGGAGAGCCTGCAGAGCCGCACGAGAGCGTCGGAGGGAACGAGTTCTATATGGCGGAGGTCCATTTGCGGACCGCTGGTAATTTCCTCGGGGAAGAATCCCGACTGTATACGAACGGGAACGTCGTATTCGCTCGCGCGATTTCACCGTATTTCGGAGCTAGCCACGCAATGCCGATTCGCGCGTATAATCTGCGCGATTAATAAAGTCCGCTTGGTTAAGTGTAAAATAACGCGAACCGTGCAAAAAGGAAAAAAAATCGTCGTCGTGAATAAAGACAAAGAGAAAAAAGAAAGACAGAGAGAGAGAGAGAGAGAAAGAGAGAGAGAGAGAGACATCACGCGTATAGCGATACCATTTACAGATTGCACCGTGCACGCGTGCGTTCTGATGGTCACCGCGATGGTACACCGTCAGCAAATTCCCTCAGCTAACAAACAAGACGCGTGTACGGATATACAGGATGTCTCGAAACGAAAAGACACTAGGTCTTCTCAACTTGAATCCGTAAATCATAAAATTGTTTAAGAATTCTTTCATCCACACACACACACAATAATTCCTTAAACATTTTTCACAAAATCAGATTTTCTAGATATTTTTAAGTACGTGATATAATCATCTTACGAATGACGTTTACTCAGGATTGCATTTCCTATCAAGTCTCAAGCTGATGTTCTTTCGTTTGGATGAACCATCCTGTATACACACTTTTAGATTTGCAAGATTTTCAAAAGCAAACAATAAGTAGTGAAAAAGATTTCTCGCGAGTAGTACTGCGACCTGTACGATGTAATATACGTTCGCAGATATCAGATTCCATTTTGCCGCTGCTATTACTACTCGTACGTGAGGTCCATACTTTTTCGTCCACTACCCGACCGTAATTAACATTAGCATATAGAAATTGGCAGTGTGCATTGTTAGTAGAGCATGCTCGTAAACTTTATAAATTCTTAACAATGACTCTCGATATGTAAAATTAAAATTATTTATCTCTGTCTTAATTGATTAAAAAATACGCCTGTAAAGTTGCCATTTATTGAAATTATTTTAAAATAAAAAAATCAATAAATTATCGATTAAATACTAACGTAGTAGGTTGATAATAATATAGTTTACATTATCAATGACACACTTTCACCCATGCACCAAATCAGTATTATTGCATCAATTATTATAATTGACATCGAAAAGAAAGGACATCAAATGCTGTAAATGTTAAAATAAATAAAATGCTTTCTTTTGGATATGCTCTTTGATATATATTTGGTATAATAATTTAAATATTAGATTTTGTTTGCACCAATATGTTACGAAAATACTATGTCTAATAAGTGTTAAAAAGATTTATGACCATCAATATCTCCCGATTCACCATATAATCTATTCATGTCACATCAAAATGACATGCTACACAAATTTGGAAGTTCTGTGATACATAATATACGATGCCAGTATATATTACGCAGAAATCTAATGTGCTTTTAGCGTAACTTGCATAAATCTAACATTACAGAGTGATGGTCATACATGAGAACGATATATGTATATTGAGAATCCATAATCGCATCTTTTCGCAAGAGACATGTAAATGGAATCGAATAAAATATATTGCTAAATATAAAGAAATATATATAATTTTTACGTGTATTTCAGGATTTAAAAGCTGAAACAATTTCTTGAACATTGAAATTTGTAAGATATAATTATTAATGATTTTTTCATTTATAATTTTCAATATTCGAATGATTCTTCCGATCTTACAAACTCAAACTCAGATAAAAGACATGTGTGTGTGTGTATGTGTGATGTCTTCTAAATTATTGAATATAACAACATACTTCTCAATCAAATTCGTTCCGGATACCAGAAACATGTTCCCTGTTAGTCAATTCGCCGAGCGACAATCTCAAGCAGTACCTGTATAGCGATGGCGTCGATCGAACGATAATACGATTGAACCGCTATAGAAGCACATTGGCGAAGCGCTCGAATTTCTGCGTTTCCACGAAAGCACGAGATGCGATTCTATCCCACTGGTATATTTCTTTTCCATGGAAGAAAGCTATCGAGATCGCGCGGCTCTCGCGCCCTTCATCGTCTTGCGACCTCCAGTCTCTCTTTTGCACTTTTCCCTCGAGCCATCGTCACGGCCTCGCGCTCTCCGCGTACATTGCTACAGAATTCATCTTATTGCGACGAGATACATTGATGGCGACAGATCGATATATCTCGCCCTCGATGAGAGCTCGTGATCCAATAAAGGAATGGCGAGAAAATTGCAATCGGCATTACCATGAAATAAATGGATAGAGCTGGTTACAGAAAGAAAGAAAAGAAAGAAGAGAGAGAAAGAGAAAGAGAGAGAGAGAGAGAGAGAGAGAGAGAGAGAGAGAGAGAGAGAGAGAGAGAGAGAACGTGTTCACGGATAAGTGCACAGGCGCATTAATGCACGCCTGGTGTAATTATAATACTTTAATGTTACATACGTCAAGTTTCTCAAGAGAAATGCATTACAGGGTGCCGATCGCAAAAGCGTCATATTTTAGAAATCTTCCTATAGTGTCTCTCTTAAATCTAAATATTTTAATTCTTTATTAACTATAGTAAAATTTCTATTTATTGTATAAAGCATTACTCCTCATTACTCCTAGAACGATGGAAAGTGATATTCTACTCTTAAAAAAGTGTCAAATTTTCTATAGAATAAAGCAATAATTATTATATTTTCTCTAATATTATACAATTTTCTAAAATAGCGTCCTAGCTATTAAGTTTTTAACCACTTGATGAGTTCATTACAAAGTTGCATAAGTATATATGTCGCGTAATGTAGCCGTTATACATATATACGGTATACGGTATATACGGTACGACCATTTACGGCGTAAACATATATGACTACGCAACTAATTATAATGTATAATTTCATATAAATCACATGCCCAAATGGTAGGACAACTTCATACGCCGACAAAACCTTGATCCGA
The DNA here is from genome assembly GCF_048541705.1 of Temnothorax americanus. Lineage (NCBI taxonomy): Eukaryota > Metazoa > Arthropoda > Insecta > Hymenoptera > Formicidae > Temnothorax > Temnothorax americanus. Next base: position 305,514 of record NW_027509805.1, read on the forward strand.
CAGAGACGCTTCACAAAAACCAAGAATCGTTCTTTGGGAAAAAAAAAATATTTGTAATTAAATTGTGTAATAAATAGAACAAAACTCCTAATATTTCATCTTTCTTTTTCTCTTTCTCGATATCCCAATGTGTGTATCGTAGAAAAATATATAGCATTTCAGATCTCTTTATCAGAAAACAACGTCGACAAAGATATAACTTTCGTATATATCTATCGTATCTATACATTTCATTAAACACGCGAGAAGTTTGATTATTCGATACATTCAGAGAAATCAGAGTCGTATCGTTGTCCCGAGTGCACGATATAGACGGGAATCGTTTGGTTTGCGAAGTGTCTTACGCCCGTGATCACTATATCGATCGACCGGTAATGTACAATGGAACCGTGTCGCGCGTAACGGAAATACAAGCGGAGATACACGACGTTAAAAGATACATGGTGCACGTTCGTCGTCATCATCGTCGTCGTCGTCAACGTCGTCGTCAACGTCGTCGTCGTCGTCGTCATCGCCCCGTTGCAATGAGTTACATGTCGAGTCCCCGTAGCTACGGGGCAATCGAATTTTCATCGCTGCGAAGGTGAACCCTGAATATTCATATAGTCGGACGAATCCCTGGTATCTTGCACACGTCTCTCTCCTTTCCCTTCCCCCGATCCCTGATGAGCGGTCGGGATCTGCGATGCGTTATCCTGCAATGTACGTAGGTTACATGCCTGCAGGATAATCGCGGACTCGCGCCGCCCGCTGCTTCCTATCCAGCTGAATTTAAAGTGATGCATGCTTGAGGGTGCACGATCGCTCAGGGCTCCGAGACAAATCGAATGTTCGGAGGGAAGGGAAAAATCGCGTTGCCGACGTATTGTCTCGAAGTAGGGGTAACTTTCGGCGTGAATGGTTTTGCATGGAGATATTAAATCATAAATATAATACGCTGAAAAAAACAGCAAATCTTGATTAACCCTTTTAATTATCTAAAAGAAAATATAAGTATAGACACAGCATCGTTGTTACATTTTGAAATTTATTAAACATAACTAATGTTTTAAATGTCTCTTCAAATTTAATAAGACTATGTACACAGATAGCTATTATATAGCTATCTTTCGTTAGCACATGCGTAACATATCAGAAAAGATATCTTCAAAAGATATCGATTAAAAAAAAAAACGAAAGCCTAAGCGGTAAATAAAGAACTAATCCAAATGCCAAATTGTTGAAAAAATGTAATACATATAGAAAAATTTTGCTTAAACATTTATTGAAAATTTATACTTAAAAAACTATGAATAAATTGATCAATATAAGACTTTTGTTTCTAACAAGCCTGTTACAATAACTTTTTTCCACTTGCCTCAGCTTATTTTATTGTTAATAGCTGATGTGTCGAATATCATAGCACAATCGATCTCGCATTGTAATTTGAAATCTATTATCCACGTGCGTATTAAATATTAAACGACAATTCCTCGTGCATTGTTAAATAGCTGCGAGATGGCGGTGTTCTCCAATAATTCCATATTAAGTAATTTACTCACGAAGACTTAGTACCTTAACTACGAGTATTTGTAACATTTTCTGTAACAACGATTAACATAAAAATATCGATTTCGCAAACAATTACAATTAATAGGTATATCAATACCATTGATTTCGAAACCATTAGTGTGCAGCTAATGCGCGGGGCGTACGCCAGAGACGATCGCGCATCTGACCTCAAAGGGTTCCATTGAAGGTAAGAGTGAGAGGACTCGCACACATTTGCACATTCACGAGGGAGCACATTGCACGCGCGCAACAATCAGCCGCTTCGCAATGCACGGCGCTTTATACATGCGGTCGTACTTGTAGCACGATACGCATGCAGCCGTTAAATCGAGGGAATGAGAAAAAAACGAACGCTAAGAGAGGGGAAAGAGAAAAAGAGCAGGAGAGAACGAGAGAGAAAGAGAGAGAGAAAGAGAAAGAAAGAACGAATACGCGAGCGGATGCATGGAGGGCTTACTTTAGGGCGAGTCGGACGAGTGTGCAAGGAATAGAGGGTAGCACTGCCAGCTGGTATATATGCAATGCATACAGGGTATACTTTGCAAAAAGCAGAATGTGAACAGTGGAAAGTCTACGATTAGATGATTATTTTTGTCTAGTAATGATTTCTCGTACCTCATTTCAATCTTAGAAATTAAGTCTCAAATTAAATTAGTCCGTATTAGTCTGTAAAATAATAATTCGTATAAAATTAATTTAAAGATTTAATTACTTACTGAAATTTAATCCGTCAAATTCTTACAACAATTAGATTATATTATTATATATAAATTAATAAATTGTTATAAAACAGAATTTAAATTTTTGCCATGGGATAATTTAATCTCAAAATTGTTTAAAAATAAATCTTTGATATCAATCCCCGCCTTATTATGCACGAAATACTATATAGATTAGATCCAGAGTTTCCATCCATCTATCTTCTAACTTTTTATATCAAAAATAAAATAATTCTTTTCATCTCCTTAAATAGCTTGCACTTGAACAATTATTTAATTTTGTATCATGTCATTATAACATTCTTAACTTTACTAAAACATATCACAAACGTGTATATACATATGTACTATATATGTATAAATATATTGTCCTGGTTTCTTCATCTAGGTACTGTTATCGATAACAGTCCCAGACATTTCAATCTGCAGAAAAATAAAAACCAGACGTAAACGTTGGACGTTTGCCAAAATCAAAGCCAATATCGTTGACCTAACAATAACTAAAGCGATCGACTAAAACACGATGACAAAATCATGAACGCGCTTTCACCTATCTGCAATGTCACAGTAAAAAAGATTTTAACACGTTGTGTATTTATGTTCCAATCGGTCTATACTCAAAATAGTTGTTAAAAATTTGTGTTGAATTTTTAACATATCCAAGTGTTAATTTAACATTATGTGGTTATGTTATTTGAATATTTTGTGTTAAATTTATATTAAACATTTCTTAGTGTTAATATTTGTGTTACTTTTTGACATATTCATCTTGTGTTAAAATAACACAAAAATTTGGATGGACCATTTGGGACATGTGAAATGTGTTAAATTAACACAAAATTTTTTACTGTGTATAGGGATATCTTCCGAACAAGTATAACATGTCTAGATATTCATGCGTTATTCATGCTGCTCGTAAAAAGGAGCGTTCTTACTCTCTAGCAATCTTTTACTATTACTATAAAAACAATCGATAACTGATATAAATAACATTAAGGCTATAACTGTAATATATCAATAATTCATACTGTAACTATTGCAATATACACGTACATATATGTAAGTCAAACTTTGATTTAATTAAATATAATAATAAAGCAATAGATGTGTACACACATAAGTACATTAAAGTTATTTTATAGAATATCATTTTGTCTTAAAAATTATAAGAGATAAATATCAGAGAAAAAATTTTTTATTATCTAAACGTGATGCATGTTGTAAAAATAATTTTATATTTAACGAGGATAAAAGCATTCTTGACTTGAACTATACACGAAATGGATTGTTATAAAATTGCACAAAATGTTAGATAGCTTGAAAAATAATTAACGAAGATAATTTATCTTTATAAGAAACATTCAACGTACTATCTTCCTTGAGTGTACAGTTTAATTTAACCTCCAGTTTTCTAATCTAATTTTATACATCACTTCCTAAGTGGAATTCATTGTGAGTTTCAGTTCTATGCAAAGTTAATTTTAAACAAAGTAACACCTGTGATATTTTAACTCAATACTTCAATTATATAACCACTTTAAATACAAACTACAAAACAAAAAAGTATTCTATTTAAATAAACATACAAATTTAATAAAACATATAATTAAAATTATACAATGCATGAGAAATATATACTTGTGGATTATCAGTGCAGCAGAGATTAAATTTTAAAAAATTAAATGCATCGTATTTAGAACAAAGATTGTTTTTTCTTATTTATTTTATATAAGTTTACGTCGATGTTTAATTCCGGAAATAAAAATATAATCAATCATGTGCAGAATAGTACGCGGAACTTAAATGGGGTGCGTGGGAGACATTCGGTTAACGGCACATGATATACACTGCCATATAACAGACTTTCATTATTTTGTCTATGAACTCATGTGCTTTATACCGGCAAGTTTATATTAGGTTGTAAACTGGTTGTAATGAATGCGGCTTATTTGCGTCGCACCGCATCGACTACAAGCTTAAGAGTTTCCAAACTGCGACGCCGGAATTTAGTCACTCAAGGTAGTTTGAATTTATTTTAAAAAATTGATCGTTTACGTTGTTTAGGTATCTAGCAACGCGTGAATGAGGTGCAGTATGTGCGAACATATAAATCAAACATCGACGTTTCTACGTTGATATGCAAGATAAACCTAGTCGCCTTTCTTGTAATTAGTGAACTAAAACGCAAATTTTTGTTCCTCGAATTCAATTTTATAGAGCGATATATTTTCTGACTACAATACATTTTTATAAATCATCTTTTTTAATATTTCCAAAATCGTCCTAAATTATTTTTAAATACAACTAATATATATAATAATTATTATTTACGTCTTCCATCAATCATTAAAAATTTAATGAGCATAACTTATTAATGGAAAAAATATTCTCATCTCATTAATATTTTTTAAATTTATTCCAACTTTTTAAATTTTGTCTTCTACATATTTTTATTTTTCAAAATTAATAATTAATACTCTCAAATATAAAATCTGATACAAAAAGAATTTATTCTTTATTTTTGAATTATCTTTTTCAGCGCGAAATTTTATCCTTTGCGATAATCTATATAGGCCTGATTATTATACATGATTTGACAATTCCTAAGTTAGCAAAGATTTGATCCTTTTAAAGTTATTATGGTATCTCGAAAAAGAAAACAAAGAAAAAGAGAGAGAGAGAAGCAAAAAAAGAAAAAAATTTAATTAATCAAGATTAATGCTAATTAAAAAGCGCAACCTATCTTTAATGCATAACTTAATAGCCGCTTCTACAGAGTTTCTAAAAGGAATTCTTTATGATCCCTACTTTAGCACATAAAACGATTATTCAATTATTTCCCATACAAAATGAGTACATTATTTACGATATATACGACATCCAATACTATTTAAATGTTTTCAATATTATATTAAGTAGAAGGAAATATGCAGATTATTCCGTGATGCAAATATTAATGCAATTACGTAATATTGTTTGAAATAACGAGAGATAAAATAAATTATGATAAAATAGACCACCAACAAAAAGAATAAACGCATGAGCCTTCCTCGTAATGATTTCAATTGTTTACACGATTCTCGTTACGTAAACGCGTTATGCATTAATAAGAATTATTAATCTTATGCTGCAAACGCCATACACAAAATAGAGTATTAAAACTTTGTCTAGAAAATATACAATAATCTTAGAAATATTTACATATTTTTTTAAAATACAATTATATAATTTCTTTATATCAATAAATTCATATATATATTTCTATTCTATATACATACAAGTATTGAAATAATATATAACGAAAAAATAAACGAGATATTTTACGAGATATTTCCAGCTGGTCTTATTCGTCAATTGTATACCTACATCATTTCTATAAGAAGTATAAGATGTGTGATGAAATGTATTTCATCACGTTCAAAATTCTAGACATTCTTCCGGTATCTCTGTTAATATGTAATCTTCGATATATTTCGAGCTATTATTAATATAGAGCTAATCTAATATCCAAGCGAACCACTGGCTATTACCGGGCACACAACACATCGTTGCGTTGGATCGTTTACCGCGGATACACACTGTTAGTCAAGTCAGTGCGCGAAGAGCATATCTCTCGAAGCGGCGACCCGCGGCTAAAATACCGGAAACGACCGTATAGCGACCGCAAGTACGTCTAACGGTTCTCCCCTTCTCCGTCTCGTCTTCTTTCATCCGCGAGTTCACGCTTGCAATTCTTCATTGCCTCTCGCTCTCTCTCTCGCGCGCGCGCGCGCGCGCAACCGCTTGATCTCCACGCTTCGTCTAATCCGCCTCTTGTCCCACGGATGTTTTTCATCTTGCGACAATCACAACCGCGGAGCAAACTCGCGGAGTTGCTTCGCGAAGAGTGCGCACCGGAGAGAGAAAAACGCCTGTATTAAAATTATAAAATTTTTAACTAGCGACATGGCGAGAGACAAGTACGTCTGAAGACATTCGTCTTTTAAATTCGAAGTTAATAAAGCGAAGTAGCACAACTTGAAAGAAGATCTCGATGAAAAGATGAATTTTCCATGAGACATAGGCTTTAAAGAATCTTAGTAACTTAATAATATGTACAGAGAGAACATTTCTCTCTCAGAGTTATCAAGTCAGCTTTTACAGATTCTTTGATGAATAAGAATCGATCTTTTCTTTAGAAAGAAAGACGAAAAAAGATTAATAGTTTTTAAGTTGTAAGTGGTTGAAAAAAAGTGAAAGTTTCCTCTCCTCCGTGAGAATTAAACTTTAGAAAAGCAAGCAGAGATACAATGAACTTTGTAACATACAGATTTTTATTAAAAAACATTTAAGTTTAAAAATGGAAAATATAACTATATACAATTTATATATTATATTTATATATAATTCCTTCTCCTAACAATTTCGATAAAAAAAAATCAATGAAAAAAATCTATGGAAATTTGAGAGACGCTTTTAGAATTTTTAGATATCTCTATTAAGCTGTTTTCAAAGAAAAGTAGAAATAACAACAAACAATATTATTTTCTTTCCGTTTTACATTGGTACAATTCACAATGAAAGCGAAATGCATGCTGCAAATATTAAGTGATATTATTTATTATATCCTATAACGATGCACCACCAAATTAAGTGATAAACGATTCGTCAAATATTAGCGCTGGTATTAGCGAAAATTCATGTCGCGCCATATGATACAGAAGCCGATATAAGTAAGTATATCGCAAGCTCAGACGCAACTTTCTGATGTAAACACGTTAAAGTAGGTGTCCGGGTAATAACCGGAATATATACGTAACTTTGTCGTGGCGTTTAGGGAAGCTTTGCCGAGATCAGCACACTATACATTCATATACAATCTTGTCTGAACAGACGGATGCAAATTATCGGTTACAGACTATATCCATTGCAGGCGCAAAACCCACGAATACGTGATGTGAAATTCCTGCAAAATGTAATTTCGCTCCGGAAAAGTATCTTCTATGTCTTTATATAGCTTTTCAGAGATTCATCTGTTATCAATTGTTAAATTTTTTACACTAATCAGCCAATCTTCAACACAATTTATGTTGAATTTTAACTTACAACAACAAAATTTTCTAAAATTTTAAATTCTAAAAACTTATACATACCATCATCAAATTAATGGAAAAATTGTTAATATTATGTCTATTGTATATTAGGTTGGCCAATAAGTCCGTGCGGTTTTTTACTTGAACCTTTATAAGTAAAAAACCGCACGCCGGACTTAATATTTATGCAGATATTTTTGTTTTCCTAAAAAGTAAACTGATGCACATACTATACAATATGATGCGGGAAAATACATTCCACCAACTCATCATCTGTCAGACTTTTCGAGACCCTCGGTGTGCTATCGATCCTTCTCGTCAACGTCAATATATAAGCATTAATTTTTTCTCACTGATAGGAAGTGAAGCGTATACAGTTTCTGAATGGAAAATGTGCCCCTTCGTTTATATTTGGATATTATATAGCATTCTTTGACTTCCGAAAAAAAGTACATTTTTCGATATCATTGCCAAAATTAAATATCTCAGATATCACAGATTCTTTATCGTCTATCGGTTCATTGAATATATTAATAAAGATATGAATGGTTTAAGAACAATAAAAGTTTATGTATATTTGTTTCCAGAAAATCAAAGCATAATTTCAGTCAAGAATATTAATATTTCTCAATTAATATTACGCGATTAATAATCAACTCACGCAAAAAGTGAATATTAATTCGGTGACATAATTACATATTTCTCGAAAGAATTGACAATATATTTGCTGCATAATCTAGAATAGCATGAATTTTTTAGCACAAATTGCAAAAAATGACCTAATCGCGTAAATACTGTAACTGTAAATACATCAACAAATTTTACACACATACGCACGCGTGTGCAATGTTTTATGTAATAAAATTTTATAAAAGAAAGTTAATAAAATTATTTGTATTTTTAGTTTTACCTAAATTTGACTTAAAAGAAATAATTATTCATGATTTAGCTGTCATAAAATTTAATACCGATATTTGCTTCGATAATGTCAGATTAAATCGACTCTGAATTAAAAAAACCGTTATTAAAAAAAGTTTCAGTGATTTTGGAATCTTCTGTACCTACATTTATTTTTCTATTATTTTTTATTTCATTTTTGCTTCTAGATGAATCAAGGGAATAATAACAAAATTATTTAAACATTAATATAATACTTTTTCTTGCTGGCGCATAACAAATCAATAGAAAATTTAGTCGGTATACTTAATGTTTCAATGTCAATGTTCCTGATGTCAATATCTCGTATAAGCAGCGTATCGGGAGTGTATGAAGTTAGCCCCCCTTTTTTTGAAATTCATATTTTTGAAAGTTGTTCCAGGTTGTTCTGACTTTGTACTACATTGTTCCAAAACGATATTCCTTAATTCCAAACAGTTTTTTAATAAAATAAAAAAAACGATTTTTTTGGCTGGCCCCCCTTTTTTCGAAAATCGAAATTTTTTTTATCGCTACAGATTGTTCTAGTTGTTCCAAATATTGTTCCAAAAGTTCAGATCCTTAAGTCAAACTAAAAATCCAGAAGATAAAAAAACTATTTTCCTGTTGGCCCCCCTTTTTTCAAAAATCAAAAATTTTTTTATCGCTACAGATTGTTCTAGTTGTTCCAAACATTGTTCCAAAGTATTAATTCGATTAGTTAAAAAAACTTTAAGAGATATTGAAAAAAGAAAAAATTTTAAAATAACAGTTTTTAGCCATTTATTCGTAAACAAAATGATTTACAAAACTGTCGATCTAGAATATATTTCAAACCGCTTAGAACAACTCAGAACGAAATTTTTAAGCCCAAAACAAGAACCTAAAGGGTACTTTACTCTTCATCGGAAATATTATTTTTTGATTCTCTTCGTTAAAAATCTTGTTCCAGACTTCACGCTCTAAAACTAACGCGTACTCCAATTGAACAACTGAGAACAAAATTTTTAAGACCAAAACAAGAACCTAAAGGGTACTTTACTCTTCATCGGAAATATTATTTTTTTATTTTCTTCGTTAAAAATTTTGTTCCAGGCTTCCCGCTTTAAAACTATCGTGTTCTCTACTGGAACAACTCAGAACAAAATTTTTAAGACCAGAACAAGAGCCTAAAGGGTACTTTACTCTTCATTGGAAAAATTATTTTTCGATTTTCCTCGGTAAAAATCTTGTTCCAGGCTTCCCGCTTTAAAACTATCGTGTTCTCCACTGGAAAAACTTAGAACAAAATTTTTGAGACCAGAACAAGAACCTAAAGGGTACTTTACTCTTCATCGAAAATATTATTTTTTAATATTTTTCGTTAAAAATCGTGTTCCAGGCTTTCCGCTTTAAAACTATCGTGTTCTCCACTGGAGCAACTCAGAACAAAATTTTTAAGACCAGAACAAGAGCCTAAAGAGTACTTTACTCTTCATCGGAAATATTATTTTTTAATTTTCTTCGTTAAAAATTTTGTTCCTAGTTTCCCGCTTTAAAACTATCGTGTTCTCTACTGGAGCAACTCAGAACAAAATTTTTAAGACCAGAACAAGAGCCTAAAGGGTACTTTACTCTTCATCGGAAATATTATTTTTAATTTTCTTTGTTAAAAATCTTGTTCCTAGCTTCCCGCTTTAAAACTATCGTGTTCTCCACTCGAAAAACTCAGAACAAAATTTTTGAGACCAGAACAAGAACCTAAAGGGTACTTTACTCTTCATCGGAAATATTATTTTTTAATTTTCTTCGTTAAAAATCTTGTTCCTAGCTTCCCGTTTTAAAACTATCGTGTTCTCCACTGGAACAACTCAGAACAAAATTTTTGAGACCAGGACAAGAACCTAAAGGGTACTTTACAAGATTTTTACCGAAGAAAATCGAAAAATAATATTTCCGATGAAGAGTAAAGTACCCTTTAGGCTCTTGTTCTGGACTCAAAAATTTTGTTCTGAGTTCTTCCAGAGGAGAACACGATAGTTTTAAAGCGGGAAGCCTGGAACAAGATTTTTAACAAAAAAAATAAAAAAATAATATTTCCGATGAAGAGTAAAGTACCCTTTAGGCTCTTGTTCTGGTCTTAAAAATTTTGTTCTGAGTTGTTCCAGTGGAGAACACGATAGTTTTAAAGCGGGAAACTAGGAACAAAATTTTTAACGAAGAAAATTAAAAAATAATATTTCCGATGAAGAGTAAAGTACCCTTTAGGTTCTTGTTCTGGTCTCAAAAATTTTGTTCTGAGTTGTTCCAGTAGAGAACACGATAGTTTTAAAGCGGGAAGCCTGGAACAAAATTTTTAACGAAGAAAATAAAAAAATAATATTTCCGATGAAGAGTAAAGTACCCTTTAGGTTCTTGTTTTGGTCTTAAAAATTTTGTTCTCAGTTGTTCCAGTGGAGAACACGATAGTTTTAAAGCGGGAAGCCTGGAACAAGATTTTTAACGAAGAAAATCAAAAAATAATATTTCCGATGAAGAGTAAAGTACCCTTTAGGTTCTTGTTTTGGGCTTAAAAATTTCGTTCTGAGTTGTTCTAAGCGGTTTGAAATATATTCTAGATCGACAGTTTTGTAAATCATTTTGTTTACGAATAAATGGCTAAAAACTGTTATTTTAAAATTTTTTCTTTTTTCAATATCTCTTAAAGTTTTTTTAACTAATCGAATTAATACTTTGGAACAATGTTTGGAACAACTAGAACAATCTGTAGCGATAAAAAAATTTTTGATTTTTGAAAAAAGGGGGGCCAACGGAAAATAGTTTTTTTTATCTTCTGGATTTTCGGTTTGATTTAAGGATCTGTCCTTTTGGAACAATATTTGGAATAACTAGAACAATCTGTAGCGATAAAAAAAATTTCGATTTTCGAAAAAAGGGGGGCCAGCCAAAAAAATCGTTTTTTTTATTTTATTAAAAAACTGTTTGGAATTAAGGAATATCGTTTTGGAACAATGTAGTACAAAGTCAGAACAACCTGGAACAACTTTCAAAAATATGAATTTCAAAAAAAGGGGGGCTAACTTCATACACTCGCGTATCGGTCAATGTTATCTTGAATATCCGAAAAAAAACAAAAAGAGAGGAAACGGACTGATATCTCGGCACCATGCCTTACGCGCATGGATATACGCCGATGGAGAAGAAACATAGGGCGAAAGCGCATCGTGACTGTCCACGTTACACAACACAGGTTCGGGCTGGACGAGAGACAGTGGAAAGCATCGACGCGGTCCTGAGCATAGTCGATTTCAAGGCTAACCATTCGCTCGTGTACAGTCCGTAGCATAAGCCAGCCGTTTGCCACGTTGCGTTTGAGAACGTTCGTGTTTAAGCATCACGACCAGCCCTGCTCGTCGATGTACGGGGTGTCCGAAAAACATAGCGTCATATAGACAGAAAAACCGTCATGTATATAAAACGAAGTAATACCGAGAAGTAATAATTTTATATACTTGTGAGTTTAAATTTCGACGCTCTAATAATAACACGACAAAGGAACGTGAAATCGCGTGTTATTACGTCGCGCGTTAAACTGTTTTTGCATAAAGTGTATAATTATAACGTGCTCACGAAAAATGCACATTGTGCAGTTATTTCCCGTCCTTTCAACACGCGCCGCAGCAAGGTGTCGAAACGAGCATGTCGTTTACGAGCAACGGCTCGAAGGATTAATGAATTTTCCGTGCCGGCGGATACAAAGGAAGAGATTTGCGCTCACCCCCGCAGACTATTTTCTTCCCCTTGGCCTGGCCACCTATCATCCCCCGTGCGTATACCCTGTGTGTATAAATACACACACACACGGACGCACACACACGAACACATATTGTACATACGTACAGGAGTGCTATACGTAACATTCTCGTCCCTGCTTTCGTCGTGCAACCTATGCGCGCCTGCATTCTATGCGATAAAAGCGCGTCTTCCCTCCGCCAAAGCGCAGTGACGCGTTTCACACCTGTTGGAATGCGAGAGAGCTGCCGGCTCCGCAAGGTGGTTGGAGGAAAAGTTTAACGTTCGACGGAGCCTCCGTGCATAGCTGGTAGCGCCTGGTTAAGCCCGTTGTTTTGTACTTAGGTATAGATATATTCTATTCTCACATCAATTCGCGGTGGCTATAAGCGCGCGCAGATTACGCAGCGATACCGATTCTTACGCGATATTTCCCCTATTACTTCACTACATAATTATAACAATATCACGTTGTTTCTCTACTATTTACAAATGCAGTTAATATATTTCTTATTTCTCTCAATAAATATTATATTCTTATACGATTTTAAAAGTCAATTTTTACTACTATATAAAAAGAGAAAAATTATTGCATTGAAATAATTACATTCAATTACTCATTCATTTCTTGCACACATAAGAGCTAGAAAAATTCAAACTCCAAAAGCTAAAATAAACACACCATCACGTGTACATTGTTAAACGTAATTAAATGAAAATCACAAATTTCAAGTCGCTGATCATATAGATCCCACACGCCCTTCTCTATAAGTACTAATTTATAAATTCCATCCCGTTTGCGTATCCCGGAAATGTATCTTCACACATCCAAAATATACATACGTAGCCAAAAATATACGAAAGCGGAATAACTTGATGGAGGAATCATGGATTGCGTAAGAGTTTTACGCAAGTCTCATTCACGTCGTGCGCGATGTCGTGAAACTCCAGCATGAAACGAATGCAGTAGCCAATTACGCGTAATAAAGCAACGTGAAAGTCAACAACGACTTTTCTGCGCGCGTTTTAAATCCTTCTTGATATCCGCAGTAGGTATATTATAGCGGCATTAAATCATGACAAAAAGCTGTACGAAATATCAGTTTGTCCAAACCCCCCAGTTACGCAACACTTTTTAATCTCTTTATTTTCGCATTTATTCTTCATTATATATATGTATTAATAAAACGTCTGAGTGCATTTTACATATTATTTTTAAAAAATTAATTGTGTCGAATATTCCAATATAATATTATTATCTTTAAACAAATTTGTTTACTAACGTTAAAATAACTATTAACAATATACATATATCAACGATTTTTTAAAGCACTTCTTTTAAAGCAAGACTCATTTGAAATTTATATGGAAAATGTGATTTTATTATTCATTTCTCCTGAAGCTGAATTTGCCAAAATTGCCTTATTTTCAACCATTAATCGAAAATGTAATCTCAACATCATTACTAAACTGGTAAAAAATTAATTATCACTCAATCAAAAATAATACGGTAAAAATTATGTGCTCTGTATATATGATGCATATTTCATCAAATGCGCACTTCTGTTATACACGAACAGCGAGTTCGTGAATCGTTATACAGGAATGTGTTTGAAACAATGCGGAGAAATTCAATAATCTATTTTAATAGGCGACAATTAAAATTAATCATTGCTAACGTATTAATTTTGAGCCATCAATGCCGCATGATGCGATATGCATTGCACTATCACATATTACATATCTCACATAGTTGCCGGAAAAGCATGGTATTCTCTTGATGCAACTCGAAATATTATAATATGTATATTTCAGTTCTCCTCTTTCAGTATCAATCATTTCAAATTAGCCTTTGTAATAGATCATCATGTATTATAATACTTAAACAATAAAAACGTGATTTGATAGGAGAACACTATACACATATAAATTTCTATGCAAATATAATTACAAATTTTCAGTGTACAATTAACCAACATTCAAATTACAGATGTATTCAATTAAAGTCGCTTGAAAATCTGTTCCTTTATCTGTATATACTTTCAAAACTTAGCGATCAAAAAATCTCATCAAATAATGTCTGCCATTCACTTTTGTTTGTTTATATTTTCGAAACTCATCAGGATTTAGAAAACTTTTTTCAATAAATTGTGATTAAAACGCATGTTTTTCAAAGAAAAATCAACTTCAAATCAACAAAATTCATAGGTAAAAAAAAGCACGGTAAATCTGTCTAGGATTTGCCATATATGTATATACCCGAGATATACCTGATATGTTTTTATCATTACACGTGGCGTGCATTCCTCGCGCGCATAAGTCGCAAAACGAGCGCTGGACTATACCTGTGCAAATGTAAGCGCGCCACGTACCTCGTTATAGCTTTCAAGCACGCGGTATGCGGTTCACCGCGTACGTCATAATTTCATACTCGGCACTCGCCTATATACATCTATATATCGTCCAATTACGTACGAGCAACCTGTACGCTGCCGATAATCGCTCAGTCACGGGCTCGTAATAAATTCATGCTTAAATTATTATTTCTCATATTTTCATACGTGTTGCGTAATCACCCATATGTAAAAAAAAGTACCGAAATATACAGAACGTTGCTTAAGGAGGCTCTTACCCGGCTGCTCTAATCAATGTAGCAACCGAAAAATTATCATTAATAATTGGTTATAAAATTATCGGAAAATTAAATAAAAAAATAAATAATGATTTTTACATAGTGTAAGAGTAAGTTATATGTTCTATTAGTGTAAATATTAAAATTTATACAATAAGTCAGTTGACTACGTCAGTGCTAAAGAGCAGAATAATAACATGCGCGTGTTACAACGTCGTCTGCAGCAGTGTGTAGCTAAGTGAGGTGTAGCCGTGTAGCGTTGTAGCGATTGATGCGATGAAGAGATGGAGCCAAAAGAAAGATATAACGTGAGAATGCTGAGAGGAAAAATGAAAGGAAAATTCTCGAAAATAAAGGTTGTCGATGCGCGAGAGAATAATTATGCCGCTACCATACAGCGCAGAGAAAAGACATGTGCAAGTGAGGTTAGAAACTTGGCGCGATTTTGACACTCGGAAGATCATTCGCCTAACCTGTCGTACGTCATATTAAAACTACAATATCTTTTATAACTCATCGTCAACGCCAAGTTTCCTTCTTATCATTAGAAAGATTATTATTTTAACTACAATTCCTTAGTTTTTTGTTTACCTGGCTCGCAAACTTGCCAAGAAAATACATCACTTCCGGTAAAAATTTTAGTGTTTACCATATGCCCTGTGTTAAAAATGCGAATTTCAATACTGATATTTTTACAGTTTTTATCGTCAACCTATGCTCAAGTTTTGGGCATCGGTCCGTTGTGGTTCACTTTACAACATATATTAATTTCATAAAGATCTGTCATATTATGATCGAGGTAAGAGCCTCCTTAATACATATAAGCGAACAAGATACTAAAATAGATAAAATCTTAAATCTAGAATCAATTATATACTAAACAATATGAACAGTAAAAACTGATTAAAAAAAGAATTATTTAAAAGAACTGAGCTCTTAAAAGATTTCAGGCCGTATTCAAAAGATTAACAATTCACCACTCCCGAAATTATCAGTCTTTTCAAGCATTGCATTTTAGCCAATATAAAAACAATTAGTTTCATTTAACAAAAATGTCGAGAGACAAGATATCATTGACTATACGTCTGTATAATTTTTAACATTGTATAGTTTTATAATTGACTTTTAATTAAAAATAAGTTAAAGTCAGTCAAAGTGTAAATTGCATGACTATAAACAGTATTCATATGCTCTGTTAAAATTACAGTTCCCATTGCACAAATCGATCACCATCGGTTTATCGCTTAAAAAAACTTTCGGACGGGAAAATGTTAAGAAACAAATCGATTTCAAATCACCCAAAGAATTTGTAAAGAAAGAAACATAAAGCAGACTCAGGAAATAGATGGGTTTACTCTTTATGTTACATCGCGGGACTTCTCGTCCGGAGTGTACCTGGCCCACGCCGGTTTCTTACTCCTTGAGAGGTAATAATCTCCCCTGGCCTCCCCTCTTCTACCTTCACACTCGTTTGTTCTGGCAACCGACGACAGAGCCAATAATAGTCGTACTCGTTCATTCGATTCGTTCATAATATTAATCGAAAGCGAGTCTCGCAAAGCGAGAAAAAGTTGAACTATGCTATAATGAAAATTCTAATCAAATACGAGCACGACTCAAACAACAGCATTATTGCCGTTACTGCATCATCTTCCGAATCGATCGCTGCCTTATATTCCTTTCTATTAACCCTTCTATTAACACTTTGACCCTACTTTATTATATATATTTGTAGAATATTAAAATAGTATTAAAAATGAATCGAATAAAGGCATATTATTATATTATTCAAGATAAAAAATTTGAAAAATTTTTCAAAATTTTCAATAATAATCAGTTTTAAGTAAAATTTTAAACAATTTAAATCTTTATGCGATAAAACAAATATTTCAAAGATAACGCTATAACGGAAATTAAAATTGAATACAAAGATAAACACGTAATGCAGCTTAAAAAATTTATAGTATTTGCTTCTGAATAACACGATATAGGCGCAACTTCTAAAAAAAGGTGAATAAACGTGATATAATCTGATATAATCTGATTGATGAAGATATCGATATATCAGTTTCGTTATAGTACATTAGTTAAGTATAAATAAATTCATCTTGACATTCGTGATAACAGATTCGAAGGAAAGAGATATAGATTGTAACGGAAATAGTAATCAGATATCAACGAAGATAGTGCCGTGTAAAGTGTCAAGTAAAAGAAAGAAATCGTCGTCTCGTTCGGGTATCGACACCGGAATTTCAAGCACGCGAGATCTCATATTTGAAAGTGGAAATGTTACGTGAGAAATAACTTCGATGAGAGCGAAATAAAAAATAAAGAGTGATAAAAAACTCTTATATATATATATATATATAGAAAGAGAGAATAGTAATTCGTGTCAGTCACACTTATTAAAGTTGCATGACATTTATGATGTTTTAAATAAATGACTATTTTAACAAATCGGTTTTTCGAAAAAAAGTCACTTAAATAGCAAGATTAAATTATGTGTCAATTTCCATAAACTTTAGCAGATTAAAAAATTAAACACTTATATAGAAATATTTATTTCCTTCTCTTTTCTATATGTACTGTATCAAATATAACATTATCTACATAAATTTTATATAGATAAATCTATATAAATTTTATCTATTTAATCTATTATATAAATTCTCTCTCTCTCTCTCTCTCTCTCTCTCTCTCTCTCTCTCTATGACAAAATTTAAAAAATATATCTCGCATATATTAGGTTATACCGTAACAAATTGAATATACGCTGTATAATACTTTTAAAATATACTTATTATTAATCATCAACTCTTATATAGTATTAAATATTATTTGTCAATCGTTCAATAATAAAATCAAGGGAATCTCAAGAAACGAAATGCGGCGCTTGGTTGGCACCAATGTGGTATTCCTATTCATCATCCTATAAATACCCGATTGGCTCCGTTCCGAGTTGTCTGCTTTTCTTCGCTCTTCCATCAACGATGTGTTGATAAAAAAACCGGAAAATAAAACCTCGCTGTTTTGTCTAGATAGCTTCATAATTCAGAAGAGGAAAAGTTTCGACGATGCTTAGTTTGTATTTTTCATTGGCGATCATACACGAACCTGCTTTCTCTTTCATGAGCGCGACACGTTGAAATTGTACGAATCGCACACAGCTGAGCTAGAATCAGCTGTTATCAGTCATATTAATCCTCGTTGGCTCTTTAATATATCAAAGTTTAATTTCACGAATAATCAAAATGCTGCGAAACAATTGACTGTATTTGTGCCAATTAAAGTTGAAAACTATAAATAGTTACTTCGATATAATTTTGTTGTTTAAAATGAAGCTTTATAATTGAGAAACTTCGAACTATAACGTTAAAACAAAATTTAATCAAAAAATGACAATCTTTTTGTATTGAATTAATATTGAAAAAATTCCAAAATATTGTTAATGTCTTAAAATCATTTAATATAAATTTTATATTCATGAAGTTTGTAATTATATTTTGTGACTAAATAAATACGTTAAGCACTAAAAGCAATAAGTCAAGCAAAACCCGAAATTAAGCGAATTAGGAAATAGCGTGATCGTTTGAACACGCACAGAATTAAAATATTAATGTTGCGAAATTACATCATCCACTTTCATAGGCAACGTTATAACAAAAATTTCATTACCTCTTCCGTCGTGAATACATAATGCCACAGGAAGCAAATAATATAATGTAAGTGTAAGTTATTCGCGCAATAACTTGTTTATGATTCACACATATAAAATAATATTAGCAATTTTAGAATATTTAGAAATTTCGTTTTACTTTCTCACGTATTGTTGATATATTGCTGATACGTATATTTAGTTCCACATAACAAAAATTTATTGAAAATATTATGTAATTTTGCATAGCGTTATATTTTCGATCGAATCCTCATAAGCTAATCTATATACTAATGGAACTTGTTACTTATAGTTATAAGTACAATAGGCCTAGAATATCTACTAATAAAATAAATATTACTTGTATAAAATTTGGCGATATTTTCTACTCAAAGAATATCAATTATTCTTTACTAATAATTTTAAAAATGTTAAAATCTAAAAAATTTTAAATGCCATTAAAACTCAACAGATATGCAATATAATATGATTAACGAACTTGTGTCAAATAAAATGCATAATCAGTATTATACTGTTTATATAGATCTCTTAAAAAGCACAAAAAAACAATTAATGAAGCGAGTTAAATACTGCGTGTTTTTCCGTTATTTGCTAGATCCTGCATATAATCGTGTGAATGCGTTTACTTATGGCGTGCCGCAATTTGGACTATTTGCAAGGCATGTAGCATTCTGCCAACACTACATTCCAACCTACAGTTTGCTGGTGTAAATGTTAGAGACAAGACAATCCCGACCTATTTTCTTGACATTCTAGATTTTCTTTACGGTGCAACAGTATACAGTTTCTTAACATCATTTAAACATAAAATCGATATCAACGTGTCTAGGCTACATCCAAGCTAATGTCAATATCCTTCTTCACATAAATACTATTTTATTTATTTAAAAATAAACGTTTCTTGTTTTTCGATATATATATTAGTTCAAACATCTTTTCATTAATTATTATTACAATTTTTCATTTCTAATTTTAAATGCAGCTGTTGAAAAATAAAACATTTATTGTATACCTATACCTATATGTTGTATATACATATAATACTTAGGAAATAATTATATTGAAATATATATTTTTAAGGAAAAACGTTTTAGAAAGATGAAACTATTAATAATCTCGATATAAAGTAGAGCAAACGTGTACACCGTACGATGTTAGCAAATTGAAATTTCAAGTAACACTGGACCGCATACCTAAAGCAACACGATCGCATGATCAAAAAGTTATAAATTGCTGAGTAGCAATGTAGCAAGCATATCATATTCGTATTAATGAAGAATTAATGTGCGCTGAGTGAAATACACAATGCTGTGCTTTGAATAATATATACTTAACCGGAAATCGTAGGAAGAACGGTAATCGGTCACGCGCAGAAAATAATATCGCGAGCTTGACAAACGCTCTTGCGAAAATGTGCAAGAAAAGGGAATGAAAAAAAAAGAAATAATTCACGTGTCGACAGAGCGCAAACCTAAATTCCGCGTGACTATCGCGGTAAGTATATTTTGGATGCTTTCCCTCCATTGGCAGCGAAATTGCAGAAATACTCTTACACGAAGCCCACATTTCCATAACTGCAATCAAGCGTATCATTTTTATTTTCTCTCTTTCATGCATCGAAACGAATAGGAGTTTAACGACAGTCGCGCATCTTTATGAACTTGGGGGGTGTTCCATTTTTAATACATTAAATTTTCAAAAAAAGTATTTTAATATTAGTATTTAGTATTTCGTTTATAATTACATGCAGTAATTTTACTCGTATTTATCATCTCGCTTAAAAGTTAGAACGTATTAACAAATAATCAAAAACGTAATTTGACTAAATTTTAAATCATCTCAAATCCGCTTGCGTCATATTATTTAGAATTCATCATAATTGTTGTAATGATTTTCATTTAGTCCGTAATTTTCGAGTTGACAACTAGGTTTCGGGTCGAGAGATGGGTTGTTAATAAACTGTGGTAACTTTCGAACTGTGCAATTACAAACAAAACATTATGCACACAAGTTACAAATAATTCTAAATAACATAGCTCAGATGAATTTCAGATATCTTAAAAATTGGCAGTTACGTTTCAGATCTATTGTATACTGTAAACGGTATACCGCAACCAAAAATCACAAAAAATTATAAATGCTTTTAACAAGATATGCAAGCGAATCTTTGTATCTCAAAGTCATTCTTTCAAAATATTGTATTCTTTTATTTAGATTATAAACGAAATTATTATACAATTTCACAGTTGGTTATATCATTTAACCACCCACAAAACAAAATATTAACATTTACTTTATTGAAAACTTAATTAAAAGCAGGATGCGCTATGTTCATAAGTTTCACAGTCTATCGTATAACAAATTTCTTTGACAAAGTCCTTAATGAAATTATATTATGAGCTTAGAGAACGTTCCTTCACTGACAACTTTTGCCTTTGCTCCTCGCGTTGCGCTTTGAAATACTAAGAAGATACTCATTCATTCACACTGCTGTATCTGTTATTTTTTATTCATTGAAACAAAAACAAAGTTTGTTCCTATTAATTTTGTTTCAATTAATTCAATTTTTAATGCAATCGATTAAATATCCAGTCCTTTCCTAGTATTCAAATTTATGATTAGACAAAGATTTGAATGTGATTCATTCTCAGAATATAAACGTATACAATCTTAATTACTCGTTAAATTATTCATAAAGCAGAGTGTATCAAACATTTATTCGTATTGATTGATTCATATGCGATCGAAAACATTAACGAGCGGGTTTTTTTTGCGATATACATATATCTGCATTATAAATAATGAATCTTATCTATGGATAAAAATATGTATGTCTAAATGTCTTTAGATTAGATATTATTATAGAATAGCTGATTCTAATTTTTCTCGCACGTTACACGGAAAAGAGTAAATCATTAACTGAAAATTTCCAAGATCTTTGCTTATTCATAAACACGAAAGTGCATCAAAAATTAACATGAAATCAAGAATGCCAAGAGTTTAGGCATTTACAGCTTTAGATGTTAGTAAGTGCATCATTATTATTTGAGTACCTCCAAGAACCGCGTGTACCACAGATAAACGTCTTCTGCTCTTGTGATGTTTCGCGGCACCTCATTGCAACCTTACTACAAATTCAACGGAATGTCACGAAGCGCTTGGGCATGAACGATATACTTCGTATACCATTAGGCAGTTTATACAGCGCTAGTCGAAAGGTCGGTAACTTGCTCATAACTCATTCGGTCGGGCATCAAACGCAATACGAACTCACATGAAAAAATATAATTCAGCTTTGAAGGAAACAATGAATTAGATAACACTCCAGCGTGCACAGAATCGATTCTTATAACTTTCATCATTGGTCTTTATCCGAACTTTAAGAACAGATACCGCCTAATTAGCTATTGTTGCAGCTGGCACCGCGCACTAATGAGATTTCATAATTTGCATACTACAAATTAAGCTCATCTTTACCTCGAGACTCTTATCTCGATTATCTTTTCTACGAAATAACGAAAATGCTCCGTCATTTGCGATAATAGTCTACTAAAAATAACGTAATGTACATGAAAACTCGATCTAGAACGGATATCTTTCAATATCCGTTCTTAGATAACAAACAAATATCTATGTAGAGCAAATAGTATTGCGGATATATATATATATTTGCGGAAATACATTAAATAAAAATATAAGATACCGATTTTCTCAGACGTTTCTTTCATCGTTTATTGTATCGTAATTGCTTTAACCATCAATATTTAACTTGACCGTTGTTCTTTTAATTTACGAAAATATTAAATACAATCCCACAAATATCGATCCCAAGCAAAAAATTGAAAATATATGTACTTAATCTTTAAATAATTTTAATCGATTATGTTGGCATATGCGTGTATATGTACCCGAAAATGCAATCAATTATTTCAGAAAAGGCACGTCGATTTACCGATAAGTTAAAATAATTAAGTTTTATATTTTTCCAGAGAAATATTGTATCAAACTAAATGTACAAAAAAAGATCAATATTTTCTACATGATACTATTTAAAATAATTTTCGTTAAACGAAAAATTTGATAATAAACACTGCAGTTGCACACACAAACACACACACACACACACACAACAGTGAGTTTCTCTTTTATTCTTTCTACTATAACTTTAATCGTGACTTTATCAAAATCGTTTTCTAACAATCACCAGAATATCACGCCAAGAAATCGAAACGAACGATAACAGGATGTCTATTCTCAGTAAATGTCTGCTTGGAAAAAGATTTGAGACTTGTCTGATGATTTTTCAGACCTTCGTTCACATTTCCACGTAAAAAAACTCCAGTTTTGGATATATATAATTTTAAAATAAATTTAATTATTATCTAGATTTTTTATTTCTTCTTTCTCGCTTGTACGATAAAGGAAGAAAGATAAGAATTACCTGTTTCAAATGCCAAATTTAAAAAAATACTGAAAAAAGTGGAAAATTTTCCTATAAAAATAAGAATTTCATATATAGTTTTTTATATTAAGTAATTTTATAAAACGTTCACCTTTTTCTTTCCAAAAGAACAACAAAAAAAGAAAATCTGTCGTAAATATAAAAAAAAGTGACAACGCTTAAAAGACATATTCATTCAAGCAAAACAAAATTTATCTAAAATTTTAAACAAAAAATGTCTCAAAATTTAAAGATCTTATAAACAAATCTTCAGCATTTTAATACTTTTAATATAAAAGGAAACTTTCCGGAAAAATAATTTCGACAAAAGTGTCATAATATAAAATTCTGTAAGAGCTGCTTGAGTTTTCCAGATAAAGAATAGCTCCCTGTGAATTTCAGGTTTTCCATGTTTTTTCAAGTCGACACCCTGGATGGGAATGCAACGGGTTAATCGTAGGACCTAATGCGCACGACGGAAATTTAGAAAGTCGTAGCGAGTCGTGCGCGTGTGCGCATACGACCGACCGACCGACCGGCTACTCAACACGATTCTATACGTTCGAAACCGGTTCCGAGGTTTTCGCCGGAGGGGCCCCGTGACTCGAACGTAACGACGCGTGTTCGAGAACGATAAGCTGGTGGTCACGGCGTGGCTGCTCTCTCGCGACGCAAGAAAACTTCATAAACCATTGGAACAAGCACGTTCGCCCCACCGTATTCGTTAACTGAACGTCTTCATTCATTATACATATCGTTATACATATCGTTCCTACGTAGGTATCGTGGCGTTTAAATATCTGTGACAGTTATCAACATCACGACGATAAAAATATGTACGCATCTATATCTATCGTATATACAAGATGTCTTCAAATATGTATAGGCTATATATTGCGTGGCAAGACTTCTTCCTTTTGAAATATATCACTTACATGGATGTCACAATTATAAAAACAGTTATATATATACATATATCGATTAATAGAAAAATTTACGAAGCTATACTTTTTATAATAACTTGAGCTCCGTTTTCACACACTTACAAAATTAATTATTTTCTGATATTTTTCTTGTTTAAGGATAGCTTGTCATTTTTAACATTTTTTAAATGACGAATTGTTTCGCTTTTCTCACTTTATTTCTGCAAATATTGCTCCGAAAACACTACAATTGTTTTTAATTGATTCCGTACGATCATCTTCGTCCAAATCATGTGCCAAATCACATAATTATGTAATCTTTACTTTCCGTGCTTTCTCTGAGTTTAAAAATCACCATTACTCCGGGTTCCGAATCGACGCGGAAACTTTGCTTAACGTCAACTTCTTTCAACCTGACTCGACTTTTATCGTATATTCGCAAAAGCCTACAACGTCACCCAGGTCGAACTTTTGTTTGACAAATTGCTCTTGTCGGAACAACGATTGCAATCGATGGGCGCGTTGGTGAAAAAAAAGAAGAGAGAAGGAAAACGAAAAATGACACTCAAAATAAAAAATAAAAGTGGGAATATGGGCGCGCGCGCGCGATATCGGGCATCGTTGTTGCGTGCGTGTATTTATTTATGACAAAGGGAAAAACTAGGGACAACGCGACAACGAGGATAAACAGGCCGTTCGAGTGGCGCAGCGTCGCAGCATCACGCGTTGCTTTCAACAATCAACGCTACCAGCATTCCTAATTGCGGGAGAGATAACGGATCGCAGACCCCACGTTTGGACCTTCGGCCACTCTTCGGACGACTTCGACCAAACTTGGATTAATTTAATTGACGATTATTAATTCAAAATACAGACTTGCTTACGATGACATTTCTCGCGGCGCTATATAATCCGCCATCCGTCCAATATCTAATTTTTCTTTTCGCGTTTCAAACGAAGAATGAATAATTCTATCCAAGTTAGTAAAATATCGTACACATGTGTGATTTGATAAGTTAATTAAGTTAATCGGTATTTGGTCAAAGTCATCCTTATAAGCAGGACATCGACAAATTATTAGTTCTATTCCCTTCCCTTCACTTGACGTGAAATACATTCTATCGCATTCTATAATATGCTAGGAATTTGTGAGAAGAGAGAAAAAAGAGAGGAACATTTCTCTCAAAAAGATACGGAACGTGTGTAACTCAGAAGAATAGACCTGAATTACCTCAAGTTCCATATTGCGAAGAAAGTTACGCGTGCAACAACGATGCCCGATATTGCGCGAAAATTGTAAAACTGTATATATGTATGTTTAAATTTGGAGCAGATACGGGACTTGAAAAATTTTCTATAAAACTTAACACATGTAATACATTCCTATGCCTTTTATGAAATATCTGCGTAACGAAGTAATTTTTCGAGAAAGAAAAGAATCAACTTCATATGTATATCACTATATATATCATATATCACAATAATACGTCACGAATGTAGATATACATATTTTTTTTGTATCATAACTCGAAACTATCTTAAATGATGATAGATTTTCTGAGAAGTGCAGTCGAGTTTTTTTCAACAAAAATATCAAGGGAATTTTTATATACACACGCGTATCATTTATCGCAACTTATACTCTTCACTTATAACATAACTCGAAAACTATCGTTACCTCGATATTTTTACGAAGAAAAGATCGAATCCACGGAGAATCGATCATTAAAATCATAAGACCGCGAATCGTGGATCACTTTGTACAGTTTAATAAAATAATTGTTAATATAAAAATAATTAAATTGATAATGCATAAAAGCAAGTTCAACGATATCGAAGGTAGCTAATTTAAATACATAAAAAGATTCATAAACAAGCTCTGTAAAGCTTGACACGGATAATTTGAAACGAAAGATCACATTATATATAAATACGACAGTTGAGCAAAGTCATAGAGCGAGGAAAATAGAAGGTAACGTGCGTGCCGATGAGTCTGGTTTAAAAACGAGCAATTCTAAATTTGTCACGTAGCGTCGCGCGTCGCGCGTCGCGCCTGTATACTTTCTGCACCGCGCCGTTTCCCGCCTGAGCCCAGATTCGAGCCGCGTACGATGCCTGGGTTTCGTTAAAACCCTTTCGGTTGACCGATCTCTTCGAAACAGATTGCTTTCAATACACTTTTCGCGTTAAACAGAAGCAAACTTTACGTTCTTTTATCAACACTGTCAGATTGAAAACGTGGCGAAAGTTCAAACAAAATCCGATACGTCACTTCGTTAAATGCGCAAAGTACAGAAAATTAACAGAAAAAAAGCGTGAATGGGCAAGCTAAGCTATCGACGAGCATTCCTGTCGCGGACAATGGAGAACGGACTTACCGAGAAGACACTGAAGAGACAGAGCCAATCGGATGGTCGACGAATGCGCGTCCCGAGTATCCCCGCCGGCCTCGCTGCTGGCCTCGCTGCCAAGCGATCACCCGCAGCAAAAGTCCCCAAAGAAACACTCTTTCCCGGCGTAAAACCGCGTGCGAGGGTCTCGACAGGGTCCAGTTTCGTCGTGCGACGAAGGAGCCCGCCGAGAGAAATTGTAAACCCGGAGGGCGAGGGGCCGTTGAACGAGGGAAGAAACTGATGGTTGGCACAATAAAGTGTAACACTGGAACACCACTACCGGCCCGCCTTTTATACAGAACGCGTCACTCTCGATAACGTTCGGCAACCGCGTCACCTGCTGCGATTGCCTTTAGCCGTTTCGCAATCCGGCGCGGCGGCCGCGGCGTTGCTAATGGCGCGCCACGCGAAATAAAACCAAGAAACAGAAAAGAGAAATCGCGAGCCACGCGGGCGCGTCGTACGCGCAGAGTCTCCGGCCGCGCGGCGCGAAAAAACACGTACCGGACGCCGGACGGAACGACACGCGCACACCACTCGCCGTTCGAATCGCAACTGCCAGCACTACCAAGCCAACGCCAACGCCAACGGCCGCTCCGTGCTCCGACACTCCGACCTCCGACTCCGTCGTACCTCTCATCCCCACTACTCAATTTCTCACTCGCGCCGCGCCGGCAACGGTGCGCCTGCGCCAGCGTGCGGTCACGTACTCACTCTCCCCACTCCCCAGTCCCCCTTTCCACTAACTATGCCGCGTCGCGCGTCGCGTCGCCGTCGGCGATCCAGTCTAGAGAGGAGCGATGTCGAGCAGTCGAAGAATCGACGTTCCAATAATAGATTTCCAAAAATTATTATTTATTATCTATATAATCAACAATATCTCCAAAACATCAACGATAATTGATATATTAATTCATCCGGCACGTTTTAAAAGTTTGATGAACTTAATCGATCGTTAATTCGATCGATACAAGTAGTTATAGCAAAATTACTAACTGTATAATTCGTTCTTAATTTAATCTTGATTTTCGCGTGTCAAAACTATAAAAACGAAGAGAAAAATCCAATGCGAGAAGAAAAATAAAAATTGATTCAGAATATAAATTTTCTCTTGAAATTTACATAGGTACGGCAGGATATTTAGAGAGAGAGAGAGAGAGAGAGAGAGAGAGAGAGAGAGAGGGAGAGAGATGTGTGCTATTAATCGGGAAGCGGAACAATAATGTAATTAATTAAAATTGACTGATCATTCATAGCGGCGATGAGAAGCAATTGGCCATGCCCATGTGTTATCGTGTAATTCAAACAATTCGACCGAATAAATCAAACATTTAATATCGCCGCGCCCCGATAGCGTGCGCATCGTAATCCTTGATATCGCATTAAAAATATGACAACGACCGTATTACGCGACCGCGTGTCCGCAAACGCAGGGCGGGGCGGAGCGGGGAAATACGCGTGCCAAGAACACCGCAACGACCAGCGTGTGTTATATCAGTTATATCAGAAGCGAGTTGCGAGTTATTTCTCGTTAATTTGTAATTCGAGACGAACGTTGTCCGATGCGGCGTCATTTGCGTATCGGTGAAGCACCGCGTCTGCTCCAGATCGCGTTTAGTCTGACATAGAAGAGACCGCGAGAGACCCTCGTGACCGGTTACTTTAATCGCAGCAGTTTTACCAACGTCGGTTAACGTTTGTCCGGGTGTTTATCTCTCTCTTCTTTCTCGGTTATTATACCAGATGTAAGAAAAAAGTCAAAAATTAAAACGCTGACGAGAGTTAATCGGTCGATGTAATCGACTACGACGTAAAAGCAAAAAGAAGCTGCTTCTTCGCGAGATATGCGATCGCATATGGAGCTCTTTCCATTGGCCAGATTTTTCGTGCAAACCGAGACTCATGGTGATAATTCCGCTTCCGCGACGGAAGTGCGTTAGGAGACAAAGCGGTGACGCGTGCAACGTGTGCGCATATATATGTTGAACGATATAACGATATAACGTAGTTATGTGCGTGTATGCTCTCTTTCGCCGCTAGTTATTTCAGACCATAATAGATGCCTGTAATGCACACGCGCGCGTATGTATTTGTACACGAACATGCGCTGCTATATGTGCAGAGGTATGTATATGCGGGGAACCGAGACTGGACAATGAACGGCAGTATGTGGCAAAGAGCAAGAGCGCAAGACTGTATCGTTGCAGACTGTGCGACGCGGTGGTCAAGTCGTGGTTCACGATACGGCTACGGGCATGGTGATAATGGGGATAAGTCTTTTATTATCGTATTCTTTCATTAATTCTATCGCACATCGATCTTATTGCACATCGGTATCTTATCTAAAAAATACAATTTCAAACTGTTAATCATTTCTGACATCAAAAATGGGAAAAAACTACAAATCTTATAAAATCATAATTTTTGATTTCTTTTTTAGATTCTTCAAGTCTTTAATCATTTTTTTTCTATTAATTATTAATTTATTTTCTTTGAATTACACAAGAAATTTAAATTTTTTAGGGTAAAAACTTATTTTTTTAACATTATCCTTCGCACACAATCTCCAACTTGCTTGCTTGCTCATCGTGCTACGATAAATCATAATTTTCCACAATTATCAGGCTATTATACATATTGATTACAGGTTAATGGCGTAAGGGAAATCAATCAAATGCTTGTGCCCAATTACCGATTGGTATATTTCGATTTATTACGAGAAAAATTATTCGTAATAAAGGAAATAACTATCGCGGCATAAGATTAAAGTTCGATATAGTCAATATATACAAAATATTCCAAATTATATGTATAATATTTTATCTACGTATTCTTTTATTAATTTTAAGGCAATTTTTCCTTACCAAAAATTTCATAAAAAAATATTATATTTATTATTTTTAACTTAATGTGTGTGTGTGTGTGTGTGTGTGTGTGTGTGTGTGTGTGTGACTATAAAATTGAAAAATAAACCTTTGTTGCTCATTAACATTTCGGGAATGTGATTTATTCATCGAAAGATCTATGCATTTCCAATCATTTATAACTCGTAAGTTATTAATGCCTTATTGACATTTTCATAAAAGAAAAATCAACTTGAAAACGTTTGAAGGATCCACAGTCGAAAGGAAGTATATAATTAATTTGAGACGCATACGATAACGAAAAAGCTGATCTCTTCCTTGAAGCGACTTAGTCTGTTCCTTGGAGGTACAGCGTGGCCATTCGAGCGCGAGCTGCCGTGTAACCTGTTTTCATTTTTATCGTCGGCATCAGGTTTCAGCGCAGGTGAGTCGCGGAGGTGCCGGTCGGAGTGGTGAACCAGCCTATATACATGGCACAACGTTTTCTTTTTCTTTTTCTTCTTCATCGCAGAAACGCATTGACCTTCGAGACAAAGTAGTGCACTGGCGACAATTCATAGACATAAGTTATATTTTTAAAAACGATAAGAAACATGCGTATTAACGATTGAAATCTGCAATAAAGTCTGATTTTAGTTTTCTCGTATCTTTCATTTTTTTTTATCTCAGTCGAAGTTTATTTTTAAGCAATTTTTAATATTTTAGAAAAATATTTGTAGAAGACATTATGGAAACTATGAATTTTTATCCCTATTTTTCAGAAATATGGACTTGTGGAACAAGACTTTTTAGTTAAAAAATTGTCTTTTTTAAAATAAAAGTCTCAATAAAAATCATCAATAGTGGCTTTTAATTTTTTGACGTTAAATATTTTTGTAATTGTTAAAAAAGGTTACAAATTCGTCCAAATACAGTCACCAACAAGCATTTAAAATTTAATAAGGAAAAGTATTGCTTTTTCAGCATTATTATTAATATTAATTACTAAGTCGATAAAATCGACTTCAAGTCTGTGCGATTGTAATAACTTTATCAATAATTTTTATATTTGATATAAAACATGTTTCTGATATATGTGTCAGCGTATTTCATCTCCAAATATTGTTTCTAAATTATTTCTCAACTATCATATAATATATGTATATATACTTAATCCACAAAATTTCTACCGTGAATATCATCCCTTCCCTTACTCGTGAAATAAAACACGTTGCATTGATAATATGTGCTTAAACATGTAATTTACATCATAATTATACATTGTGTTAACGTTTTCCACAGGATTAGTAAAGTACTGCGCGATGATAGTACGTCCAAGTGCGATGGAAGTATAAAATTCTAAAATGACCCTTTTTATTCGGGTATATGTTTCTAGCGGTGTTTCTACGCTTTCTACGCGATCTTATACAGAGAAACAAATGTCGTTATTTCCCTAATTATGTTCTTAAAGCTAAATAAACGACGATTCCGATATTTGTTTCAGGACAAGCTTTTTTTCTCTTTCTTCCGTTTCCTCTCAAACGTACGCGTTTACAGTAAAGTTCCTCGCATTCATCTATGTATATAGCTTCTCTTCTCACAATGTCTCCCT
The DNA here is from genome assembly GCF_048541705.1 of Temnothorax americanus. Classification (NCBI taxonomy): domain Eukaryota; kingdom Metazoa; phylum Arthropoda; class Insecta; order Hymenoptera; family Formicidae; genus Temnothorax; species Temnothorax americanus. The sequence goes on from NW_027509805.1 coordinate 336,062, forward strand.
CTTACTTTTACCTTCAACAATCACATCACAGCTATAATCTTCGCTATCAAAATGCGTTTTTTGTCCTTAAACGGATTCTCCCCTTTGTAAGTACATTAGACACGACCGAAGAGAACATCGAATACGCGCAATGTTATTTTTTTCTTATTACTTAGTTTACACGCTACTATGTATGTACAGTTACGAATATCAACGCATCGTGAATCCGCGGTACTCGCTTCAAACGTCAAGTATCGAGACTACCAGTTTCTTTTCGGACGACGCGATCATGAAAGACGATAGTACTGTTCAAAACCGGTCGATCACTTGCGAGCGCGTGAAGAAGAGAAACGGCGAAAAAACGCGAGCAAAAGTAAGAGAGAAAGGGAGAGAGAGAAAAAGAAGAGAGAGGAAGAGACGTAGTTTAAGCTAAAAATTAAGAGAAAAAAGTAGAAAAAAGAGAAAATTCAAGTATATCGAAATCGATGCGTACTGTACAAATCTCTCTGATAAACAACAACATAATTCGATCCTTATTGCGAGTTTTATCTCTTAACCTTTTAAATTAATCACTGAAATTGAGATCGCAAATAAAAATAGCGATCAAAATAGTGACAGTTATATAGAAATCGGTTGGGAGTAAAAGAAGTGAAAACTGCACATGCACAATGGTATCGCGAGGTATGGAGTACATTTTAAATAATATAAATTGCGATGCGATAACGCCGATAACAGGAACTAGGACACAAGACCGGCTCTAAGTTTTCTGCCGCTTCGAACAATTTTCTGCCATTTTTATCTGCTCCCATTTCCTCCATTTCTATTTTTCTTAATAATATTTTTGTAGATTTTTATCGATATCTATACATTGTACTAATGTCTGCGGATTTTGGTAAAGATGTACCAAAACACATAATCGAAATGCTGCATTGAAAGTTTGTCGCCCGACTATAAAATGTCCTGTAATCGGAAAAGAAGTGGACACCTCGTTATTTCTTATGAAATCTAGAGCAATGTTTTTAGCAAAAATGTTTCTTATTTCTACATTCGATATTTTCGGTAGCCAAATTTCAACTTAGATTTCTTAAAGAAGATCTATTTCAAACAGAATAATGAAATAAATCAGATTACTTATTTTAATATTTTAATAAATCTATTTTATACTCAACAACGTTACTTATTCTCATCGCTGCAATTTAATTCGCGAGGAATTAAATTTTCGTCCGTAATGACACATAATTCGGAAACTATTAACGCTATAATATTTTCATCAAATAAAAAATCGATATCTAAATTTCACAAGAAATATATATGCTCGTTTTTTTTACGTCTATTTTTTGAATTTATTAGAATATCGCAAGCGTATCTTACAGATACTTACTTGCTTTACTCATTCCTACAGCCGGCCCTGTTAATATATATGCATATGTATATGTATGTATGTATACATATATATGTTCTGTGCAAAACGAAGGAGATTGGACAACACAAACAGAATGGTGGTTTTAAAGTAAGCATTGACTTATTGGCACCTCATTCAACATTATGTTATCACACATCAAATGTGATAATATAATTGTCAGTCCGTCACACAATGTTAAATAGATTTTTCATTTTTAATAAATTGGATTCAGAATTCGACATCTAACGCTAATTATGCGATATAATTATAAATACAATATTGTCGTGAAAACTGGAGACATTCAAGTAAGAATTTGATGAATAAACTGCAACGAAGACAAGTGCGTGTAAAGGGTAATATTAACGCAATATTAATTTCTATTAATTTCAGAGAATGCTTTAAGACAAGTGATAATTATGAGATTTTTACATGTATATGAGTAGGCTACTCAATATTGATAATAATCTGACAATAAATAGTGCCATTATTTTCGAGAAATACAGAGAGAAAGTATTAGTTTGTTAAACTTAAATAACCGAATCCGCGTAAACGTTACACGCATCTTAGAAGAATGTATAAAATATCCCATTTTTGACGCATTATTTTTCAATTGATAGATTTTTGGCTAATTTAATATCGATTTTTTCCTCCGTGAAAATGTTGAAATATTAAGCCGAATATTTCCGAATTATGAACGCTTATACACACAGATCGATTTTATTTTAAATTCTCAACAAATACCAAGAGATTTCCGAGCATCCATTTAGATCTCTAAATATAAAAACATTAATATAATAATTTATTGTAATTAATAACAAAATATAAAAAATAAAGTCTTATGCTTAAAATGGCATGAATTGTAAAAGAAATATAAAATTATTCTTTCAAGGATTTTTCAACTCAACGAAATGTGTTTAATAAGTTGATATAGACCTATTATATAACAAAAGTGTAATAAAACTTGTGGTGTTTGTCAAAGATTAATATAAAGATTTAATTTGAGCCTCACTTGCTAAAATTCTTAGTATCTTAGCAAATTAAATCTTAGTATCACAGTGTGTGTGTATATGTTTCGCTCAACGTTATAATGTACGTGTATTATTCGACATGGAAAATTCTTATTTCTTACATATTGTAATACAGAATTAATTTTTATAGCGCTAAGATTCCTTCTTGTGTTTTTCCGAATTTCCTAAAGTTAAAAAAAACTCTAAACTCACCAAAGAAACTGTCTCCGAAATGTCTTTTGATAAATTTATAACGCCTAGTATTTATCATTTCATAAGTAATGAAATTACATGAATATTTGAAAAATTATTCCACTAATCTAATCTATTCTTGCTTGAATGTCTTCATCATCAGATCTATTACGGATATTTGAATCACCGTGTAGATTGAACGAAGCTTTTTTGTAAAAAAAGATGCCGTGCGAAGCGTAGCAAAATCTTGCTTTTACGTAACTAAGTTGCATTATTCTCTTCTCTTCTCTTCTTCGTACGTCTGTCGCGCATTTTGTTTGTTTTCCACTTATAACATTTCCAACAAGTTACGAGGACATTGTGGCACAAGTAGCCTGAACGGTAAAAACCGACTTACACTTACGATGTATCACTTCCTATTTTAGTAGGTAAAATCGATCATCTTAAAACTTTTTTTTTCACTACGCGAACATTGGCTTCGCGATATCCAATAAACAATTTTGACAGGTAAAAAGTATCAACAATTTATAGAATGCCTTAAAAAGTAGCAAAATTGCTTTACGCAAAAGAGTGCATCTCGCGATTATCTATGCAATTGGCATTTCACGCAACCGCCTCATATACTGTCGCATACATCGATAAAGAAAAAATCGTTTATTGTATTGTATTTACATTACCGAGATATAAAAATACTAACGAGAAACGTACCTATGTAGATGAGGTCCTTCACACGCATTATCTCACTTTCTTAGCAATTAATTATAATTCATAGTCAAGTTTGGCAGTAATATTGTCCCTAGCTATTTGCATTCTTATTGTTGTTGACAAGATTTTTGTCCTATTATTTAGCTTCCGACAAAGACATTCTTGCGGGACGCACTGCGTGTTCATTAATTATCTCACTTTGCTAATTCCAAACTATTCTGTGACGACCGCGTGCTGAAACTTTTATTAGCTTGGAAGATCTCCAATTCTCCTCTCACAGGTCTTTACCATAAATATAAGAACAAATGCCCTCATTATACTGTTACAACTATCATTTATCATTACTGACATCGGGAAAACCAATCACTCACAAAAACATGAAATTTGAAAAGATTCGCATTTTCTCGCTAAACCAGATCTGCCCGAAATAAAACTTGGAAATTTCGGGAAATATCTCCCCCCTCCCTCCCGTGGATCTAATTCGGTCCTGGATAATATAAGAATGCGCGCGTGGGTGTGTGTGTGTGTGTGTGTATATTATACACACACCTACCTTACGAAAGCGTATATATATATATACGCTTTCCGCAAATAAAAGGCAAATAAAAGGTTCTTAAAAAAAAGTATATATATATGCCTTTTACAGCTAAAAAATTAAAAAGTTTAGCTAAATAAAAAACTTAACAAAACTAATTTTTTAATAAATTAAGATAATGCGGATATTTTCAGCGAGATATCTCTTCACTGCATGCTATCAATGCTCGTCGCACTTCCCCCGAGGCAAAGAAATATTTCGACAACCACACGGGAATCATTGAATATCCTAACTTCAAGGAGGATAATAATAATAATAATACTCGACACATTTGTCGCAACAACGTTCTGTAGCCTATTTTGCAAAAACAGCTTAATATCCACGCGTGTACGCAACACACGCGTGTGTTGAGTGTGTATATATGTAGAATATGAATAATCAATATGCACAAGTATGCTCTCGCGTTTCTAGAAATATAATAAATTTTATAAATGTGTGTCGTATATATTCGCCTCTGTGTACAGTTTCTCACTAGCACGATTACAGCCCGAAGGAGTTTACCGCGCATACGGAACTGCGTCATCGCTTTACGTAAAATACGTATGGAAGAGAAAATGATGTAAAACACATGTTTGGCGTGTCGTCGAGAGTCCACGTTTCATTAACACTTCGTCTCTAAAGTCGCTCTTCTGACTTTGTCAGAGCATTCGGCGTCCAATTTTTCCTTGACTTCTGAATAACTACTACCCGAGCCTTCGGCCGACGATGTATGCGATGTATGCGGCCCGACTTCTTCCAGGGATAATATCTCTGTACCGGTAGGCGAGTAGCTCACGGTAGTCGCTTCACTTGTTGGTGACGTTACACAGCTGTCACCTACACTCCTACTACGCAGAGAATACCGGGTCTTTTGGAACTGTTGTATGTTCAGAGATAAACTGGCCTGTATCGACGTTTTTTCCGAATGGTTCGAAGGGTTGTTCTCGGTTTGTACATCAACGTGAGACGGACTCCTCGAGCGTGGAACGTGAAGCGGACTCTCAGGATCTGGCGCTCGATCAGACGACAAAATTTTTGAGCTTGCGGCTAATCTGCTTGCGCAAGGAGAATACTTTGGCAAATTTATCGCGATTTTGTCCGCGCCCACTGACAAAGACGATCGGCCGAATTTTTTCAATGGACTACAAGCAGGTTTTTTCTTTTTCAATTGCTTTGCGTCATTGCAGGAATCAAAGCTCTCGATAGAATCATTCTTCTCTTGTTCCTTGCACTTGTCGAGATTTCTCTTCGTTTTAGTACATGTGCAATTCCAAGGAAACTTCTTTGTGATTTCTGTAGTCTTTGCGTGGGTTGCATCGGGCTTTCTAAGCTTTGTAATATTATCGACAATTGAGATTTTATTGTAATAACGTTGCCTGCTGTCTTTATTAGTGTTAATCGAGTCCAACGCCGATTCTATGCAATTATACTTAAATCGAGATCCAGGAGACTTTTTCTCTGTAGGCTGAGTAAGAGTACCTCTACAATCAGTAATATCCTTTTTAACATCATCGGAAACATTGGAAAATGATGCGACTGATTTCTCTCCAATCGCGCATTGTCGACAATCCTCCACAAGTATGTCAATCAAAGTCGTGTGAGTTCTTTGGCTATCTGTCTTTTTCTGATTTTGTCCAAATGAATTCTTTAAGCTTCTGTGAACAATATTTTTTTGACTGTGAGCAAAGGGGTTTTTCAAATTTTTTGGTAAATAAGTATGTTTCTTGGCGATCTTTCCAGCATGATTCAATTGAAAGTTGTGACGATCGGTGGCGGTTTTATTCTGGCCTTTGTCCTTTGTGCACGTAGAAGAATCTTTTTTAGAGTTCTTATTCTCCGATCTCACATTGGATTTTTTCGTATTACCTTCGGCATTTGGATACTCGTCTTTGGAACGCGTTTTCTTGAATGACTCTGAATAATATGTTTCCTGATTTACAGTCGGCTGCTGTTCGCAAAAGAAGAATACATCATCTACGGAAGCAAAAGATGATTCTTCGTCACAGGGAAGGACAGGTGTCTTCTCCCCTGTGGGAGGCGACTGCTAGACTAGCTTCTCTGTTGGAGAACTTGTCGAAATGGAACTGACGGTATTAGAGTTGTTGGAAACGGTACGTCCTTGGCTGTTTGCATGCATATGGCCCCCTCCCTGTCCTCCCTGACTCTGGGAGAGGCTGAGTCGCCGTCAGTTTATCAATTCCACGCTTACAAATTGTTTCAGTCGTTCGAGGTATTGATTGTATAACTCTACATCATTGTGCCCGGCACCCTGAAAAAAATACCCAATATTAATATCATCACATTTTTAACGAAACATATATTCAATATTTTATCAATCAAAGAGTACTTATGTTTGTATTTAAATATTTTCATATGTAGTAGTCTTTATTTTAGCACGTATGAAAAGTATAGATAAATCGCATAACAATGTCATAAGTAAAAAAAAAACAAAAAAATATTAAGCACTTTTAATAATATATAATATGTTATCAATTATTTCAATACCTCAACCCATAGCGGTTCCACTGCTCTTGGACATCTTTCGTAAATCGCCAAACCATGGCTAAAATTTATAACTTCGTCTTCGGTGCCATGAATAACCAGAACAGGAGATGTTACTTTCGGCACTTTATCTATGCTGCAAAGAAAAAATAACGTTTAAATATTGTTTAAATATCGTTATACAATGTAATTTTTATGTGTTAAACAGTTTTATCTCTTTTTTCTAGTTAATGTCAAACAGATTTTACATTTTTTAAATTTTATTTGCAGGCATATCAAAATTACTTTAAATAAAAAGTTAAAATTTGTGCCGAATATATTAGCTTCTGAATACAGAATTTGTTCTAAAGATAAATCATATCTAACTTAACAAGATTGTCATTAATTGTATATAAGTTGCAAGTATATTTTTATATAGAATATGCCTATATAAATTATATAAATCAATATACGTTGAGAAATGAAAAATATTACGAAAGACATTAGCTTGAAATATAATTAGACCAATTTTGAATAAAATATTTTTATTCAAAATTATATTTCTTGACAAATTTTAATCTTGTATCCTTTTGTTTAAAAACATACTTATAGGGTAAAATAAAGCATGCGAGAAAACAAAAAAAATACAAGACAAAAGTTCCATTTGAAAAAGTTATTTATGGTATTGTCATAACATAAATTTAACAAATACAATAAAATTCTCATACTCTTTACTTCCAATTTTTCCCCGCAAAATCTATAAAAAATTGGAAAAAAACAGTTTATCTATAACTCTCTTTCGCAGATCAAAAGATTTCAGTAGTGCAATAATTTTAAACAAAAGTGAGAATGCGTTAAAAACAGACTCACGTAAACGTGCTTGCTAGCTGCGGACATTTGTTAATAGTGATAATGTGGAAATGTGAATAGCTTGCTGTGGGATAATTACGTATTACGGTTCGTAAAAATTTTATGAGTCAGTGTTGAAAATATCAAAGTCATGATTAGTAAAGAATTAAAATAAGTGAATAAAGTGAGTGTACTCGTAGGATATCACAAACTTTGACAGATGAAAACAGGACTTTACAAGTGCACAAATAACTACGCAACTTTCGACGCTATCGACAAAATAAAGACGTGTTTTTAGAATCTGTTAAGATTACAAATAAAACTTTAATTCATTGTTTTGTTCAACAGTCATCGAAAAAGTGGCATCAATGTGCAAAATTGGATACACTTGCAACCTAACATCATCTTTGAAGAAAATATAAGACTTAAATAAAAAAAATACCTGCAATTTCAAGGTAAATATAACAAATAATAACGTGTTATTTAAAATAAAGTATTTTGTATCACCAAAAAAATAATAATAATCCAATTAATGTTTAAACCCACCTAGTATTTTAAATTTCATATATTATTGTCAATAATTCTTATAAAACCTATAAAAAGTTTATGATTCTTTCTCTCTCTCTCTCTCTCTCTCTCTCTCTCTCTCTCTCTCTCTCGTTATATTTATTGCTTTAACATCTATGTTTAAATTAATCAAATTAGATTTGTTATTTTTCCATCTTACACAAATATATAATAAGTTAATTTTGACAAAATTAGAAACAGTGAGTTATAGAACTATTAATGATACATGTAAAGTTATATTGATAATCATATTTTCGTTTTTATGTAAAAAACATAAATAATATATGAAGTGCCTCGTAAAGACCATATATAAAGCTTAAGGGCAGATTCCTGAAATTATTGAAACAAATTTTAAAACAAAAATCCTATATAGTATCAAAATATCAAGACTCTAAAATTAACATATTGATATAAATATTGTAAAATCTGTACAAAAATGATCAGAGAGACGCATTACGACACAAAGTATAAAATATCTTGTAAATCGTCTAATTTCTATCTCAAAACAGAATGAGTAAAAAACAAAATATTTTGTATTAAACTATTAAATAATCAATATAACGTGACACCCTGATTATCAGTCCTATGGCGCTGTTTTCTTAAGTTACTCTTTTATGCTTGTCAAATGTTATAACCTTTAGGTTACAATATGGAAACTCACTTCTAGACGTTTTGTGTCTTCAGAAAAAAATGGACATTATTATATATTACATTTATTTTTACTATCATAAACATTTTTTTTAAATGTTTTGATGGTATAAATAATAGTATAAATTTCCGAAAAATAATTTGAATCAAAGTGTCGATGTCACGTGCATGGCCGTACGTATATTTAAGAGAGAGAGAGGGGGGTAGGGAGAGAGAGACTTGGACGATAGTCATGCGCACGAATCCCTCTCCCATCTCGCCCGATAAAACACCTCGCGACTCGCGACAGCGCGACTTGAACTTCCAGTCCATATCGCCTATGGTCAAAAAATTATCTAACAGAGGATGATTTTTTTGCTTATACCTGGTGAAAGCATCAAAGAACCAAGTTCTTTTGGTTTTCGGGAAAGCAACCCGCATCCCGGACATGAGCGGTGAATGCAGAACCACCGCGCCGACCTCGTATCTTGCAGCGAGATCGACCGTGGGCACAGTGCCGATGCTCTGGCCGTAGAGTATTATGTTCTCCGGACTGATGCCGTAACGCGTACGCAGCGCGTGCCACGCGGCGTCGATATCCGCGTAGAGGTTCTTCTCGGACGGCTTGCCGCCCGACACCCCGTAACCCGAGTAATCGTAACTGAATATATTGCAGTTTATGCGCGAGCCCAGTCCGAGGTAGAAACTCGACATCTGGCCGAGATCGACGGCATTGCCGTGGGAAAAGAGAATGGTAAAACGCGCGGTCGCCGAGCAACGTACAAATAGGCATGCTATGCGGTTGCCGCGCGACGTTCTCGTATAGAAGCCTTCCACCGACTCCTTCTCGCGCTCGGTATACTGCCACTCGGCGCGCTCCGACAGAGAAATGGAGTACTTGGAGCCCTCGTCCTCGACAAACGTGTACGTGGGTTCGGGCGGCAGGAAGGCTAATTTGTCTGCGATTCTGGACGGGCAGGGCGGACAACAGAACAGGCAACACAGTTCACTCAGACTTAACCCGTTCATCGTGTAGCACCGAACACGGCCTCGCGCACCGGCCACCGAGGACACGCACAAAACACCGTCTCTATTATCACGACTCCCTCTCGTCGTGAAGCTTCGGCATGGAGCTGTCCGGACTCCGGGGCAATCGGATCCCACTGGGCTGAATCAAATGGAGTCGGCAGATGCCCCGAGCCCGAGACACTAGTATCGCGATTCGCGACTATCGCGAGATGGACACCGCGATTTTTCACCACCCTAATGAATCACCCGCGCTGTCATTTGTTATCGGTTTCCTACGAGAATCGTTCACAATGATTCAGCCATGACGGCTCGTGAAACTGACGATTTCTCTCTCCCACCTTTCCTCGTTCTTTCTTTCTCCTTTTCTTTTTCGTCAACACCGTGTCCCCACTCACTCTGTCACTCTGGCGTTGCGTACTTTCATTGTGCAAGGTGAGACAAAGCGCGAGACAGAGACGGAAGTTACAATCCGCTTTGCTGGCCGCGTCACATTTCACATTCTCGCTCGGTACTCGGTCTCGGTAGTCTCGGCACCACGGCACCACCGAAGCTTCACCGATGGTTGTCGGACGTCGGACTTGGATGTTAGACGATGAGAGTCGATCGACTCCGATCAGCCCCAATCCAATATATGCCCCTTCAATTTTTTTTAGTCACGTTTGCATTGAACTGCACGATACGGAGGATTCGCCCTGAGGCCCTGAGTTGTCGATATATATGTAGTTGAGAACAAGAATAAGAATGCTGTTTTATTCTAGCGCGAGGTTGAACTGCACTTGCACTGACTTGCACCGAGCTTCACCCTCATCTCTAGTGAATAGTGATCGACCGATTTTGACCAATTACTGGAGGAGAAGGCATAGCGGAGCTTCATTTCTCGTAAGAAGAAAAGGCTTGGCGCAAGTGCAGTTCTAGTTCCTACACTTGAGCAGAACAACATTTCTATTTCCATTGTACATATGCAATATTTAAATATTCTGTTTTTATTGCCAATATTAGTTAATTGTGCCACAATTGTTTCAAAATTGATGCATTTTTTATTGCTAGTATAATTTAACATTGTGTATCAGAATCATAGATTTCTATACTGGACTGCTCAATTTGCCACCATTTTTGATACCACGAATAGGGAATGCCATTGCTGGTGGCACATAACACATGTATAAATTACACGGACAGTCACTGCTTTGTGATATACTCAGATCACATTCACAGACAATTCGCATATATGTGCATATGTGGTACAAGTAATGGCGGTTCGGCGTCACTTCTGTCTCTTTCTATCATATGCGAAATAATCACGGTAAGCAGACTTGTTAGTACATTTCAATACTGCCAATATGAGATGTACAACACCGAACTGTAAAACCTAAAATAACTGGAAGGAGCGCACTAGCGGATCATTGGTTAGCCAAGGGCCAAGAGAGTAGATTTTTAGGTGATATTGTACGTATTCACAATCTATCGTTCGGTACAATCTTATCCAAAAATTTTTTAGATTGGTTCATTTGTTTGGATTGGATAAGTACGCAGAGCATAATTAACCCTACGTTACTCTCACGTGAGGCGTTAAATACACACCTGAGCCTTAAAAATATTTATCGATTAAATGTTGCGCAAATTGTTTCATAATTAAAAAAGGAACTTTTGCGCTTATTTTTATCTACAAGATATATAGAATATTATCAACTTTTATTTAATTATAAATCATCAAAGAGAACAATAAAAATTAATTGAGATATAATTTTGGGCTATATTTTACGCTCCATTATGCAAGTAATTACGATAAAAAGAAACACGTGAGTAATACAGAGGTTTAATAATTTAGTATAATTTAATTTTATTTTCTTTATGACATTTCATATACATATACGTAATGTTACACATGTATCATATCAGAAGATATAACAGTCAAAAGATACAATTTCTTTTAATGATCGATACTAATTAAACCTGTAAATATAGACTTTTAGTACGTATCTACAAACAAATTGTACGATGCTTTAAGTTTTAAATAACGTGCTATTGTATAAATGAGATTCTGTCTATGAGATTGTATAAAATAAGAACGTTAAATTTGTCATTCTTTTCATTTTGATATATTATTCACAAAAAATAAGTGTTATTTTTAGAAATTTTCTTATTTGTATATTGTTATCACGTGCACTAGTCTTTTATCCATTTAGATGGATTTCTCTATACTTATCTACTAACCTATCAAAAACGCATCTTATTTTATTGTTTTAACGTTGCAAATCACTCGTATAATATCAAGATTTATATATACCTAATAACACACCATTAGTTACAACATCTGAAAGACCGTTAGTTGAGTCAGCTGGGTCTGGGACATATGGATCGCAATGAAAAGTCAAGACTGGATGATGCTCCAAAATATTTGGATGATTATGCGTTGAACTATCTGCTGCTTTACGTATTCTTGAAAAATTAAAAATAACAAAATTAATTGCTATTATTTACTATGCTAGAATGTATCTTTCTTCTAAGTTAAATTTGGACAAATACCTTCGATGGAACGCAGTTTCTTGGCTTTCTATGCCCAAAAAATTGAGAACTTGCTGTTTGGTTGCTAATAGACTTAACATTTTTTGTATATACAATTCCAAAGCAGTTCGTCGTTGTTCCAATACTTTTGGTTGCGAGTTTCTTACTCTTTTTGGTGGAAACGGCGCAATATCCGAATTATCCTTCTTCAACTGGAAAAGAATAAAAAAGGAATACAATTTTCTTGTATAAAAAATATACCGATACCTATTCAATAAATACAAGATATTTCAAAGCGCAACTTATAATAAAAATATCCTAAAAAAAGAAAAGTGTATCAATGTCGATTTGTAACAAGAGTAATGATTACAATGTTATGTCATAACTAGTTCATATCCGTAACATGGTAAGCAAAATATTAGCGGCGTATGCTAGCAATTTATTAATAGATTTAAACAGAAATTTATGACATTAACATTAAGTTCGTGTTCTACCAGCAGAGCTTACGGACATAAACGGACGGCAGATTTCCAGCAGAAATTAAGCAGAATTTGTTATTTCGTAACCATTTAAATGAAATACGTCACTTAAATAACTGCAAAATGGCACATTCTGCTCAATTTTCGCAGTCGCACCGGTCATATTAGTGGATCTACCACTATATCTGTTATATTTCTGCTGGTATTCTGCTGAAAAAATTTATCGCAACATTTTGCAAACTCTTTTTGACAGACTTGACTATCCAGGATAAAATCAACGGTACGTTAAAAACTCTTATGGAAGCCACAAGTTTATGACTTTTCAAGAAAATTATACTTTATTGCCAATAAACATATAATATTTTATTTATACTTATCTTCCAAGAGACATTGTTCCATAGTGCGTTGTTTAAAAAAAGTTATTTGTCTTGATTGTACAATTGATCACACGCGAATATTTTTTTCTTATATCACACAATTATCAATAATTAACATTTCCGTAACGTACCTTACGATGTAATGCACTAAATTCGCTGTATCTTCTCTCGATGAAATATCGAGTGCCAGTCTTTGACTCCAAAATCTCGATACAATAAACATAATAGGGCTTGCCATGTGACACATCAGCTAAACGATAACCGCTAATGAAAGCTTCGTACATTGCATCGCTAACAATTTCTAGAAATAATACTTGATATAAAATGCTCGTATAAAACACGATGTAAAATAACAGGTTCAGTTAGGAGTAACTAACTCCGAACTGATGCTGGGCTGGAGATCTCACGTAGGGAAAGCCGGAGTACGGACGTACGGAGTACCTGCTCCGAATGCAAGGCTACCAACTTTGAAAAAGAAAAATTTTTTACTTTTTATATGTCACGTCTATAGGCACCAATAAATGCCAGATGGCAGTGTATTATTCCCGCGATACAATAATGTAATTAGCGATGCTTGCCTTTTAGCATAACTTCGCACATTCAACTATCATTCCCTTAAGTAATGTTAAGTCACACTTTAAAAAATTGTTTTATTACATCGTTATTATTATGCAAACAGACGGTTGCTTGCTATCGTAGTCAATCGCGCGATGACTGCGATCTAAATTCAAATATGTCGTCCGGTGTAATAATCCAATTGCTCGTTCGTGCTTGCTCATGGTAGAAATTCGGAGGAATTTGCTGTTTGTATGACATCTCTGTGAGCCTCTACAGCAGTCCTCTTTTCTTTGAAAATGTTTTATTTATTGCTTCTTCATTATTTATCATTTATTACTTATCATCATTTTTGCGATAGAATGTATTGTTTTGTACATAATTGTTAACCTTATATTATTGCATTTTTATACAAATAAATTTAAATTCCTTAAAATTATAAGTACATACATTAATTTTTTCATCACGCCCCCTTCTCCCATTCCTACCTATCCGTATCCCTGCCTACCCGTATGCGTACTTATTGTTTTCCTATTTAAATTTCTGAAAATTTTAATATTAATTAAGTTTCCTTCTTAAAATTATAATATTAACCAAGTTTCCTCCTATTGTTAAAAATCACACCCTCCCTATATTCCTACCTACTGATTTTTATCTAAATTTTTATCCGTATTCCTACCTACCCGAATCTTTATCTAGTATACCTATAACTATGCGATTAGCCGAAATTAGAAAAACGTGCGCGAATTTTTGTTTTAAATCGTGACCGTTTAAAAGTTTTATTGGGAGTTTAATTTACATGCAAAATAAATATTTAATTCGAGACGGCACCTTTCGGTCTCTGATTACGTGCGATCGCACGTATACAAGAAAATAGACTCACCTTTACATGTACTTTGATTGGTGTTATACACCAACCTACCTTGTACGATCCTCTTCGTCTTCTGTCTTCCGATCAAATTAAATCGATCTTTTGTCGTGATCGATTTAATATCCTGGCTTTATGTTGCCGGCCAATCATCGGCAATAAGCGTCAGATTTTACGCTTTTATATGCATGATGCGCGAAACACGAACGCGTCACGCGAAGGGGCCATCATATTAATTAAATCAATCAAGTACAAAATTAACAATCAACAGTAACAACAACAGTTTCAATAGCATACAAATTAACTTTGCATTTATTTTTTACACGCGGTTTATTCTTATAGCAATTAAAGTACATAATTCTAGTAATAAAAATACATAGATCCGATTAGAAGAAAATTTGAATTTGAAAAAATGTCTATAAACAATGAAATTTTAATTTAACACTAATTGAATAAAAATTACTAAACACGTGAAGTGTGTCATCAAATAGAAATCCAAAGCCCATATACGTATTTTTATCGATTCGAACGATTCGTTGCTGAATCATGCAGAGATGAGAAATTCAGATAAATGACGTAAGATCCGAAATAAGGTATAATAAATTTTCCTCAATTAGAATCGACAATAATATCTCTTTGTGTGAACTTTGCGTGAACTTGTTAAAATTATTTCTTGTATCATACATTATTTCAAAGTTAAGAATTTTTAAGTGACGCAAAACTGATCGATTTTAAAATCATTACTAGAAAAAAATCTTTTTTTTCATAACGAAATATATATTGGATCTCACGTCATATATTACTATTTTAACTGATATAAAGTTTCTAGTTATCAATCATCAAGTACATATAGATAAGCTATAACAGTTTAGGCTAAAGTCACTTATATAAAGTTTAATCCTAAATGAATATTTGTGATAAAAAGATAAATCATGGAAATAATACAATATTTTCTACACTGTAACAATCATTTTTCAATATTATGCTAACAATATTATTTACTGTAATTATTTTTTGCTCATTTTTTATTTTATTATACTTTATATTTTCTTTATTGCAAAAATACTTAATATACACACATCTTTCTCTCTGCTATACTTACACTTTCTCTCTCTCTGCCGATTATATAAGATATAAATATCATAAATAAATTTAGGTAATTTAGCAGTAAAAATTTTAATTGTTAAATTTTTGTTTTCTTTAGCTTTTAATTTGTTTAATTTTTACATTTGTAAAAAGGTGGTGGTGTATGAAATATATATCTATGTATATAATAAAATTAAAATTCAATAACGTCTGATATTCGATTCTAATATTAACCGAATAATAGATATTATTATTTAATATGTATATATATTAATAAATAATATTCTCTATTACGTGTCTTCATGGTATTTTCAATTTTCCGAAAAAATCTGTCTGTGTATATAGTGCGCGCGTAAGCACTGCACTAAAAATTAATCAATAAATGTAAAATAAATACACTAATAAAGAAGCATCCAGGATTAAACTTATTCTAATCTGTTTCTAACTTATCCATTTTGAGGCAACGAATATATGGAATACTTCACACTTATTTACAACATCTTTATATTGTTGTAAAATTGCGTACATTTAGATACCTATATGGTGGTATTTATACACATACACACACACCTATATATATACACATATATAATAGCATATATATGCTATTTAGATATATTAAGTATTATATGTATATATTTATTTATTTATTTAATAAGGTGCCACACATCTCTCTCTCTCTCTCTCTCTCTCCGTTACCTCAATAAAAATGTGAGTTTACTCACCGACCCCGACGCGCAACAGCGGAGTTGTATCTGCCACGTAGCTACGTTGATTCTGTAACATACAAACATAAAATTTATATTAAAACAGTGTTTAAGATGACCAATGTTTCAAAACATTATTTTTACGCACTATTTATTTATTCATCAGTCAACTAGATACTTATTTAAATCTATATATATAAAAGAAACAAACTTTCATATAATTTTTTAAACTACTTCTTTTTTTCTAAGTATTATTTCTAAATCATGGTTATATATAAATTAACGACTCAAAATTAAATAAGAAAACAATTATTTTTAAACAAAATGAAAAATAATAATTACCGCTACGTTGTTCCGCTGGCGCCCGATGCCTCTCCTCTAGCTAGGCCTTTTCCTCGTCCTCTCGGGTTGTCAGGTTGAATTCTCTCGATGCGACGATGCGACCTTCTTCCGCATTATTATATACTTTCCGCACTTTATACGACACTCCCGACGTTAACTATTCGCGAGACTCTATTCCGTATTTCAAATAAACGATTAATTGTATTCTCGACTGCAAGGAGGAAAGCGTGCTCGCGTTGCTCACAAAGTGGTTGTAATATGCTGATGTAATGATGCTCATATCACAGCCAGCTTTGATGAGCGTTGCGGCACTCACAATTCAACGAGTTTGGAATACGCCATAATTTTTGAAAAGTGAAGTTAGAAGGATATGTTTACATCCACTTTAAAAAAAAGGCGTGTTACCTGAGTGAATTTCGTTTGTATCGTAAAATTGAAGCCTCTTTTCCGCGATGCCGATTGGCTATCTTGATTGATTGCCGCGCCGCGAGCTTGCTTCATCCTGTGAGGGACTGTCATCGCGGAGTGTGGCGAGTTTCGTGCGTGTAGTGCGTCGCGTGTGTCATAATGTGACAGCTCGCGTCGTGTCGCGAGGTTAATATTATTATTAATGCGATCTCTCATCATTATTATAAATATAAAATCGTTTAATTCTGAATTTTGGTCGCGTCACGCAAGGATCGAAGTGCCACGCGAAATATCAGCGGATCGGAGATCGGTAATTATATGTATAGTGACTCCTCTTCTAAAAAGGGCATGTCGTAGGTATTGTTGTCACTTTTTCCGCGATGCCGATTGGTTCTCTTGCTGCGCTTACTTCATTTGCAGCTGTCATTGTATATTTTGTCAGTTGTGTGTGTGTATCAAGGTGGGTTAATAGTGTAATAGTAATAGCATAACGTTAAAGCTAAATAGCGCGCGCGTCTGTAGTGTAATAGTAATAGCATAACGTTAAAGCTAAAAAATAGCGCGCGCGTCTGTAGTGTAATAGTAATAGCATAACGTTAAAGCTAAATAGCGCGCGCGTCTGTAGTGTCTAGTAATTATAACAAGTGGGTGTTTACAGTAAAATAATTTATGTTGCATGTAGTCGTATAAATTTATGTTATAATATCCGTATGCTGCATAAAAAAATTTTCATTATTTATAAAAGTGTTATTTATATTTATACAATACGTAAGAAAAAAATAGAAAAAAAGAAAAAAAACATTATTAGAACAACTCGCGTTATCGCTCGTAACCGCACCTCGCGTTATCGCTCACTCGCGCCGCAGCGGCTCGTCGGGTCATTCGCGCTGAAGCGTCTCCGCGTTATCGCTCCTTCCCCGTCTCGCTCTCTCGTTAATCGTTCGCCGTTTCTCTGTTTGTTCAATTAAGAAGTACCGCGACCGACCATTCTTACGCATTCGGCGGTACGCAATGTTTATCGCGTTCTCGCGACCGACCATTTTTGCGCACTCGGTAGCTCGTAATGTACACTGTGGAAATTGTGGAATAGGCGCGTGTGAAGAGGAACGACATCGTTCGTTGTATTTTTTTCACGTAGAGAAAAAATACAAATATGTTATACGAAAAAAATACAAATATGTTATACAAAAAAAAATACAAATATGTTATACGAGTAATATGATAAAAAAAACAATTGTGAAATATCTACAATATTCAACATAAGTTACAGAATGAAGAATGACGTGATTACTGACATTCACTCAGGCAGTAAATCTAACTTATAAACCGATCATAAATCAAATATAAAAAAAATTACACTAACAACTAATCTATAATCGGCTTTCCATTTTTTTTCATAGATCCACTTGCCGGTTGAGATGCAATTGTAACTTCACTGACTTCGTCCGTTTCCGATTGACTCGATGTATCAGAAACGTCGAAAAAGTATACATATTCATCGTTATTTTTTCTACGTATTGATCTTACGATAATACAATTTTTAGAAAACGTATGATATTGTTTTTATTTTTTTTACAACGGTATTCCGTAATGTTCCCAGGGAAGCGTTTCCACGCTGTCCAACCTCACGCATCGCTTGTCGTCGTGCGGACTGAGAGCAAGTTTCTGCTCCGACACGGTGAAAACGTCGTGCAGGCACGAGCGTATACACGACTGGTGCGTTTTCAGCTCGCGCGCGTTTCGCAGGCACGCCACGTAATCCTCGAACGTGATCCTCTTAGCGACTACGTTTCTCTTGACGCCCTTTATTCTCTTGGTGTCGTCGCATCCGAGTACCTTGTAAGCGTACATCTTCGCTCTGAGGCCCACGAACTCCATCATGATCGCGCCGTTGTTCTCGTCCTTCATCAAACCGGGCACCTTCCTGTTGACGCGCGGCATACCGTGCGCGTTATTCTCCGCGTAATCGCTCGTGTCGAATCTGTCTAAGTCGCGTCTTATAAGCTCGTACGCGTCTTCGCACTCCAGCGAATAGATCAGACTGTCGGTATCGGTGTAAAGAATTCGACACCGGTCGCGATAGAGCGGCGCCATGTAGTCGTAGTCGTAGTGAAACTCGTAGAGGCGCATCTTGGATATCTCGAGAATACACATTCCCACGTAGACCGGCTTGTTGAATTTCACCTCGAGCCCTCGCAGCTCGATCGCGACGAGATTCTCCGAGAAGACGCTCCTGCTGTGAAAGTTCGGTTTGGCGATCATCGCCTCCGCGCCGTACCTGCTCTCCCATCGCGTCACGAGACGCACGTCCACGTGATCGCGCACGTTTTCCATCGTCTTACCGAAGACGGCATTGTTCATCAGTTTGTACATATTTCGTTCGAACTCGTTGCTCGCGCGAGTCCTGAACGTTGTGTTCAGCTCGATGTAGCCGCGAAGCCAAGGTGACTGGGTGAATCGCAGAACGCGACGAACTCGCGTCAGTCGCAAACCCAGTCGCAGACATTACTGCAGATTTCGATAGTGCGTCACGTAGCGCGATTTGTCGTAGAGCGTGGCGAACAGTTTCTCCTGCCGCTTACCGGGCGGTTTATCGCGCGTTGGGCACAACGGCAGGTCCGCGTGGGCGTCGTGCAGGTCACCAGAATACTCGAGATCCACCTCCAGAATGTAACCGACATCACCGTTCGGTGGCACGGTCGTCACGTCAAAATTTTCAGGGTCGTCGAGCCACTGGAAATTCGCGTACGGCAGCGATTCGCACATAGCCCAGCCGTACAGATTGTTCACGTCGTAATACATGAGATACGTATTGGGCTGGGACGAATCGTATGTCGGTACGTGCCTGTTGTTAGCTCGCGCGTAACTGAGCGAACATGGACTGAGGCCGCCGCGTATGCCACGTTCCACGAACAGCACCATGTCGATGTCGGTAAGCAGCTCGAAACGCACGCCGGTGTATCTCAGCATTGCGTCCCACGTGTACCCCGGCAACGTATAATAATACGCGGGATCGAGCCCGTAACTCGCCATACACGTGTCCCGAAAATTTTCAAAGATATCCGCCAGAAGAAGCACGTCGGTCTTGAGATAGAGATCGCTGTACTCCCCGAGATCTCGCACGCAAAAACGTCGCCAAACCCTCGTCGCGTGCTCGTAGTCGCTCTCGCTCGCGGTCTCGTCTGTCAGGGAGCTGTAAAAGACCTCGCGCGGTGGAAGCTCGGTCTCCCGCAACTTGTCCAGGCTGTCAACGTACTCGTACGGAAATACTCCCTTGCGAGTGAGCAGATCAAGATCCTGCGTGCTCAAATCCGCGTACTCCAAGCGCGTTATTCTCAGCTTGTACTTGCTCAGATAGGACGCCAGGGTTTCGATACTCGCGGCTAAAAATTTGTACGAGTCCACGAATCGTAGCTTAACGTACCGATCCCATGTCCCATCCGTCTGCGTCTCCTTAACGGTCTTCGAGAACGATATGTAGGTTTCCTTCGTAAGCGGCAGGAGCTCGACCTCGCCCTCGAAATCGTTCGCGATTTTCTCGATGATGAAATGCGCGTCGTAACCCGACAGATTGTGGAAGAACACGGGAATCACGTACACGTTTCTGTAATTCAGATTGCAACGAACATGCGCCGGACCTCTGTAACGTCCGGTTAGATGACAGTGATCTCGCATGCGTTTGTCCTCCGGTTGGAACACTTTTCGACACACGTGACAATGCGTCGCGCACTGAAATTCGCGTTTCTCGTCCTCCGTAAGTTCTACCATAGATATATTGGTGGAGAATTTAATCTTAGCGCGACGCGCGAGAACGCGAAGCTCGTTAACGAACCACGAAACACAATCCTCGCCGCGACGATATCTGTACGTGGATACGGTATCGTCGTAGGTGCAGCACAGATAGTAACCCAGGCTGAACGGTACGTGACGCTGATAAGCGTATCTCGCCCCCCCTTCGGCATTCTCTCTCTCCCATGGTTCGAGAAGACACTCCAGATCCGCGTACACCACGAAGGGGAGTCGCTTGTTCCTGTCGTGATTGTCGAAAGACAGCCACTTATCGTCCTCGTTTGGAAGAACGATGGCGCAGTCGTTCATTCGACCGCAGTCGACGCTGTGAGCGGCCAACTTTTCGCGCGTATAGAAATAGTGTAGGCATCTGCGAAGTAACGCCATATATTAAATAACATCTCTCTCCGTTCCCTTGTTCCTCAGTTTTTTTTTTTTTTTTTTTTTTTTTTTTTTTTACCGATCGCAAACGTGCTTCGCGCAGCGGCTCACGGTCAATTGTGAATTCACCAATCGCGATAGATTTTTTATCCAGGCGAAATGACCCCCGTTGACGACGCCACGCAACGTATCGCGCAGATACAGGAGATTTACGTGTCTATCCCTCTTATCGTCGGTTAACCGCAGAGGCACGATCGCGTTGTCGTCGGCGCCCCATACGTACTTGTCTTTCTTTCCAATCTCTTCCCGAGTGGTGAACACATTGATCGATACGTCATTCTGACGTTCGAATTTTCCGATGTGTTTCAGATCTATGGGGAACTTTATCCCGTCGAGATTCAGCACCGTCGCGTAATCGGGATACGAGCCGCATCGTTCCGCGTGCCGCTCGGCGGGATACAGAGCCGCGACCACTGCGCGTGCGAAACACGTGTCCTTCTCCGATCGCACGTTTACCATCCAACATCCCATGCGCATGGGATTACACTTGTTCACGTTCACCGTTAAGTTCAGTATTCTAGACAACGTCCATCCGCTATCGCGTTCCTGAAATTCGTCCAACCCTGCTAGAATTGCGTCGCGCACTCAAACCGGCACCCACGGCGCGTTCGAATCGCCGACGCAGATCCTCCCTCGAACCTTCCAGTCGCGCTATTCGAGCCACCAGAGCGGTCACGGCTCCGGTGTTGCCTCGCCCTCCGGAGCGTCCGACTCGACAGCTCTCCCGCAGGAGCTGGAGACACTCGTCGCATCGTCGTCTCCACGCGCGATATCCGTCCGCGTCGCGGACGTCCGCGGCGAGCGATTCGTCGCACTCTTTCTGCATGTTATCCAGAAGGGCCTTTCACCCTCGGGAACACAGAATTTCACTCGATCGAAAAGACGACGAGACCCGCAGGTGTAAATCCTACGTAGCTTCTCTCCTCCGAACACCGTCTGATAATAATGATGATATTTGAGCGGCAATTTACGCGTATAATTGTGCGCCCTAGCGGAATTTACCATCGTTGTCTCTATCCACGCGCGCTCCGATCTCTCTCCGCAAATGATGAGTCGCCAGATTCCATCGCGCGTCCTCTTTCACCACCACCAACGCACATGCGTTTGACGATAACGACGTTTCGAGTCTCGCCGATTCTTCGTCCGAATCCGACGAAAACGCGGGCATGGGCTCGTAACAGCGCAATTCGCCGTCTGATTCCTCGGGACGAGTAATAACGGTGATCGTTCATTCGCGAGTACTCACATTGCTATTGCTACATTATCACCGCTGTCGGGTCTAAATCAATTAGACGTATAAATACCGTCCTCTATTCTTTTCAAATATATTTGGCAATAGAAAAACCTCCAGTTCGATTGGCGATCGGCGATTCCGATTTCGCGACGGATCAGATATCTCGTTACGTCGACTCTCCACGAATCCGATCTGCAACAATTCCTCACGAGCGGTTCGCTTATTTTTACGATCGGTTTTCTAATTTTAGGATTAAACACCGGTTTGCAAAGTTCTACGTACTCGTCGCTCATACCGCATTAAAAAACAACTTATTCCCGTTCCGATCGGTTCGCACCGCTCTCTCACGATACATTTGTCAATCCGCGTCACCGTATGCCGCGCCGTCGCGAGCAAAACTCATTTTATACGCGTTCGTTATCTCAACGTTTTGGTTTTCCATACCCAGAGATAAACTCTTTCCCCGGAAAAAACGACAATTGCTCGCCGCATCGTTCGAGAAAAACAAAAGAAGGATGTGACGCCGACAGCGACCTTGAACGAGTTCGGACGCGCGATAAAAAATATTATTTGCGAAACGTACGGTTCGGGTGAACGAAGAGAGAGCGGTATCGTCTCTCTCGGTCTCTCTCGATACAACGAGGCTGGTCGGAAAATCACATCCGGTGCTATCTTGGTATTATTTTTATCGCATTTTTTGCTGATTATGACTGCTAGCTTTTATATAATTTAACGAGTCGCTTTAGTTCGAGACTGTTTCTCTGTCGCGTAACGTCTTTTCAATTTTTTTACGATTAGGACTCCTCTCGAGCAGTTTGTGCCAGTTAGAGGTGTAGTGACTCTGGAGGAACTCCGGGCTGTCGATGCGGGGGAGGAAACCACCCCTCCTACGCTGGTGGTGCCCGACTGGTTGGATGGGGGCTTTATCTACGCTCGTCCACGTTTCCGCATCGGTCAGCGCGACTTTTTGCCGGGTGGTGATCGGCGTGACCCGCCGGATACTATGGCGTTGTTCATGCTGTTGTCCGAGCTCCGTTTCCGTCTGTTGACGGGTCGGGGATATACTCTTCCCCGTGATGGTTAATCGTAAGTTTTATTAATTTATACATTATACATCTTTTTTATAAAATTAATTTGATTTAAATTTATCAAATAAAATGCATATTACTGCCGTGCCTCGTTGACTCGAGTCTGTCGCGCGTGTTCCGCGAACCGCTGTTAGCAGTTTTTCACGTTAGTGTTGTTGGTGCAGTGATTGTTTCTTCGACAGTTATTTTTAGGATAGTTGAGCATTCACATTTGGTGGGTGGTTGGTGATTTTTCACGTCGGGTGCAGTGATTGTTTCTGCAACAGTCCTTCTTATGATAGTTGAGAGACTTCGTCCGGTGGGTAGCTGCTAAATAAACAGTCCTTTTTAGGATATTAAGCTAGCACTTACATCGTTTTCGAGAATCATTTCTTCAACTGTCCTTTTTTATATACTGAAAGAAGATTTTTTGCTGTTGGGTAGTTGATAGCCTAACAGTCCTTTTTAGAATAGTAAACTGCCACATCATCACTTATTAGAGCTATTACTTCAGCCCTTATAAAGGCAGTCTACACTGGCACTTATAAGAGTCTCTAAAACAGCGAAATCCGGAGCTATTAAATTATTCCATCTTAACGTTTAGCCATTCGAGAACCTGTAATACAAAATGGCCAACAGAATCTATTTTCACTGTTATATTTGTGATGGACGATTTTTTCCTAGAACAATGTCTCGTATTGATGGAGAGGAAAATGCTGCCAAAATGGGTACAGCTGTTCAGAGACGTGACGCTTTTAATAGGCCTCCCCTGGAAGTAACAAATCTGACACGAATATGTATAAATTGCAACCAGTCGGTTCGTGAAGAAATACAAGCAATTGAAGAAGATCCAGGTCGCTTACGATTAAATGTTCTAAGACAAACTAGGAACGGTACGTGTCTTATATGCAACGCCGCGGGTGACCTCCATCGATTGTCAATTGAGTGTAAAGCTAATGTTTTTATCTCCAAAGACATATTGTTTGAAGTTGAGAGAAAGAGAGAGAGAGAGATTGTGTTATTCTTTTTTGCGGCCATCAGTGTCGATTGTAATCTGATAGGTCAAGCCGCGCGTTCTACGTAGTTCATGGAAAAAGCGCGCGAGCGGCGCCGACAACGCTGCGTCCCAAGCGGCGAGGCACGTGTTTACTGCGCATGCTTGAGCATGTTAGGAGGGGCGCGCAGCCCGGCCGAGCGAGCACAGTCGTCTCGCGGATACCGTGGGTGATACATCGTAAATCATACTTAAATTCGAGTCGCATAATTGCATCATCTTTTCGCAGTTAAGTCGTAAAGTATTTGAGATCGGCTTATTCGTGCGCGATAAGTAAGATAATGGTGAAACATATACGGATCGGAAAAGGACAACAACGATCGTCACTGAGAGGAAGCCAGCGAGATACATCCTGGCGAGCCATGCCGGCACGTAGAAGGCTCGAGGAAGGCAGCCATTTTATGGAACGTTCGAGAGAACCTTTCGGCATGAGATAGAACGCCCTTTCGAAGTCCTGGATAAACGAGGCGTTGACTTGGTATTTTCGAGATATACTCTTGTATGAACTTCTTACGTGATGTTATCATGAAACTAAAGGTAACCTGTTTAAATACTTTTTAATGGAAACGTTAGATTTCTTCTGGCGTTGCTAGGGTGGAAACGTTAGATTTCTTCTAGCGTTGCTAGAGTGGAAACGTTGGATTTCTTCTGACGTTGCAAGAGTGGAAACGTTGGATTTCTTCTAACGTTGCGAGAGTGAGAATCTCTCCTCTCAAGGTTATCCTTGTTATTCTGGGGAGGAAAGTTATCCTCATCTCTTATTTCGGGTTTGTGCACAATTCATTTCGAGTCAATTTTATAACAATGAGCTCAGTCTAAATTAAAGTAAATAATTAATAGTTTGGTTGCAACCATTTTCATGACGAATAAAAACTTTAATTCTTCTTTGTACGATTATTTCTTTCTCATTAATTAGATAATATCTCTTGTTAATTTGCGAGCTATGTGTACTTTTCTTTGTATTACGTACTAAATGATAATGCGTTCTTTGCGAAATATATAGATCGTTTCTGGCATTGTAATAACACTATCGAATAACCGTTTCCTTGCGTTGCTATATAAGTTCTTATTCAATTACTTTATAATCTTCTGATAAATATCTTGCGAATTATTAGTTATCTAGTATTGCGTTTATGCGGTGGTGAATTAATGTGTCAATCAAAGACTGTCTAGTACAAGATTTAGTCTAGTAAATTCAGTGAAAAACATATCACTTATTTTGCTATTGTTGTTCATGTCGTGAATATAGCTCATGTTGTAGTAATCGCTCATAATGTAGTAGAATGCTTTGCAGAGACTTCGACACTTATTTAGTAATACTCAATCAGTATTAACATTACAAGTAACTTCCCTGAATAGACTGATGATAGTAATTCGGTATTTAAATTAAAGGATTGATGCATTATTTTCCAAATTATATAAATTCTATCTGAAGTGATATTCTTGTATTAATTGATTTATGTTTGTTTCAAACAATCCTTTCTTTAGAGAAGAACAACTAATTTTAAGCTTGACTACGTCAAGAGAACTTATAAGAGAATCTACTATAATAATTCTTCTTGTAATGAAGATTTTATATGATAAGGAAAGACTTTAGTAAACCTCAAAGTATATTATGATACATATTTAAAGAAAGGACTGTTCTATAATAACTATTGATTTATTTCTTTTATGTGTTTATACATTTATTGTATTTCCATAATATTTTGTATAATCTCTGTATGATTTTGTTAACGAATACTGGGAAGGTTTTAGGGCAGTTTCCCTTCTCCTATGCAACAAATGTTGGTATTCTTTGTGTAGATCTGCCCACTTTAAACTTTGATTTGAATTACATATAAATCATGAAACGTAATCTCTCTCTCAATAAACGGATTCTTTTTATTTGTTCCTTCCTCATCTAAATCTAGAGTTCAGGCTTGTGCGCGAGCTTGTCCAAACACATATACATTCCTCAGCTTGTTAAATCATGTCGACATCATTTGGATGATCGAGGTTTTTTGCTACCACCACTGTTACTTGGTTTGCAATTTATTAATAGACCGTATGTGATCACAGGACCAAAACTCCAAATATTTTTGCAGGCTCTGCGCAATGTAGCAATAAGTATGACGCGAATTGATGACGAGAACAGCTTAACAGATGAGGAATTCGAATGTTTCTGTCCTATAACAAAAGATCAATTCAGAGAACTATTTACTTACTGCGACCGAGTTCCTCGTGAAGGTGGTTATAAGTATGTTGGTAAAAAAGGACTATTAATGTTTTTGTGTAAAATGCGGCAAGGGCTTTCAGATGAATTTCTCTGCGCCATGTTTCAATATCCAAGCAGACAAGCAACAAGTTTAACTATTGCTACTGTAAGACAATCCCTGATGCAGCGTTTTGTACCTGCCAATATTGGATTTGACGCAATAACGCGGGAAAATTATATTGCCAGACATGTAACTGAATTCGCCAATGAATTGTACAACCCAGATCCCCGTACTCCTAGAGTCATTGCTATTATAGATGCCACATACACGTACATGCCGAAAAGTACCAACTTCAGAGCACTTCGACAGTCTTATTCTGTTCACAAAGGACGTCACTTGGTCAAACCGGTATTGATAGTTGCACCCAATGGCTGGATTCTTAACATTCAAGGTCCATACTTTTCCGATCATCCGAACAATAATGCTGCTATTTTGCGAAATGAATTTCAGCGCGATGCGGATAGAATGAGAAGATGGTTTCAGGATGATGATATTATTATTGTTGACAGAGGGTACCGAGATGCCATTCCACTGTTTGAACAATTGGGCATTACTTGGAAAATGCCAGCGCTTCTGAATCACAACGAACATCAGCTCAGCACTGAAGATGCAAACGATTCGCGGCTTGTTACAAAATCAAGGTGGGTAGTAGAAGCCAGAAATGGACACCTTAGATCAAAATTTAAAATTTTCCAGCAGACTGTACAAATTCAGCAGATTCCGTATATTGGAGACTTGTATCGGATGGCTGGTGCAATTATAAACAGATATCGCCCTCTTATTTTGATGGAAGGAGCCAATGCTGAATTGGCTCAACAACTACTTGAACGAGCCAGGGAACCGAATGTTGTTCAGGCACTTGTAGAAGCTCAGAATCTCCACACAAGAAACGCGCAAAGATGGGTACGTTTAAATGCTGGACAAATACAGGACTTCCCAATTTTAACAATTCAACATTTGAAAGACCTCACATTTGGTATATATCAAGTAAAGCTGGCCCCTTCATATGTGCAAGATAAATTACAGCGAGAAGGTGAAGAAGAACTCCAGCTGGAAATGTTACGAGATCAAAACAGACTGCCTCAGCCAGGATTCATGAGAGTTCGAGTATTTTCTCGATTTTGTAATGCTACTAAACATCAGCTTTGGATAGCATATATACCAACTGATGAGGAAAATGAACAAGTGAAGGACGAAGAAGATGAGAATGATAATCATATACAAGGTTATTAGTCTGGTGCTCGGACTGTTGGACCATGTGCACACATTGCAAGCGTTATATGGTTCTTGGGATATGCACAACATCAAGAAAACGTCCATTATCCATCCAGGAGACTAATCGAGTCCGTACAAAATGCAGCAAATAGACCACGCTACTAAAAAGTAAACAATCAACCGTGATACTCCATTGTGAGTTAGAATGCATATGAAAATGTTACAAAAATCAGCCCTTTTAAGGGCTACGTGATGTATAAAATCCGATCGCGCAACCTCCACGTGGTATACATCGGGTAATGCTGATACCGACGGTTCTTGGGTTATATTTAAAAATACATATCCAAACTCTTTTTTACACACTGAATGCAAAGAAGAGTTGCGGTGGTTCAGTCTTCATTGGTTTCATAACTAAATAATGAAACGGTGTTAAGACATCCTGCCTAGTTAAACAGGAATAGCCGTATTCCGCAACTTTGACGCTCTGTATCTCGGAAACTAGCGATTTTTGGACTTCGTGCCCATTGGAGCTTTTGATCAGAACATTACAAAGAACAACATAGTGAAGCACACACACACACACACACACACACACACACACACACACACACACACACGCACACGCACACGCACACGCACACGCACACGCACACGCACACGCACACGCACACGCACACGCACACGCACACGCACACGCACACGCACACGCACACGCACACGCACACGCACACGCACACGCACACGCACACGCACACGCACACGCACACGCACACGCACACGCACACGCACACGCACACGCACACGCACACGCACACGCACACGCACACGCACACGCACACGCACACGCACACGCACACGCACACGCACACGCGCACACGCACACACGCACACACGCACACGCACACACGCACACACGCACACACGCACACCCAGCGGAGTTGCTGATTCCCAACTGGGCGCCTCCCCAGGTGGCGGATAGGGGGAACTCGCCAAAATGGAGGGTGCTGGGGAAATAAAATACCCAGGGCGGACCAAAATCAGCTAGGGGAAGAAACCCCGAAAATAAATCGAACATGGCAGGGTGTGATAAAAACAAATTACCTCAGGTGAGCACCTCCTTTTTAGAGAACAATCTCACCGCTGGTTCCGACCGAGTGGAAGCCTTGGTGGCCAGCGCTGGTCCCGTGGATTCTGGGGGGGACCACTCGCACGAGTAAAAAAACAAAAAACAAAACAACGACGAAGGGAAAGGAAGAAACACTGGGCAGCATAACCAGCAATCAGCCTTAGATGCAAGTGCTGAAATGCAGAGGACGAAAGCGTGGGACCGCTTGGAGACGCTCATCAATGAGCTTCACGAGTTCGTCAAACCGAAAGTGAATGTCCACAAGGAGATTAAAAGCAAGGTGGCCGGCATTGGAAGTGTTTTCAAGAGGCTGAAAACGCTGGAAGATGCACGAGTAACACACCAACGTGCTGCTTTTGTTACGCCACAAACTATGTGCACGCCAACAATATCACGTGCTCGGACTTTCGCGGAGACGACGTCGACGATAGACACAGGAACCGACGCTGATGCTGAGTCAGCCTCAACGGATAAATGTGACGTCCGCTACACCAAGCAGAAAATGAAGTCATCCGAATCGGGAAACAAAGGTCCAAAAAAGAGGAAGAAGGCAGGACCTACTCCACCCACCGCCAAAAATGTAATACAGCCCTCTGAAAAAATGACAGAGGACTGGCAGGAGGTTAAATCCCGGAAGGAAAAACAGCGAAGTACAGAGCAGCCTTTGAAGCAACCCGTGGAGCGGACTCGACAGAAGAGATCACGAAACTCAGCGACAAGGTCAAATGTGCTAATAGTTCACCCGAATGAGAAAGAAAAGTATGCAGATATACTTCGTCGGGTCAAAGAGGGTGTCCCAAACGATCAGGTCTGTGCCTCAGTGGATAAAATCCGTAGGACGGCTACTGGCGACCTGTTAATCGTACTTACGAAGGAGAACACAGATAGAGGACAGGGCCTTCAAAAAACGATGGCCGATATTCTCAAAAACGACGCCATAGTAATCAGTAAGGGCCCGCAAGAAGAAATTGAAATTCGGGACCTCGACGAGATGACGACCAAGGCTGAGATCCTTGCAGCATTGCAGAAAGCGGCTGGGGAAGAGTCTGGAGTCGTGCTGGATGCCATCAGATCACTGCGTAAAGCTTACGGAGGCACGCAGACTGCCTCAGTGACACTGGCAACATCGATGGTAGAAAAGGTCCTGGGGAAACACGGCAAAATCAGGATTGGCTGGGTTAACTGCAGAATAAGAAGAGTGGAGAAGCCAACCAAGTGCTTTAGGTGCTGGCACTACGGACATCTCTCCGCTAAATGCAAGAGTAAAGTGGACCGGTCCAAACTATGTACCAAGTGTGGACTAGAGGGCCACAAGGCCGCCACCTGTCAGAAAGAAGCCCGATGCGCGCTGTGCTTCGAAAAAGATGACACAAAGAATTGTGCCCACATAGCTGGTAGTAGCAGATGCCCAGTCTTTAAAGAGGCACTTCAGAAGGTGAAGAGTAAACGGTAATGTTAATAGTACAACTTAACCTCAACCATTGTGAGGCTGCGCACGATCTGCTCATGCAGACCGTGCGCGAACTGAAGGCAGATCTTGCAATAATCTCCGAGCCATACAGACATCTCACTACTCAACCTTGGGAAACTGATAGCACTGCTAAAGCTGTCATTTGGTCCTGTGGTGAGCGTCCTTTCCAGAGCATGATAAAGAGCACAGAAGCTGGCTATGTGGTAGCGAAACTGAACGGAACCCATTTCTACAGTTGCTATGCTCCACCCAGCCTCCCATTAGCCGAGTTTACGGATTTTCTAGATCGACTGACTGAGGATGCGAAGCAGCACTCTCCCGTGGCAATTGCAGGAGACTTCAACTCCTGGGCAGTGGACTGGGGCAGCAAGGAGACAAATGCACGAGGGGAAGCGCTACTAGAGGCCATGTCGACACTGGATGTGGTCCTGCTCAACAGTGGTAACAAACCAACGTTCGTAAGAGGTGACGCGAGTTCCACTGTGGATCTTACCTTCGTCAGCAGCAGCCTCGCTAAGGGAAACTGCTCTTGGAAGGTGTTGGACACTTACACGGCTAGTGACCACTGCGCGATAATATGGGAAGTGTCCACTGGAAAAGCTACTGGAGGGGTGTACAGGAAACTTAATACATTTGGTTGGAAGGCATCCGGCTTTGATCCTGCTGTTTTCACCGTAGCCCTGGATATTCAGCCAATCAACAATGGAAATGCTGAAAATAAGTTAGAAGAGCTGATGAAGAGGATCACGGAAGCCTGTGACGCTAGTATGCCCCGAAAACGCGGCATAAATAATCTACCATCGATGCACTGGTGGAACGACCACATTGCTACTCTCCGAAAAGAATGTCTTATAAAGAGAAGAGCATCACAGCGTGGCCGCAAGAAGTCAAACTATGAAGAACTGGAGGCAGAGTACAAAAACGCACGCCGAAGTTTACGCAAGGCCATCAGAGATAGTAAACGACAATGCTGGCGTGATCTGATCGAGGAAGTAGAAAACGACCCGTGGGGCAAACCTTATAAGGTAGTCATGACCCACCTTAAAAG